>NC_090347.1:5668235-5993235 GCF_035084215.1 Heptranchias perlo | reverse complement strand
CGAGAGAGAGAGAGCGAGAGCGCGCGAGAGAGAGAGAGCGAGAGCGCGCGCGAGAGAGAGTGCGAGAGCGCGAGAGAGAGCGAGAGCGCGCGAGAGAGAGAGCGAGAGCGCGCGAGAGAGAGAGCGAGAGCGCGCGAGAGAGAGAGCGAGAGCGCGCGAGAGAGAGAGCGAGAGAGCGCGAGAGAGAGAGCGAGAGCGCGCGAGAGAGCGAGCGAGAGAGCGCGCGAGAGAGCGCGCGAGAGAGCGCGCGAGAGCGCGCGAGAGAGCGCGCGAGAGAGAGCGAGAGCGCGCGCGAGAGAGAGCGAGAGCGCACGCGAGAGAGAGCGAGAGAGAGCGAGAGCGCGCGCGAGAGAGAGCGAGAGCGCGCGCGAGAGAGCGAGAGCGCGCGCGAGAGAGAGAGCGCGCGCGAGAGAGAGCGAGAGCGCGCGAGAGAGAGCGAGAGCGCGCGAGAGAGAGCGAGAGCGCGCGAGAGAGAGCGAGCGAGAGCGCGCGAGAGAGCGAGCGAGAGCGCGCGAGAGAGAGCGAGCGAGAGCGCGCGAGAGAGAGCGAGCGAGAGCGCGCGAGAGAGAGCGAGCGAGAGCGCGCGAGAGAGAGCGAGAGAGAGCGCGCGAGAGAGAGCGAGCGAGAGAGCGAGAGAGAGAGCGAGCGAGAGAGCGAGAGAGCGAGAGCGCGCGAGAGCGCGAGAGAGAGAGCGAGAGCGCGCGAGAGAGAGAGAGCGAGAGCGCGCGAGAGAGAGAGCGCGAGAGCGCGCGAGAGAGAGAGAGCGAGAGCGCGCGAGAGAGAGAGAGCGAGAGCGCGCGAGAGAGTGCGAGAGCGCGAGAGAGAGCGAGAGCGCGCGAGAGAGAGAGAGCGAGAGCGCGCGAGAGAGAGAGCGAGAGCGCGCGAGAGAGAGAGAGCGAGAGCGCGCGAGAGAGAGAGCGAGAGCGCGCGAGAGAGAGAGCGAGAGCGCGCGAGAGAGAGAGCGAGAGCGCGCGAGAGAGAGAGCGAGAGCGCGCGAGAGAGAGAGAGCGAGAGCGCGCGAGAGAGAGAGCGAGAGCGCGCGAGAGAGCGAGAGCGCGCGAGAGAGAGAGAGCGAGAGCGCGCGAGAGAGCGAGAGCGCGCAAGAGAGAGAGCGAGAGCGCGCGCGAGAGAGAGAGCGAGAGCGCGCGAGAGAGAGAGCGAGAGCGCGCGAGAGAGCGAGCGAGAGAGCGAGCGAGAGAGCGCGCGAGAGAGAGCGAGCGAGAGCGAGAGAGAGAGCGAGAGCGCGCGAGAGAGAGAGCGAGAGCGCGCGAGAGAGCGAGCGAGAGAGCGAGCGAGAGAGCGAGCGAGAGAGCGAGCGAGAGAGCGCGCGAGAGAGAGCGAGCGAGAGCGCGCGAGAGAGAGCGAGCGAGAGCGCGCGAGAGAGAGCGAGCGAGAGAGCGAGAGAGAGAGCGAGCGAGAGAGCGAGAGAGAGAGCGAGCGAGAGAGCGAGAGCGCGCGAGAGAGAGAGCGAGAGCGCGCGAGAGAGAGCGAGCGAGAGCGCGCGAGAGAGAGCGAGCGAGAGCGCGCGAGAGAGAGCGAGCGAGAGCGAGAGAGCGAGCGAGAGCGCGCGAGAGAGAGCGAGCGAGAGCACGCGAGAGAGAGCGAGCGAGAGAGCGAGAGAGAGAGCGAGCGAGAGAGCGAGAGAGCGAGAGCGCGCGAGAGAGAGAGAGCGAGAGCGCGCGAGAGAGAGAGAGCGAGAGCGCGCGAGAGAGAGAGAGCGAGAGCGCGCGCGAGAGAGAGTGCGAGAGCGCGAGAGAGAGCGAGAGCGCGCGAGAGAGAGAGCGAGAGCGCGCGAGAGAGAGAGCGAGAGCGCGCGAGAGAGAGAGCGAGAGCGCGCGAGAGAGAGAGCGAGAGAGCGCGAGAGAGAGAGCGAGAGCGCGCGAGAGAGCGAGCGAGAGAGCGCGCGAGAGAGCGCGCGAGAGAGCGCGCGAGAGAGAGCGAGAGCGCGCGCGAGAGAGAGCGAGAGCGCACGCGAGAGAGAGCGAGAGAGAGCGAGAGCGCGCGCGAGAGAGAGCGAGAGCGCGCGCGAGAGAGAGCGAGAGCGCGCGCGAGAGAGCGAGAGCGCGCGCGAGAGAGAGAGAGCGCGCGCGAGAGAGAGAGAGAGCGCGCGCGAGAGAGAGAGAGAGAGAGAGAGAGAGCGCGCGAGAGAGAGAGAGAGAGAGAGAGAGCGCGCGCGAGAGAGCGCGCGAGAGAGAGAGAGCGAGAGAGAGCGAGAGCGCGCGCGAGAGAGCGAGAGCGCGCGCGAGAGAGAGAGCGAGAGCGCGCGCGAGAGAGCGAGAGCGCGCGCGAGAGAGAGAGAGCGCGCGCGAGAGAGAGAGAGCGCGCGCGAGAGAGAGAGAGAGCGCGCGCGAGAGAGAGAGAGAGAGAGAGAGAGAGAGCGCGCGAGAGAGAGAGAGAGAGAGAGAGAGAGAGCGCGCGCGAGAGAGCGCGCGAGAGAGAGAGAGCGAGAGAGAGCGAGAGCGCGCGCGAGAGAGCGAGAGCGCGCGCGAGAGAGAGAGCGAGAGCGCGAGAGAGAGAGCGAGAGCGCGAGAGAGAGAGCGAGAGCGCGCGCGAGAGAGAGAGCGAGAGAGAGAGAGAGAGAGAGAGAGCGAGAGCGCGCGCGAGAGAGAGAGCGAGAGAGAGAGCGAGAGAGAGAGCGAGAGAGAGAGCGAGAGAGAGAGAGAGAGAGAGCGAGAGAGAGAGCGCGAGAGATAGATATGAAGAGAGATGGAGAAAAAGGGAAATAAATATTACTCGAAGACCCCAGATCCAGTTAATTAAATTTAATGCACGCCTTTCCTCTGAACTCTTCATCTACACACTTAATATCCACCAGGGATGATGCATTTCATCTTTTTTTTATTATATAAACCAACTAATCAATAACTCCTTGTACTAATTAGATTCTCAATACTCCACATTCAAAGGGACGGGGATGATCCGGAGACACTGATGTGATGTGTTGGTCACAAGGCACCTTACCGAATGACCCGCACAGTGTAAAGGGCAGAGAGAGCAGCCCAGCGACGCTCCCACTCGGCTGGGAGGTCACATGTAGCCAAGTGCCACCGAGACCTTCACACTGGCTGCAGGATGGACTCCTTGTGTGGGGGAGGAGGGTTAAAAAAAAATCCAACATTACTCAGAGATGGAGAGAGGTGGAGGCTTCTCCTGTAAACCTGTCTCCCCGGAATATTCACTCTCTCTGGGAAGCAGTGACCTTTTCGCTCTGGGTCTGTCTGGTCGGTTTTGTGTCAGGAGCCAGCAGGCAGACAGGCATTTAACTTAAAGAGAAGGTTAGGTGGTGTCGCTGGGTATCGGGGCTGTGAAGACCAGCTTGGGGTCCATGTCACACCCAGTCACACAGCAGGAACTGCTCCAGCTCCTCTTGTGATTTGTGAAGCCAGTTTAACCCCTTAAATGAACTGACTGCTTTTTTAATTACTCCAAGGAGCTCATTATTGCCTATTTAACATGCACAACGTTAAAACCAGATGTTGAAATGAAGACTCGGGTTTTGAAGTGTACAATTACTCAAACAAAGGATTCATTGAAAAAATGGATGCGATGGAACGAAAAGACTAGAATTAATGTCTATATTTTCTCTTTCTAATACGTCCAGCAACTCATCAAAAAAATGTCTCAAAGCATTTCACGTATAATGGATCACTTTGAACAGCAGTGACTCAGGTAGGCAAATGTGGCAGTCATTCTGTGTACAGCAAGATCCCACAAATTGTAGTGTTACGAATGATGAGTTGATCAGCTCCTTTGGTGGTGTTGGTTGAGGAAGGAATGTTGGTTCAGGCTCTGGGAGAAAGGTCAGACTTAAAGAATTCCCTGCATTCAATCAGGTGAGTGCAGAAGCCAGGGGGACAACGTCCAATCAAGCTTAGAGGCGAGAGGAACACTGTCCCACTCGGGATAGTAGCGGAGGGAGCACCATCCCATCAAGGTCAGTGGCAAGATGGCACGGTCCCTTTAGGGGTGAGCATCGAGTTTGTATTTTGTCTAAACACTTCCCCTCCTCTCCTGAAGACACTGACTTGCTGCAGTACATAACATGGACATCAGTGACCCTCTGGCACCTTGTCCAAGTGTCTAACCTTTTTGTGTGAGCCTAGGCAGCGAGGGCCAACAGGTTATTCAACCATGAAGAGCCGTTTACTTCATTTTCCCTCCTAACGTGGTATGAGTAGAATGGATGAGAAGCAGCTGTGGGTTATGTTCTACAGCCCACTCAGTTGAGTTGTTGGTCAACGGTGACCCTCAGGATGTTGATGGTGGGGGATTCACCGATGGTAATGTCATGGGGCCGTAGTTAGGCTCTGTCTCGATGGAGATGGTCATTGTCTCGCACTTGTGTGGCACGAATGTTACTTGCCAGTTATCAGCCCAAGCCTGGATGCTGTCCAGATCTTGCTGCATGCAGGCACAGACTGCTTCATTATCTGAGGCACGGTGAATGGAGCTGCACAGTGCACATCACCATATCTCATTCACCACCTTGTCCCCTGGCAGTATCAGGTCACCCCACCAGTGGATTAACACCATATCCTGTTGATCTCAAATCAGAGACCCTTGTGAATAACTTACCAATTCCTTTCCTTCCCCTTCCCCCCTCTCCTCCATGCTGAAAGGTTTCAGAGGTTGTACATGATAACCCCAGGCTATCCCTGGGCTATAAATTCGTGGTCTCAAACTGACTCATCTGTCTACTGAAATGGTGATAGCCCAAGTCACATGCTCCTGGGCAAACGTCATCAGCCAGCAACTCACTGGATATAGCGAGGAGATACACAGCAAGCACAGTTCAACATCCAGGCTTCTGGTACTTTCACTGAAGCTCAGCAGCATTTCAGCGCAAACATCTAATCTCACATTTTCTATCTCCTTCCACATTCCGTTTATATTACACTGCTGGGAGGGCAGGCAATGTCGTAAATCACACCTTAAAACTGATTTCCATCGTTAGAACAGAGATCCGAATTGCAGTTAAGAAATTCATCAGGATGTTGAAGTGATGGTGTTGTAATGTAGAACACTCACATCAGTCTCAATCTTCTGGATTGTCCACATAAATCTCTTCTGTACTCCTGCAGGACGAGCTGCTCTGAGCTGCCCAGTTTTAGTTTCATTTAACAAAACAGTTTTTTTTTTGCACGGTCCTTTGAACCATAAACAACCGGTCAAAAGTGATGTGTGCTCACATCTTAGGGATACTTTTTTTTAAAAAAGAGATGCATCGAGCTACCCTGATCTCCACATGCGGCCACTGGAGTAGATCCCCCCCAGAAACAACTCCATGGGGAATGGGAATCCCATTATCCGATCACTTTAATGACTAGAAGTCTTTTTGTTGCGTTCTGTCCCAAACCTGCTGGGAGTTCCCGAAAGCACCAATTAATGGTTCCTTTTGTACCTTGTTTGGCAAATGAAACGGCAGCGGTTTTACAAATCTGCTGGGACTGCAGGACTGCTGCCCTTTTTGGCTGTGCAACAAATTGGGACTCGCTCGGAGAACAATTTGCACAGAATCGATCGGAATTTATTCAGAATGGTGAGTGGGCAGGCAGGCTGCTAACATACAACTGGGTAGAAATACTTTGCCTTTTAACGGAGAAACCAAAATAACTAGATGTTTATGGAAAAATAAAGGATTATTTAAGAGACAGCCGTAGCCTGGAATCTATTAAAATCCTTCCATCTTACTCTGGAGATTCGTATACTTAAAGAACTCCGCTCGACTCAATATGGAGGAGGAACTTTTAACCATTACAAGTGACTAATTGAGCAAAGTAGCTGCTGTGGAGAGTCAGGGCTCACCTGGGCCCTGGAGACCGAGAGAGTATTTAAAAACTTCCTTACATCATTTCCTCTTTCAAATAACATATTAAAATTGTTCCCTTCTTAAAAATGTTAATCCTTTTTGGTGCCTCTCATTGGCTGCTCATTTCCCCCCGTATAAAAAACTTCTTTTAAAAAATAAAAGGTTGCGGTCGATCATCTCTCAGGAATTACGTAGAATTTGGCCTAACTGGTCTGTGTCGGTGTTTATGCTCCTCATGAGCCTCCTCCCCCCCACCCCCACTTCATCTCTCCCTATCAGCATATCCTTCTATTCCTTTCTCCCTCATGTGTTTATCCAGCTTCCCCTTAAATACATCCAAGGAAGTGATGCACAGGAAGTGTTTCAGCAGCATTTTTAGCAATGAAAGAATTTCTGCCAGTCTGTTGGCGATAGAGGGCACCACTTGTCTCACTGGCCAGGAGATCACGGGGGCATCGACTTGTGGCCCCTGTCATCTGATCAATGACCTTATGTCCCGAGTGTTCTAAGGATTCAATCCCATCTCTATTATTTTGCCACGTGTCAAAGATCGGACCCCTCGAATTAAGCAACTCTCACATGGGCTTCAGTTTAACATTGTAAAGGGCACAAAGACAAGCAGATTCATGGATCTTTATTGTTCCCAATAGTTTATAAAATACCAGATTTTTGGGGGAAAGGAAAGCGAGGGAGAGAAGAGAGAGAGAGAGCGAGGGAGAGAAGAGCGAGAGAGAGCGAGAGAGATTGAGAGATTGAGAGATTGAGAGAGAGAGAGAGAGAGAGAGAGAGGCAGGCTGTAGGGAAAGGACAGATTTTGGCAGCACCGTTCCCAATCTGTGTAAAATCTAAATAATACAAGATTGGGGTGGTATAACAGCAGTACTCTGAAGATCTGAATGTGCCATATGGTGGCAAGATGCACATTGATGCCCCCTACGGTGAGTTCTTGGTCCCAGTGGTGCTGTTATTAGGATGCCCCTGAATGTTACCTCGACAAGAGAAAGAAAAAACACACATGTACACGGAAAGCCAAAGAGAGGTGGCACTAGTGTCCAGACAGAAAACACACACTCATTGTAGAGTGGTGACCTGCTGCAAATCCCAAAATGGAAGAGGGCACAGAATAGGGACAAGATCATGGCTTGGATGTTGGGGTTCTCTTTGCTAATGAAAACGATTTGAAAAAAAAAAACACTTAGTAACTTCAATAAACAGAATCTCCACATCGTGGAACGCAGAGGTAAATCCAAAGAGACTACAGAATGAGATTTCAGACACTACGGGGCACTCAGAACTGCACTGTCCAGTCTAAATCTTGACAGCTCACAGTCCCCAATCAATCTGCCTGTTGTTGGGAGAGCACTGCTGACTGATTCGGTTTGACTTCAGGAAGTTCTTAGCTGAGATGTGCAGAAAACTGAAGCTTTCTGTCCTAACAAAAAGAAAGTTAATCAAAAGGCACAACATTGAAGGAAAGAGTAAAAACAGAATGGTTGAGTAGAACGGGCCGATACTCTCTGGAGTTTAGAAGAATGAGAGATTCTGATAAGATTCTGAGAGGGCTTGACAGGGTAGATGCTGAGAGGCTGTTTCTCCTGGCTGGAGAATCTAGAACTAGCGGTCATAGTCTCAGGATAAGGGGTCGGCCATTTAAGACTGAGATAAGGAAGCATTTCTTCACTCAGAGGGTCGTGAATCTTTGGAATTCTCTACGCCAGAGGGCTCTGGATGCTGAGTCGTTGAGTATATTCAAGGCTGAGATAGATAAGTTTTTAGACTCTAGGGGAATCAAGGGATATGGGGATTGGACAGGAAAGTGGAGTTGAGGTCGAAGATCAGCCATGATCTGATTGAATGACGGAGCAGGCTCGAGGGGCCGTACGGCCGACTCCTGCTCCTATTTCTTATGATCTTATGTTCTAAGAGGGGAAAAAAAAAACCAAATGAGAACTGTCAGCCACGGTAGTTTTGAATTCCCAAGCAGGCGAATGCACATAGTTTCTGATACCAGTTTGCTCCACTGAATATAAATAAGGGACAGTTTACAAAGCAAATGCTGCAGCAATAACTGTTTGAACAATGGGAGAGCGTCTGCAGAATCCAAGATTAAAAAAATCACTCCAAACTGTATGACAGTTTACAGTATTAATGCCAACAGTACTAGACATTAGAAGGACACTCTCCTCACCAAAGGATGTTTGGCAAGTGTTTTCCTCCCCAACCGGTAAACAAACAGAACAGAACTGGATCGCTATGTCACTTCTACATGACAGTGTGACAGGACAAGGCAGGCTCCTGTCCCTCACCAGCGGTTTCCCACCTGATTCACCATCAAGATGAAGCTCTTCAACATTATTGGTCTAAAGTGGCTCAATTGGTTCCCAACAATAGGAACTCCAGTGTTATTCAATGAAAACTGAAGTAATCATTCTCCTTACTTTCCATTCATTTCCATTTGCCCCTTTCCATTAGTCTCCTCTGGCCTTCGGTCAATCCTCAGACAGGGGTGGGTTGAGCAGGTGACCTACTGCCAGGCTTCAGCTCAGTGCCACTCAACACAGGCCCATTGGGAGGGAGTACAAATGTGGTGGGGTGAGGGATGTATGGGAGGGGGGGGGGGGGGGGGGGGGCATTGATTCATTTTGTTCCTTGGTGTTATACAGGACGTACCCCCCACCCCCACCCCCCCACTCAACATCTTCCCAATCGTGGAGAGAAGCAAAAGGTTTTCTTTTTCCTCTCAAACGAACGCAGCTGTGAAAAGCGGAGAGTTACTGAGCAGCCTCTGATTTATTGAAACATAAAAGTTTCTGGATAATTTCAACAAAAAAAAACTTGATGAAAAGTTTACGACTAAATTAGAAGGCGATGCACAAATGGAATCCCTCACCAATCAGGGCCAAAATTGAACATGAAAAATTACAAATAACTAGGACGTGATTGATGGTTGATAACAAGTACTGGGCCGACAGTGTGAGGGGACAGATTTATCAGTAGAGTCATTAAATCTGGCTCCAACACTTGGATTATTGTCTCCATTTATGTGATTAATTCAATGCCCATATGTCATTCCGAGACCATAAAATCCTTTTCAAGAGGTCACCATTTAATTTTTTTTTTAAAAATAAAAGTGAAGGGGGTATTCTTCAGCGGGGTACGTTAAAAAATTTAGAAAATGAAGAGGTGGGTCCGAATATTCATAAAATCACAGCATTCCATAATGGGTGGGTTCACCAGAATGATATCTGAGCTAAAAGGGTTAAATTATGAGGACAGGTTGCATAGACTCGGCTTGTATTCCCGAGGGTTAGAAGATTAAGGGGTGATCTCACTGAGGTGTGTAAGATGATTAAAAGGAGTTGATAGGGTAGATAGAGAGAAAGTATTTCCTCTGGTGGGAGAGTCCAGAACAAGGGGGCAGAACCTTAAGATGAGAGAGCTAAGCACCACTTCACACAAAGGGTAGTGGAAATCTGGAACTCTCTTCCCCAAAAAGCTGTTACGGCTGGGGGGGGGGTCAATTGATAATTTCAAAACTGAGATTGACAGATTTTTGTTAGGCAGGGTATCAAGAGATTAAGGGATACAGAACCAAGGCAGGTAGATAGCGTTAAGGTACAGATCAGCCATGACCTAACTGAATGAAGGAACGGGCTCGAGAGGCTGAATGGCCTACTCCTGTCCCTATGGTTCCTAACTAACCCGTGTGTCATTCTCAGGCAGGACTGACCTCAGTCTGGCTGTTCTACAGAAAGAACACATTCATTCAGAACAAGAACAATTGATGCTTCTTCTCCAAGTGCAAAGTAAAGTTTACCCATTATCTGTACAGTTCTGCCTGCAACCTTGACGTGAAAACAACAGAACCACTAGGGGACGAAGGAGCACATACAGATTTCACCTCTGCAGGAAGATGGATAGAAAACTGCCCTCTCCCTGACAGCCCAGAAAGGGATCTAGACGTGAAGAGTTCACACCCTGTCAACCCAATTCCCAATAGCCGAGAGTCTACCACACAAAACCTGGACAGAATTTGACATCAATTAGGTGTCTCACACAACAAAGGAAGATGTCGGGGGTGGGGGTGGAATGTAGTAGGAAAGAAGGTTGGGCTGCATAAATAGAACTGCACACTGCATTCAACCCAGACACAAACACCAACACAGTCCATTACTGCCATCTTTCGACTGGAGGGATACAAAATATTTCAACACACACATGGACGCACGCACACGCCTCAAAATTCTTTGGTTTTATGGTTTCCCAACATCATGGATTGATATTTCAGGCTTGGATGCATCGATTCACCTTGGGATGTTTTACTACATTAAAGGCGCTATATAAATGCAAGTTATTGCCATTGATCCTGAATTCCTTATTGGTCTATACTAGAGAAGTAAGCGATGGTGCTGCTCAAACGGAGGCCAAGAGTTTGGTTAGGAGACAAGGGATTTGGCCGTAGTTCCAAGATACACTTGCTGCCCTAATACGATGCATACCCACGCTTTAAAGATAGATCACCAATCTACATTTGTCTGGGGGTACACAGGACCACTGTCAATCAATCGCCCCTTTTACTCTTTCTCCCCTCCTCCCCAATAAAACCAGCGAGGCAATCGAAACACATATCATTAAAAATCCATTACTCAAACATGCTCCCATCCCCCTTCCCAAAAGTATTCCCTCTTGCTGGGTTACTGTTTCACAACCATTAGTAGCACTCCATCACCTCATCCAGGTGCCCATCGTCATGGGGTGAACCCAAGAAGGCAAGAGTGGCATCACAGCCGAGCACAATCCCATCCTCGCCCGTTGTTTGCACCTACTCACTGTGCCAGCGGGGGAGAGGGGGGCCAATGGATTGCTCAAGAACAGGGACCTCCCCCACTCCCACTCCCCTGAGGGAACAGAGGCCAATCACATTACCCCAACTAGTGGCTGGCTGAGATGTAAACACATTGACATCTTTGAGCAAGGACCTGAACAAAAGTAGGTTTGACTGGAGTGTGCCCAAACTCCCAGTGAGGCCAACCCTCCATCGACTCCCCGCCGCGTGAGATTTAATCTGGGTCATAAATCAAACGAGGCCGCTCCTGGGATGAGGATGATCCAGATTTGTACGCACCACCACAAATGGGGACCAGGAATGTCGCGCAAAGTTAATGGATAGCAGAGGAAGAGGACAGATCCATAGGCACATTCAATGGGATTGAAGAGAAGCAGCCATTACAGTGAGTGCGAGCAAAATAGATGTCAAATGCAGGAAAGGCCTGACTGCTTTTGTTTAGTTGCCATCCAAGGAATCCCTCGTCTTGTTATGAGAAAATGTTCTATTCTGACCTGCCTCACTTTAATCACCCAAACTGCACGCTGTAGAGTTGGCCTGCTACGTTGAGCAATGAGAGACACGACCAGGCATGAAAACTAAATATACCTTGCCCAAAGTACAAAAATTAAATCCCCCCAACAAAACAAACCACAAATAGTAATATTCTGTGACCGTCGGAAATGCTGACTTATATCGGGCAAACGCATAAGCTCCCAAAACTCGGTTTACGTTTCTAGGGACAAATTTCCTGAGCCAGATTTCTCCAACATCAGCGGCCATTACTGCTGCAAGGCTCTGGCAGGGGTGCCGAGACCAGGTGGAGCACATTTCTGATTAGTGCCAAGGCTGGGGGAGAACAAGAAATTCAACTGTGTTATGTGCAAGTGGTTACTACAAAGACTGACAGCTCTTCCGTGGCATTGCTCACTGGTGCCTGCTCTTGAGGCTGAACAATGTCCTCACCTGGCATACAGCACAAAGCAGACAGACACGTATATCCCAGCAAAAGCCAATGGATTGTAATCAGGGGCGCCACCCCTCAGCTTCAAACCCAGATCCATGACCATCACCAAGACGGTATACTTCCACCTCCGCCCTGACCTCGCCCCCACTGGAATCCATATCCCGACTTCGTTCCATCCAAACTTGACTTTTCCAATGCTGCTCTTGCACACGCACGCACACACGCACACACCAATTCTTCCTAAACTCTGTACTAAGTGCCCATTACTCCAGTCCTGGCCCAACACAAGTGAACTGAAAATCCTCGGCCGACTATACAATCCCCTCCATAGCCTCACTCCATCTATCCTCTGCAATCTCTTCCCGCCATAAGCCTATGTTTTCAATCATCTGCCTCCTTTTTGTCCCCACTCCTTCCACCACCGTTCTGGCCTTACTCTCTGGGAGTCTTCCCTAAATCCCTCTGCCTTGTTACTTCTTTCCCCAATTCTTTTAAAGCCTTTTTCCAAACCTACCCTTTCAGCCATACTGTACCACCTCTTGTGCTACTAGTCGCGATCAGCTTTCCCCCCCCCCATCCCCCCAACACTCTGTGGGACAGTTTGAGAAGTCACTCATGTTAAATGCACTGTATCAGTGGCAAGTTGCTGTTGACTGATTTTTCCCCTCCCTAGTTCAGGGGTCAACAATGACTGAGATCAGCAAACTCACCGCGGGGCAGGAGCTGCAACCTGGGACCCTCCTTGCCTGTATCAGAAAACGTTCCTTTTCCCCTCACAGAGAAATAGGGTTTCCCAAATACCTTTTCATGAAGGCAATGCCTCCTTAAAACAATCGTGAAGTGGTTTACTTTTTAAACTGTTGATGAAAACAGCTTTAAAATGTTTACAAAAAAAATCAAAACAGCTGTGTATAGTACCACATTCACAGCTTTCCTCCGGTTCCTTCCCGAATTCAGCAGTAATTGCCTCGTCAATCTCACCTCACTCTATTAGCAAAAGATACTCGGGAGGGAAATCCTCCTGCAGCTAAACGTCATCAGTGAACAGCAGAGGCCAATGAACAGCTGCCTTCTGCCACCACCCAGTACATATGGGCTAAAAGTAGGTCTAATACTGGCTTAAAAAAAATTTACAAAGCACCTTTCATGACCTCAGGACGTGTCAAAGCACTTTACAGCCAATGAAGTAATTTTCTTTTTGAAGTGTAGTCACCGTTGTAATGTAGGAAACATGGGAACCAATTTGCGCATAGCAAGATCCCACAAGCGGTAATGAGATAATGACCAGATAATCTGTTTTTTTTTTAGTGATGTTGGTGAGGAGTAAATATTGGCCAGGACACACTTACGGGAAGAGAGAGCCTCATCCACGGGAAGAGAGTATTGGAAATCTGGGCACACACTGTGCATGATTTTCTGTCCATTGAACTACCCATATGCCCAAATGTTGGATATACTTGCGGCAGACAAGGCCCCCAACCAGATGTACCACATAGCCCCCAGTGTGTACACTTGAGCATCTGAGATTCAATATCTGCTGGACACATTTTCTTTAATGGCCGTTTTGGTACATTTTCTTGGGATTAATAGTTCCACGTACACAACTAGTGCCCAATGACTCCCATTCATGGCAGATACAGTATAATGTGGATAAATGTGAAGTTATCCACTTCGGAAGGAAAAACAGAAAGGCAGAATATTATTTAAATGGTGATAGATTGGGAAATGTTGATGTACAAAGGGACCTGGGTGTCCTTGTACACCAGTCACTGAAAGCAAACATGCAGGTGCAGCAAGCAGTTACGAAGGTAAAAAGTATGTTGCCCTTCATAGCAAGAGGATTTGAGTACAGGAGCAAGGATGCCTTACTGCAGTTACACAGGGCCTTGGTGAGACCACACCTGGAGTATTGTGTGCAGTTTTGGTCTCCTTACCTAAGAAAGGATATACTTGCCATAGAGGGAGTGCAGCAAAGGTTCACCAGACTGATTCCTGGGATGGCAGGACTGTCGTATGAGGAGAGATTGGGTCGACTCGGCCTGTATTCACTTGAGTTTAGAAGAACGAGAGGGGATTTCATTGAAACATATAAAATTCTGACAGGGCTAGACAGACTGGATGCAGGGAGGATGTTTCCCCTGGCTGGGGGGTCCAGAACGAGGGGTCACAGTCTCAGGATACGGGGTAGAACTTTTAGGACTTCACTCAGAGGGTGGTGAACCTGTGGAATTCTCTACCACAGAAGGCTGTGGAGGCCAAGTCACTGAATATATTTAAGAAAGAGCTAGATAGATTTCTAGACCCAAAAAGACATCAAGGGGTATGGGGAAAGAACGGGAACATGGTATTGAGATAGAGGATGAGCCATGATCGTATTGAATGGCGGAGCAGGCTCGAAGGGCCTAATGGTCTACTCCTACTCCTATTTTCTATGTTTCTATGTTTCTGAAGCCCCTCTCCCCATGGGCCAAAGTGAGTGCCCACGATATACCCACCACAGAGTGTTCCTGGTAAAGACAGCATGACTGCCCACGATATACCCACCACAGAGTGTTCCTGGTAAAGACAGCATGACTGCCCACGATATACCCACCACAGAGTGCTCCTGGTAAAGACAGCATGACTGCCCACGATATACCCACCACAGAGTGTTCCTGGTAAAGACAGCATGACTGCCCACGATATACCCACCACAGAGTGTTCCTGGTAAAGACAGCATGACTGCCCACGATATACCCAGTCTGCATGCAATTTTCACTTATTTATATTGCAGCGTTTTCTCTCGCTCCTCTGGAGCTGACAGCACATCAGAATGTTCCAGTTCAGCATTATTCAACTTGTCTGAATGCAATATTTTCAGACAATATTGCCCAGGTACACACAGCAATGCACAAAATGAAACATAAATAAGATGTGCCAATTTGGTGATGCTAAAGCAAAATGAGTGGGATCAGTACCGTTGAATTGTCTTTAAAATTCCCCTCCACCGATGGTCCAAAGTTACCTCCCAGTCACTCCCATTGAACAGATCTCCACCAATGGGCTACAGTCACTGCCCAGTCACTCCCATTGTCCAGATCTCCACCAATGGGCTAAAACCACTGCCCAGTCACTCCCATTGCACAGATCTCCACCAATGGGCGACAGTCACTCCCATTGTCCAGATCTCCACCAATGAACTAAAATCACTACCCAGTCACCCCCAATGTACTCCCTATTCATAGCTCTTGAAAATCCGCAGACGATTAGTGATTCCCCAGCTGATGTCCGGCATAGTGCCATCTCCAGTCAGTACGGGAGTTGACTGTGTTACTCCAGTGTTGCTGGAGGCCATGTGGCCACAGCCATTTGGGGTTCAGAAGAACGGTACTGAGATTTGTGAATTTACACAAATAAATTTTGCACACAAATTGTACTCTAACCATTGCAGTAGACCTGTGATTAAAAAAGGACACACTTACAGTTATAGAGAGTTATAGAGAGTTATAGAGTTATACAGCACTGATAGAGGCCCTTCGGCCCATCGTGTCCACGCCGGCCATCAAGCCCAGTCTAATCTAATCCCATATTCCAGCATTTGGTCCGTAGCCTTGTATGCTATGGCATTTCAAGTGCTCATCCAAATGCTTCTTGAATGTTGTGAGGGTTCCTGCCTCCACAACCCTCTCAGGCAGTGAGTTCCAGACTCCAACCACCCTCTGGGTGAAAAAGTTCTTTCTCAAATCCCCTCTAAACCTCCCGCCTTTTACCTTGAATCTATGCCCCCTTGTTATAGAACCCTCAACGAAGGGAAAAAGCTCCTTAGTATCCATCCTATCTGTGCCCCTCATAATTTTGTACACCTCAATCATGTCCCCCCTCAGCCTCCTCTGCTCCAAGGAAAACAAACCCAATCTTCCCAGTCTCTCATCATAGCTGGCTAAATTGATGACGGTTTCACCCGCTGCAACGTGCTGGAGGTGGCACATGAGCAGTATTCCATGCCTAGGGTATATCCGGGACTCAAGTCGTCACAAGTGAATTTTTTTTTAACACTATCTCCCTCTTTCTCTGTTTAATCAGCCAGCGCCAATGAAGTGAGGAAAAAAAGTCTTGGAGAAGTTACTGACCCAGTCAGAGGCAGCTGGCCAGATGTCTGAAGCAGTGTCACTCTGCCTCGTTCAGCTTCCACGCAGCACTGGCTGCTCTTGGTACCATCTTTCCATTGGTTAGGGCATCAACATTGTTCAGCATCACTCTCGTGAATTTACTTCTTTTTAAACTTGAGGCAACTTCACAACAAATCAGAATATGAAGCGATTATGTTGCAGGTTTCAGGTCGATCCAACTGATGATAACTAAACCAGGTTTCTGGCGGTGTTCATCAGTCCCCCTCCATTCAACCCAAACCCGTACTTAGGGCTGGACTGCAGGGGCAGCACTGCATTCTATGGGGAGTCAGCCTCACTGGCTAAATTGATGACGGTTTCACCCGCTGCAACGTGCTGGAGGTGGCACATGAGCAGTATTCCATGCCTAGGGTATATCCGGGACTCAAGTCGTCACGAGTCCAAAGAGCTGCCATTGGAGGCAATGCAAGACACTCCCTCCCTCCAACCCTATCGACACTCCAAACAGGCCCACAGAGATTGGCAACACAATGCAAGCAAAAACAGGGGAGAGCAGTGCAAAGCCAGGATGTAAAAAACAGCACGGGTTGGATTTTGGGAATCTCTCATTGCCGATGGTTGCTCCCGTTAACGGTGTTCCATCTGCAGGGAATGCCCGGATCTGTAGCACACCAACACATGTAATCAATTTACCCATCATCAAAACACTTCTCCAGTTACAAAGCTGTTTACAGTCGAGTGTAACAGCATCGCCCTCGGTCAGCTGAAGACAAAATACAGCTTTTGCTCCAGACAGCAGCACCATCTGCTCGGCTGAAATCAAATCGTGTGTACATAATGTTCTTTCGTTACCGTTCGGAGAGAGACTCTGCAGCCTCGACGGCCAAGACTCTTCTGTATCCAAGGTCAGAAAGGTATGGCACTTCAGTCAGATCTGGTGACGCTGAACAAGCCGTTTACAAACCAGCCTGCGGTCACCTCAGTTGATATGCTGATAGGAGAGTCCAGTGTTGTCACTGGGTTTTATTAATGTATTTGTCCCGATACAGTCCAGGGAACAAGCAGCTTAAGCAGACAGCCCTTCAACATTGTATAATATTCTTAATTTATCACTTCAAGGTGTTCCCACCACCATGGTCACCACTGAAATGATCACCAGGTCATTTTTTTTTTAAAGTGATGTTGGCGGAGGGCTAAATATCGGCCGAGACACCAGGGAGATCTCCCCTTCTCTTCTTCGAATAGTGCCATGGGATCTTTTACCTCCACCTGAGGGGGCAGATGGGGCCTCGGTTTAATGTCTCCTCCGTAAGAACATAAGAAACAGGAGCAGGAGTAGGCCATACGGCCCCGCGAGCCTGCTCCGTCATTCAATAAGATCATGGTTGATCTTGGACCTCAACTCCACTTTCCTGCCCTATTGCCATATCAATGACCATCTCCAACATGAGAGAGTCTAATCACCTCCCCTTGACATTCAACGGCATTACCATCGCCGAATCCCCCACCATCAACATCCTGGGGGTTACCATTGACCAGAAACTTAACTGGACCAGCCATATAAATACTGTGACTACAAGAGCAGGTCAGAGGCTGGGTATTCTGCGGCGAGTGACTCACCTCCTGACTCCCCAAAGCCTTTCCGCCACCTACAAGGCACAAGTCAGGAGTGTGATGGAATACTCTCCACTTGCCTGGATGAGTGCAGCTCCAACAACACTCAAGAAGCTCAACACCATCCAGGACAAAGCAGCCCGCTTGATTGGCACCCCATCCATCACCCTAAACATTCACTCCCTTCACCACCGGCGCACTGTGGCTGCAGTGTGTACCATCCACAGGACGCACTGCAGCAACTCACCAAGGCTTCTTCGACAGCACCTCCCAAACCCGCGACCTCTACCACCTAGAAGGACAAGAGTAGCAGGCACATGGGAACAACACCACCTGCACGTTCCCCTCCAAGTCACACACCATCCCGACTTGGAAATATATCGCCGTTCCTTCATCGTCGCTGGGTCAAAATCCTGGAACTCCCTTCCTAACAGCACTGTGGGAGAACCTTCACCACACGGACTGCAGCGGTTCAAGAAGGCGGCTCACCACCACCTTCTCAAGGGCAATTAGTGATGGGCAATAAATGCCGGCCTCGCCAGCGATGCCCACATCCCACGAACGAATAAAAAAATAAAATCCCCAAAGACTGCACCTCTGACAGTGCAGCACTCCCTCAGCACAGTACTGGAGGGTCAGCCTGAATTTTGTGCTCAAGTCTCAGTTTTGGGGCTCAAATCCACACCTTGTGACTCAGAGGCGAGAGTGCGATGAAGGACTCAGAAGGCACATTTTCCATGTTTCCCTCCCCCCTCTGCTATTCTGCTGTAACCATTCACACCTCCTCTGGACCCATCTTTTGTTTATTTACTTGTCCCATCATCACCTCCTTTTTGCCTTGCCTCCCCCTCTTGTCATTTAATCACTCCTGCCTCCATCCTATCACAGACCTTCCCCTTTGTTCTTTCCCTTCCCCTCTTCCCATCTTTTCCCTGGCTCTGTAATTGCTTAAAAACGGTCAATCTCTCACATCTTCCAGTTCCGATGAAAGGTCATTGACCTGAAACATTAACACTGTTTCTCTCTTCACCGATGCGGATCTGTGCCGGATCTGCTGAGCGTTTACGGCCTTTTTTTGGTTTTTATTTCAGATTTCCAGCAGCTGCAGTATTTTGCTTTTGTTCCAATGTGTGCAAATCTCACTTTAGGTTTTTTTTTTTTGAGATCCCAGTGACTGCACTGCAATTCCAACTTGAAGCCCTGCGACGTGGCAGGCTTGAGGGGAAAATCGGTGCACCGTTTGTCAGGTCTCACCTTGCACCTGGCAAGTTAAATTCAGAAACAGCTTGGGAGCAGAATCCAGCGAGAGATGCCCCTCCATCCTCACACACTGAAAGGTAGAGGTCTCTGTGCTGATTCATCACCATCTGCGATTTACAAATTGTCAGGTATTTATTTGGCATGAAATTGATTGCACTTATTTATGAATTATTCATACATTAAAATGGAGAAATCAATATATTGTGGTTCACTAAATCCACAGGAGAGGAAAAAACACTCAGTTACTGGGTAAGCCACTAAAGAAAGAGAGACACTGAGAAAGACACTAATCTTGCATGTTAGGTTTCGTTAAGCAGTTGTACAAATCGCAGGTGCCATGTGCGTGAAGTTGTTTTGTTAGACATGTTTGCCTGGCAGAATTAAACTGCATCCAAACCAGAGACTACGAACTTCTCCTGAAATTCACAGCGACCAGGACATGTAAAAAAAAATTAAAGGGGAGGTGGAGAATTGCAGTGCTCAAAACTGTCGGGTTTAATCAGTTTAAAAAAAAAATTCGTTCACGGGATGTGGGCGTCGCTGGCGAGGCCGGCATTTATTGCCCGTCCCTAATTGCCCTCGAGAAGGTGGTGGTGAGCCGCCTTCTTGAACCGCTGCAGTCCGTGTGGTGATGGTTCTCCCACAGTGCTGTTAGGGAGGGAGTTCCAGGATTTTGACCCAGCGACGATGAAGGAACGGCCGATATATTTCCAAGTTAACCGTGAGCTTTGCTTCACCGCCCCTGCAGTCAGCGAGGAGCCAGATTTTTGCTGAATTGGCCACAGGTTTCTTACTCTCTCCCGGGAGGTTGTGTGATTAAAGGATAGATTAGCATTGCACCGTGTCTGGATGGGGCGAGCTGGATAGGCCTGATGCCCTTCTGTGCAGTACGAAGGGAGTGCTGCAGTATCGAACGCACCGTCTATTAGATGAGGTGTTAAACCGAGGCCCCATCTGTCCTCTCGGGTGGATGCAAAAGATCCCATGGCTCGACTTCAAAGGAGAGCAGGGAAGTCCTCCCCGGTGTCCTGGCCAATATTTATCCTCCAACCAACATCACTAAAAACAGATTATCTGGTCATTATTCCCACTGCCGTTTCTGGGATCTTGCTGTGCGCAAATTGGCCATTGTGTTTTCTACATTATAACAGTGACTACACTTCAAAAGTACTTAACTGACTGTCAAGTGCTTTGGGGCGCCCCGAGGTTGTGAAAGGTGCTATATAAATGCAAGTTCTTTCTTTCTTCCACCCTTATTTGCGTCGTCACAGGAAGGTGAAGATAAAAAGGAAGAAACCGCAAATGCTGTAAATACACGGCGGGTCGGTCAGTGTCTGAAAGAGAAAAGATTTCATTCAAACCCAGGATCTGCATCCAAAACATTAACCCATCTTTCCTCTGATGGACCCGCTGAATACGCCCAGCATTTTCTGTTTTATTCACAGGAAGGTATCACACTCATACATTCGGTGCCTGGGTTACCCAGAAAAATGTCAGGAGAAATCACAGCCACCGTACAGAGGATGGTTCACTGGTCTCGGCTGTCACCAAACTACTTATAAACACAGTCAGTTCGCTATTTGGAACTTGCCGTACCACGTTACAGTCAGTTGATGCAAGAAGCAGACGCAGCCATTAGTCCCGATCTGCTCTCCGCACCCCAAAGAGTTGGGATATAACCCTCCGAGATCTCTGCACTCCTCCAATTCTGTCTTGCGCATCCCCGATTTTAATCGGCCACCAACGGCAGCCGTGCCTTCAGCTGCCTAGGCCCAAAAATGCTGGAATTCTCTCCTCCTTTAAGACGCTCCTTAAAAACCTACCTCTTTGACCAAGCTTTTGGTCACCTGTCCCAATATCTCCTCGTGGCTCTGTGTCAAATTTTGTTTGGTATTCGAGAAGGATTAAATCAAATGGACTCAAAGACCTCCCTAATCCAAGGTTACCTTGTGTGACCTGGCACAAATCATGGCCAGGAGATCTGCCACATCAGCCCTCGGCTAAGGAAGTGGGTGTGGGAAGGAAAGAGTAAGTTAACCAGGGTCCCTGCTTCTGATCACCTTCAGTAACCCTTGCAGGAAAGTGCACATGCACGAGTGTTGGGCAAGAGTCAGAATCAAGCTCCGATGTGATGGCTCCACAGTCAAATAGCTTTCTGGCACTCATCGTCTAGGCTCACATGAACAGTTGGCCCAAGTTGTCAGAAGATGGCAGGCATTCGTGAAACCGCACCTCATTAGGAGTCAGCACCTACAGGGAGAAGGACGGGAGTCACACACACAAGTTGCACAATGCAAGGAAACAGGGACAATGCCCAAAGAACAGGAGAGGTGGGAAGGAACCCACAGATCATGCAGCAGAAAGCCCAGCCTCCCTGCTGAAATCTGACTCAGTCCAAGTGCAGAGTTTGCCAAGAGGAGTGGAATGTAAACGGTTCAAGTACAGTTTTAATCTGAAATTCAAAAACAGAAGCAGCAGAGATTGGCACCTCAGTGAAACTCACTTCTACACAAATTGGACAATAATTGCTGCCATCTCCAACTCAAATCCAGCCAACAGGCAAATCTGCAGCACTGTCCAATTCCAACCTGCAATTTACAATCTGCTAATCCCACACGGACTGGCACTGCATGCTACAAGGAGCAATCCACACTAAATCCAAAATCTGCTTCCTTTCCTTTTTTTTTACATGAGCTGATGAGGCAACTGGCCAATTGGGAGGATTTATTGAGCATGGTTTCAGAATGCTCAAAATTATGCGTGCACGTACACAAAACACACTCACCTGAATACACACATGCACGCACACAGACACACATTCACGTACAGAGTTACGATGGCTCCCTCAGCTTGAACCAGCCACTAACACTGAGCAGGTTCCCACATGAAGAACGGGCCGTTGGATGAGGTACTGGAGGGCAGCCATTACTTGTGGACTGCACCATCACATCTGGGTCACCACTGTCAGGGGAAGGAACGGGGTAAGTGGACCAAAAGAAAACCTGGTGCTCACTGGGCACTAACCATTCAAGTCTCACTGGTTCAGTTCGGGAGTCACTCGAAGTCTCGGATGAGATTACTGCATCTTAAATCACTCCCAGAGATCTGCTCTGTGCAGAAGCCTGGATTTCAAGGACTTCCAAATTAGTCCGATCACATAATGCTTTTTGAAGTTGTGGTTCTTTAAAATTTGCAATTACATAATGTTTTACTAGGGGGGAGAAATATGGATTTCAGTTCAATCGTGAACTGAACACGAAACCATTGTTTAATGTAAGTAAATATTAGGTGAAGACTCGATCTATAATGCACTCAGCGTTGCCTTTTGTACATGAAGATCGTTTTCATCTGAGCTTTCATGTGATTTTTCTCTGCTAGTTTCAGATGTTATCTATCGTCAGACAGAGACATAGAAAATAAGAGCAGGAGTAGGCCATTCGGCCCTTCTAGGCTGCTCTGCCAGGAACTCTCTGCGGTGGGAATGAATGGGCAGTCGCTTTGGCCCATGGGGAGAGGGGCTTTAGAAACATAGGCAATAGGAGCAGGAGTAGGCCATTCGGCCCTTCGAGCCTGCTCCGCCATTCAATATGATCATGGCTGATCCTCGATCTCAATACCATATTCCCGCTCTCTCCCCATACCCCTTGATGCCTTTTGTGTCTAGAAATCTATCTAGCTCCTTCTTAAATATATTCAGTGACTTGGCCTCCACAGCCTTCTATGGTAGAGAATTCCACAGGTTCACCACCCTCTGAGGGAAGAAATTTCTCCTCATCTCAGTCCTAAATATCCTTCCCCTCCCAGGCACGAGCCCAGAGGAAACAAGGCAGCCCCTACCCCATCCATCGACACCCGCTCTCAGAGTGGCACGAACATGGCCACAACTATCAATGGAGCCCTGCATCTTCTCCAGGTCTCCATGACAGGTGATGAGAAAAGGAGACACAGACACGCAGACAGACAGTAAAACAACACAAGGAAAGAGATGAGACAACAGGGATATACAAAGGGAGAGATTGAGACTTACACAAAAGCAGAGATACAGAGATGACTGGACGAAAGTGAGAGACAGCTCGAGAGGGATATTTTAAAAATTCTTTGTCCACGAACAATATCAAGAGGCATTAAATGGATTTTAAATTTTAAACAATAATTCTTAATATTTCACAAGGTCAAGCTTCTGACTTGAAAATTTGAAGTTGACACACAAAATGAGGCAGGAAAGGGAGATTGCAATTTGAACACAATGGTATTAATTGTGCCTCGGAGCAGGACGGGCAGGAGCTTGTGTCTCGGAGAAGTGATTTGACACCCTGCAATCAGTGCTGCAATGGATTAAAATCTGACAAGATAATAAAATGCAGAAAGCTTGACTAACAGACAGTCAGTGACGCTGTCCTCATCTCTGACAATAATCCACAAGCGTACAATTTTAATACAGAATGTTAATCGGGGGCTGACTCCCTCCCCTCGTGCACAGAACTGCTCGGCAGCAATTTAACAGCTGCTCTCGGATAATGTTATTCCGCACAAGAGTCTCACTATTCCTGCTACATGTGCGTGTGCACACGCGCTCACACCTTATTACGTTGGCCAGACTAGGTATTCTGACCAGGCGAACGGCTCTACCTTCCTGACCAGGTAGCCACAAGCTTAAGGCTCGTCACTCAAATCTGGCTGCTGCACTGGTGAAAGACCAGTGCCTAACCCGGCCCAGTACTGGCTATTAACCTTTGGTACTCGGGGTCTAATCTGCACCCGAGTGATGGAAGGAAAGCTGGCTGTAAGAGTCCCATGTGTTTTTTTTTAAATTCATTCTCAGGCTGTGGGTCTCACATACAGGCCAGACCTGGATGGTAAGTGTCCTTCCCCGAAAGACAGTAGTGAACCAGTTGGGATTTTACAACAATCCAATAGCTTCATGGTCACAAGTATTGATACCAGCTTTTCATTTCCAGATTTTTAAAAAAACTGAATTCAAATTCTGCCACGGTGCAATCTGAACCCACGAACCCTGGATTATTTAGTCCAGGCCTCTAGATTACTAGTGCAGTAATAGAACCACTACACTTCCATACCCCTGTGAAAGGGAGTTTGGACAGTCTCAATCCAAGGGAGGGGGAACAGTAGAATACGTGAGCGTCCATTGCATTTAGCTGGAAGATTTAATTGGATCACTTGGGGTCGTACAATTGTCTTCTCATAGATACTGAGAAATCAGTCTGGGATGTTCCAGTGTCCATAGGTGGTTGTCAGACTCTTCTGCAGACAACGCTCGTTCCCCTTCACCCTATCCACACCCATTGTCTTATGGTCACTGCATTATATAAATTCTCCTCATGGCCCCTCTGGTTCTTTTGCCAATCACCTTAAATCTGTGTCCTCTGGTTACTGACCCACCTGCCACTGAAAACAGTTTCTCCTTATTTACTCTCTCAAAACCCTTCATGATTTTGAACGCCTCTATTAAATCTCCCCTTAACCTTCTCTGCTCTAAGGAGAACAATCGCAGCTTCTGTAGTCTCTCCACAATAATCGAAGAATTTGACAGTGAAGGCGTCGTCTTGTACCATCTGGCACTCAAGCAGATTAAACCTCAGACTCCAGATTAGAAAGTTCTAAGTTTGAATCCCAGTTACACCTGAGACCTGCCCGGTGTCTTCTGCTGGAGGACAGGTGTCCTCAATCGCTCCACCTTCTTCACCAAGCATCTTTCTCTGCAGATCAAACAAGAATCCAGTACCATTTCCCTGTATGGACAGGTCATAGGAACAGGAGTGAGGCCATTCAGCCCTTTGAGCCTGTTCTGCCATTCAATTAGGTCATGGCTGATGTGTATCTTAACTCCATCTACCCGCCTTTGTTCCATAACCCCCAATACCCTCACCTAACAAAAATCTATCCAGCTCAGTTTTGAAATTTTCAATTGACCCCCCCAGGCTCAACAGTTTTTTTGGGGGGGGGGGGGAAAAAGATGTTCCAGATTTCCACTATCCTTTGGGTGAAGAAAACGGCCCAGCTCTAATTTTAAGATTATGCCCCCTTGTTCTATGCTCCTCCACCAGAGGAAATAGTTTTTCTCTATCAACCCTATCAAATCCTTTAATCATCATAGAGTGATTACAAGACAGAAGGAGGCCATTTGGCCCATCAAGCCCGTGCCAGCTCATTGTAAGAGCAATCCAGATAGTCCCATTCCCCTGCTCTTACCCCGTAGCCCTGCAAATTCGCTCAGGGATCGACTAACCATCTTAAACACCTCAATTAGATCACCCCTTAATCTTCTATACTCAAGGGAATACAAGCCCAGTTTATGCAACCTGTCCTCATAATTTAACCCTTTTAGCCCCAGAATGTCGATCCCACATTCCTGAACATGGGATGACGGATGTGAGCTCACTGTTTGCTTTTTTCTAATGACTGCAACATTTTTTAAATTTAAACTCAGTCAAGAATCTGTCAAACTTCCATCCCCCACTCTGCACATAAAGTACAAGTGACAAGAGCTGCAGCTTACAAATCTCTACAGATGTGATTTTTGTGCAATAGCTGGAAATTGTGTTATTTTTATCTCTGAAGTCTTTCATGATTAATCTGCTTCATCCCTAGACAAGCTTTCACCTAAAGAGACACCAGGCTACGTAAACAGCGCCATACCCAGTGAAGGGTCTCCATTCAGCTGTCACGACAAAGATACATCTTTGAAGTAAACAGCACATAATTAATGTACATGAGCCAGTCAAGTAAATAAAACGAACCCTCGACAGTATTATTATATCCTACACATTCGTTCCCAACAATCTGTCGTGTGTATTTTTAAACTGGCATTTCGGATGTTGACTGACAGGTTAATCGAACAATGCCGTTATTTTTAGATCATGAAACGGTGACAGAAGCTTCCATCCCATAATACTCACCCAGCAGGGACGCGTTTAATACAAGTGCCACGGGCTATCGTGTGAACGGCAAAATGGTGAAGATTACGAAGTGCTCCCCGGTCCCAAGGCTCACACAGACATCAGTCTTTTGGATGAGACGTTAAACTGAGGCCCCGTGGATGTACAAGATTCCGTGGCACTATTGCAAAGAAAAGCAGGGGAGTTCTCCCTGGTGCCTTGGAAAATATTTATCCCTCAACCAACATCACTAAATTTTAAAAAAAATCACATTGCTGTTTGTGGGACCTTCCTGTGTGTAAATTGGCTCCCAAGTTTCCTACATTACAACAGTGACTACACTTCAAAAGTAATTCACTGACTGTAAAGCTTTTTGGGACATCCTGAGGTCGTGAAAGGCACTGTATAAATGCAAGTCTCTCTTTCTTTGGGGGGGAATCAACCATGGAGATTGAGAGGAGGATTGAAAAACCAATGCAATCACCTGATAGCAAATGGTTTCTAAAAGAAAGACTTGCATTTATATAGCACCTTCACAATCTCAGGACGTCCCAAAGCGCTTTACAGCCATTGAAGTACTCTTGAAGTGTAGTCACTGTTGTGATGTAGGAAACGCGGCAGCCAATTTGCGCACAGCAAGATCCCACAAACAGCAATGTGATAATGATCAAATAATCTGTTTTAGTGGTGTTGGTTGAGGGATAAATATTGACCAGGACACGAAGGAGAACTCCCCTGCTCTTCTTCAAAATAGTGACAGTGGGATCTTTTACATCCACCTGAAAGGGCAGACGGCACCTCGGTTTAACATCTGATCTGAAAGATGGCACCTCCGACAGCGCAGCACTCCCTCGGTACTGCACGGGAGTGTCAGCTTAGATCACGTGCTCAAGTATCTGGAGCGGGACTTGAACCCACCACCTTTGACTCAGGAGGAGAGAGTGCTACCCGCTGAGCCACGGCTGACACAGATTATAGTCCTGGGACAGGTCACCCACTCACTCAGTTCAACACTTCCACCATCCAACTGGAACGGTCAGATAACCACTTCTGAATTTATCAAAGGGCTGAAACCAGTAACAATGATGGTGGATGGGGGGTGAGTAATGTGCTTGTTGGGATAAACAAACGTTCAGCCCAGAACACTGACCTTTCTCGTGGGTTTTGATCAACCACAGCTCACTTCCAATGTTCCGCAGGCCAGAATCACTAAATGAGCCCTTGATTACTAAGATTAAAAAAACCACTGCATCATCTCCTGCTTTACAACATCCTTCACAGTGATGAAGCAGCCCATTATTGTGAACAGTGCTAACTCCCCACGAGGTCAGTGTGTCCGGGTAGAAAGTGTAACACTCGGAGTGCACTGTGCACCCGACCCTCAGTGAGCCGTAACACACCATTCACGTACTTAAACCGATCACACCGACAGGCCAGACCTGTACAACACAGCGAATCACAACGATAACGTAAATCCATTCAAATGCAGATTCAAATTCTAATTTTGCACCAGAAATGCAAACACTTGAACAAGGAGCACAATAAAACCTGTGCTTTACACAATGTATTGTCTTCGTTTAATTGTGATACAACTCATCAGCGCAACTCCTGAAGAGGGACTTGGCATTATGTACTAGGTGGTGAAGTGGAACAAACATGGTCTGTTATGCTGCAGATAACTCTGCTTACAAGTTAATGAGCTTTCCTGGCAATATTCAACAATGGGAGAACGTCCCTGGGACCAACGGTGAAACAAGCCAAACAGACCGTCACTGCAAGTGGTGGATTCATAGGAGGGCTACACCAGCGCAATATAGGACCCAACAAACAAGGAATCTACACGAGAGAGTGAGAGTGAAGCTTCAGCAGCGCCCAGACGCCATCTGCCCCAGGGAGTAAATTAGAGCCTGCATTTCCCAGCAGGGCCATGTTTCGAAACTCCTCAGGAACAGTCACTGACTGGGATCTCGGGTGGGTGGAGAGAGGAGCGGAACGTGTGAGCTATCCCAAAATCTCTCTTGCACACCGAGAAGTGGCCAGTTACAGAAAGGCACCAAAACAGGAGACCCTGCCCAAACGCCTGACTGGGAAACAGTGTAAGGGAAGGGGCGAAATGTTGAATTTGGGGGGTGGGGAGTGAACAGGGAGACAGCAGCCTGGGAATCAGGCACAGATTTACTGTACGATATTCAGATCACATTGGATGCTCAGCACAAAAACTGAAGGATGTTCAGTCGAGTTCGAGAAGATCCTTCCTCACTCCTGTATTACTCTCGGCTCCCTCACTTCCTCACTCCTGTAGTATTACTCTCGGCTCCCTCGCTTCCTCACTCCTGTAGTATTACTCTCGGCTCCCTCGCTTCCTCACTCCTGTAGTATTACTCTCAGCTCCCTCACTCCTGTATTACTGTGGGCTCCCTCACTCCTGTATTACTGTGGGCTCCCTCGCTCCTGTATTACTGTGGGCTCCCTCGCTTCTGAACTCCTGTATTACTGTGGGCTCCCTCGCTTCCTCACTCCTGTATTACTCTCGGCTCCCTCGCTTCCTCACTCCTGTATTACTGTGGGCTCCCTCACTCCTGTATTACTCTCGGCTCCCTCGCTTCTGAACTCCTGTATTACTGTAGACTCCCTCACTTCCTCATTCCTGTATTACTCTCGGCTCCCTCACTTCCTCACTCATGTATTACTGTGGGCTCCCTCACTTCCTCACTCCTGTATTACTGTGGGCTCCCTCGCTTCTGAACTCCTGTATTACTGTAGGCTCCCTCACTTCCTCACTCCTGTATTACTGTGGGCTCCCTCGCTTCTGAACTCCTGTATTACTGTAGACTCCCTCACTTCCTCATTCCTGTATTACTCTCGGCTCCCTCACTTCCTCACTCATGTATTACTGTGGGCTCCCTCACTTCCTCACTCCTGTATTACTGTGGGCTCCCTCGCTTCTGAACTCCTGTATTACTGTGGGCTCCCTCACTTCTGAACTCCTGTATTCCTGTATTACTCTCGGCTCCCTCGCTTCCTCACTCCTGTATTACTGTAGACTCCCTCGCTTCCTCACTCATGTATGACTGTGGGCTCCCTCACTTCCTCACTCCTGTATTACTGTGGGCTCCCTCGCTTCTGAACTCCTGTATTACTGTAGACTCCCTCGCTTCTGAACTCCTGTATTACTGTAGACTCCCTCGCTTCCTCACTCCTGTATTACTCTCGGCTCCCTCGCTTCCTCACTCCTGTATTACTCTCGGCTCCCTCACGTCCTCACTCATGTATTACTGTGGGCTCCCTCGCTTCTGAACTCCTGTATTACTGTGGGCTCCCTCACTTCTGAACTCCTGTATTCCTGTATTACTCTCGGCTCCCTCGCTTCCTCACTCCTGTATTACTGCAGACTCCCTCGCTTCCTCACTCCTGTATTACTCTCGGCTCCCTCGCTTCCTCACTCCTGTATTACTCTCGGCTCCCTCGCTTCCTCACTCCTGTATTACTCTCGGCTCCCTCGCTTCTGAACTCATCAGTAATCTGTTCCAACACAGCCTAACTCCCAAAATGAACAAAAGCATCATGCACTAAACTAGGCAGCGTTTCCAATTTTCCCACTTGGAATTCTCAGCCCCTCGGACCTACGACTGCTGAAGGTGCCAAGTTCATGGTGTTCCCAGAATAAGGGAGGGGGAGGGGACTGGCGCCCATCGCGACGGAGGTCACAAGCTGATGCTGTCAGGGTCACCCACACGGGCGAACAGCCTGCCAATACACATCGATTGGCTCACCCACGAGGGTAAGGGACCCCTTGGGGTGGGGCGGGGGCAGGGGGGGTGACGGTGGTAGCAGAAAGCTGTGGAACCAAATACCGGCTCGAGTCGGCACCTTCAGGACAGGGGAGCGAGAAGAGCCGGGAAAAGCAATGCAAAGAGGGGTAAATAAAGGGAGCTCCCCACCCCACATACCCTGCCGCGCTGCTGATCGTCTCAGACCCCTTTGTACTCCTGTAGCGAGGTGTGCAGTGGGAACCAGTGCCTCTCCATGGGAAGGGCAGGTGCTGACTGAAAACAAGTGTTTGTATTTATACATTTACATAAACATTAATATAATGTGTACACTGCGACAGCCAAATATAGTGAGGCCAGAGGCTATAAATCAAACCCCACGCCTAGTGGGAAGAGTTTGCAAATACTGATCTCCTGCTTCGAGGAAAGGTTAATAACACCGACACCTGTGCAGGTAAGGTACTGTGAGATTCTCTGGGACAGGGGGCAGTGAAGGGATGGAGACTTAAAACTAACACACTTCACAGTGTGACTGGGGAATCTGTGGGTGTCAGTGACAGAAACAGCCTTCAGGGCAGAGGCCTCGGTTAGAGTCCAGTTAAGGCTTGGCTCCTGACTCCCTCCTGTAGTCACAGTTTGATGAATGTTCTCGTCATGACCCACAGCCTCCACTACACACACACACATCCTTGAAATGTGGGTCTCATCTACTAACGTCTCATCAATGGTCAAATACATGCACTGGATCAATGGGCTGTCATCTGATTCAGTCAGACACCAAACCCCTGGGCTCCACTCAGCTTTACAAACACTGCTTTGAAATTTGAACACAGATGCTTATTAACAGCTTCTACAACTCTTATTATAATCCCACCACATTCAGACTTTACTGGTGTCTCTTCAAGCAGTGATATTCCATTCTTAACCCGACACTGGCATTAAATCCAGCTTCTGGCACTCAGTTTTCTCAGGAGAAGACTTGCACAGGGTGAGGAGAGCAGTTCTGGATACATATTAAAACATGCACTGTCCATAATTGTTTGTGATAGATATCTAGATATAAATAGATATATAGATAGATATAGAGATAGACTATATTTGAGGATGATATTCATGGACAACTCCCACTCCAGCCCAGAGTACCCGAGTATCCCAGGTATCTATTTCTTTGCTCACCTAATGCTAAAACACAAGGGTTTAAAAGGGACAAAAGAGAGTGTTTAAAAGGGGCAATATTTCCCTGATTATTAAAGCTTCCTTGAAGTAATAAGAAAATGGAGTCAGCCCTCATCAAGCTGAACATCACAAACTTGCATCTGAAAGGGGAACATGACCAAAACAGTTGAAAAGCAGCAAGATTAGTAAAAGGCAGCAAAATTTCTTGAAAGATGCAAGAAACTGAAGGGCCTGGCTCTAGAAGTTGGGGAATTGCGACAGTGATGCTTCAGTTATATAAATCCTTGGTCAGACCCCATCAAAAGTACTTCACCTCACCTCCGGAAGGTTCTATTGGCCTTGGAGGAGGTACAGCGCAGATTCATCAGAATGATACCAGGGCTCAAAGGGTTAAATTACGAGGCCAGGTTGCACAAATTTGGTTTGTAGTCCCTTGAGTTTAGAAGATTAAGGGGTGATCTAATCGAGGTGCTAAAACGATAAAGAGATTTGATGGTAGATGCAGAGAAACTATTTCCTCTGGTGGGGGGAATCCTGAACAAAGGGCATAATCATAAAATTGGAGCTAGGCCATTTAGGAGTGAAATCAGGAAGCACTTTTTCACACAAAGGGTAGTGGAAATCTGGAACACACTCCCCCAAAAGGCTGCGGACACTGGGGTTCAGTTGGAGCTTTCAAGACTGAGATCGATAGATTTTTGTTCGGTAAGGGTATCGAGGGATTACAGAACAAAGGCGGGTAAATGGAGTCGAGCTACAAATCAGCTATGATCTAACTGAACGACGGAACAGGCTCGAGGGGCTGAATGGTCTCCTCCAGTTCCCTTTTCCAAGTTGGGTGTAGCCAACTTTTCTCAGGTGGTAAAAAATTGGGAAGAGGTTTGTATAATGGTGGTGACATGATCACTAACCAGCACGCTCGGTATGGGGAGTCTCCAGAACCCCCTCCCCAAAGCCGGCCACGTTCACACAGCGTGTGAAATATGTAGAACGAAGAACAAAGCTCATTACGGTTTGCTCGTGGGATGTGGACGCTTTTAATGCCCATCCCTCATTGCCCTGAGACGGTGGGCCTCTGCTCTGAACCACTGCAGCCCCACAACAGTATGGAGGTAAGGAATTCCAGGATTCTGACCCAACGACCATGAAGGAACGGCGATAAACGTCCATGTCACGATGGTGCGTGACTTGGCAGGAGAACTTGGAGGTGATGGTGCAGGGGAGGGAGGTGCGGTGAAAGTGACCTTGGCGGAGTTGGTGCAGTGGAGCCTGTGGATTGTATGTCGTGCAGCCACGGTGCGCCAGCGGCTTGTACATCAAGTCCTGTCGATGGGCCACCAATCAAGCGACTGTCCTGAACGGCATCAAACTTCCTGGACGTTGTTGCGCCTGAACCCATTCAGGGGAGCGGGGGAGCGTTCCACCACACTCCCAAATCAAGCCTGGGCGATGCTGTTGTTATACAGATGTGCAGTCACGATTTCAGTACTTTCAACACAAGATACGTGCCAGATAAGCTCTTATTTATCCAACCATGGAGGGTGGCAGGTGGATCAGTAACGAGTTCTCACACAGCAAACAAAGGGACTCCAGCCTTCGCTAATCCTTAGGAGTTACACAAATATCTTTACGTAACACACCCAAAATAACCGTCTCTGACCAGCTGCCGAGGGGGTGGCCCAAGCCTCCATCTTCCTAGCTCCCTTTTAAGGTTTTTTATCTCTTGCTTAAATGTTCTTGGTCAATACTTTCCCTTCTCTCCTGAAACCTTGGACTCCTTGCTGGGTGAGGGTCCACAGGAACCTGGCTCCCCTTAGTGTCGCACACGGTGGCCATGGCCATTCTTGATGTGGGAGTCTAGGCAGGGAATTTTAATAAGTTATTCAACTGTAGGGGCATCACAGTCAAAGCTGAGCCTGACCCGATATCCATGAGCTGGAATTTGTCGGAGTGCAGTACAATTGGACATTTGTATCCTGGACTGGGGTGGGGGGTGGAGAAAGAGCCTGGGTTGCTGCTCCCAGTTACTAGACATTTAGACATCGATGCCTCCCCCCATCCACTAAACCCCTGCTGGAAAGAGGGTGTTTGGGTATTGGTTGCAACATCCCATCACTGAATACCCTGCCAACACTCACTGTCTAAGCTCACACTAGAACAGCCACTGGGGTGAGGCACTGGAGGATTTCAGCACCCATGGAACATTCACCAGCAGGAGGCAGTACTTCCAGGGGACGAGGGGAGGTGGAGCCAGAGTGGGGAGGGCGGAGGGAGTAACTGGAGACGAGCGTATACTCGAATCTCACCGGCCAGTTCTAGCTTTAGTTTTGATGCAGCTGAACAGGTCACAACTCCTGGGAATCTGAGACACAACACAGGCTGCAGTGTGTCACAAGGCTGTAAGATATTGCGGGTTGAGAGAGCACTGCAACGGAACACATTCTAGAAGGAAAGAACTTGTATTTTTATTGAACCTTTCACGAGGTCAGGATGTCCCAAAAGTGCTTTACAGCCAATTAAGTACTTTTTGAAGTTTAGTCACTGTTGTAATGGAGGAAATGTGGCCCCAATTTGAGCACAGCAAGATCCCACAAACAGATAATCTGTTTTAGTGATGTTGGTTGAGGGGACAAATATCGATCAGGGACAACGGGGAGATCTCCCATGCTCTTCTTCAAAATAGTGCCGCGATCTTTTACGTCCACCTGAAAAGGGCAGGCGGTCCCTCGGTTTAACATCTCATGCGACAGACGGCTCGTCCTACGGTGCAGCACTCCCTCGGTACTGCACTGGGAGTATCAGCCTGGATTATGTGCTCAAGTCTCTGGCGTGGGGCTCGAACCCACGACCTTTGGACTCAGGAGGTGAGAGCGCCACCAACTGAGACACAGTTGACACCTATTCACCGAGTTATCTCCAGGCAGAGTCAGAGCAGCCCTTCCCTGCTCCCCGGGTCCATTTCTGAAAGAATAACGTAGTTCACAAAAGCAGAGTTCCGTCCTGCTGGCTCCGATTTTATTTCTGGCTCACTCCACCATTTCATCATCCAGGCCACTTTATTTATAGGCTCTGGTCTCAGCTTTGCTGGAACTTTATCATTTTATTCATGAGTTAAATTGACTATTTAACATTCATATATGACCAGAACAGTAATTCAACATGTTCTATATGAACTGGGATTATTAACCTCAGTTTACATGGCCGCCCTCTGTCTTTGTTCTACCTACTCACTAACACTCCTGAAGGAGGTAAAGAATTCCACACTTTTGAGGGTCTGTGAAAGAACGTTAAGGAGGTGCGTCTCAATTGCATGACAACGAGGGTGAAGAGCAGAGAGGAACAAGGGAGCAAAGTTCAGGAGGATGAACAGGCAAAGGAGCGTCAATAAAACAGACCAGAGTACGTGAGGAGAGAAGAATCAGCCTTCAGATAAACTGTTTCTTGTATCATGACATGGTATCATGAGGAAAGACTTTTCTTTTAAACACAGTGAGTGATTAAGATCTGGAATGCGCTGCCCGAGGGGGTGGTGGAGGCAGATTCAATCACTGCCTTCTAAAGGGAACTGGATAAGTACTTGAAAAGGAAAAAATTTGCTGGGCTATGGGGGGGGGGGGGGGGGGGCGGAGTGGGACTAGCAGGATTGGTCTTGGATAGAGCTGGCACGGACTCGATGGGCCGAACGGCCTCCTTCCGCGCTGTAACCTTTCGATCGAGCGTGGGAATGGGAGTACGATGTTGGAGGAGGCTCTGCAGATATGGGAGCAACTCAAAATATTGGACATACCTGGACTTTATGGAGAGGTGAGTTGGAGGAAAATGTTTGGGACAAGACGGGAAACAGAGGCTCATGGAGAGGCCTTAACAATAGGGATTGTAACATAAGAATGAGAATTTTAAAAGACAGACTCAGACACAGATACAGATTATTTATTTAACTTTTAATAAACAATAACTGATATGAATGTTCTTAAAAATGTAGAAATAAACTTAAAATATTGTACAAACCCCCAGAAAATGGCTACACGCACTTAAACCTGAAGTTGAAACGGAACAAACTAAATAGGGCCCGATGCTACATGTCCAAAACTGAGCAGAGTGGGTGAGGCGAGAGTGAAGAGGGGTAACACTGGTCCAGCAGACCGAGTCAAACCTTGAAAAGGCAAAAAAAATCTGAAATAAAGGAAAACGCACAAAACAGTGCGGATGAAAATTCTGATTTTCTGTCCGGGATTTCAGCTTGAAGCCGTGCCAACAATCACCAATGTAAGGACTCGCACAACACCAGGTTATAGTCAAACAACTTTATTTGAAATCACAAGCTTGAAAGCTTGTAATTTCAAATAAAGCTGTTGGACTATAGCCTGGTGTTGTGCGAGTCCTTACATTTGTCCACCCCAGTCCATCACCGGCATCTCCACATCATCAATCACCAGTATCAAGGTGCAACCGCTGGCTACCAGGATTCCCAAAACTCCAGGATCAGCCTGGAGTCTCCAGGAATTAAAGATTCAAGATTAATCTGCAGGACACTGCTGCGAGCAAATCCAGGGAGAAAAACAATAAGGGCGTTTAAAAAAAAAGTACTTTTTTTCCCCCCATTTTCTTTTAACACTTAGTTATCCGTTAGAAAAGTATTGGGACAGGGCACTTGGAGGTAAGCTCCAGGAATCCGTCCAACCAGAGGTGGCAACCCTACTGTGTACAGAAGCTAAGACATCACCAGTTAGCTCAGCAGCAGAATGAATGTTCAGGCCCCAGACTCCACTGAAGCCTGGGGTGGCATCACTAGACAGGTCCCCTCCCGATCGATCATTTCCCACTTGCTTTGCTGGGCCATCAGGTTAATCATGACTGCCACAAGAATGAAACTGCCGTCGCAGCTGAGTGGAGTTTAACCGAGACTTATTGCTACTTCAGAAAACAAATTTAATATTGACACTAACCTTTCAAAGCAATTCATTACTCAAATCTGAACAAGCACTGAAAGCAATAAACCAGCCAGACTAGGAGAGGAATCTCCCTTTGGGGATGTGCGTATATTTATTAATATTGCATCAGGAATAAACTTACAGTTTCATCACATCCTCAGCTCTTCACATGCAACAGGATACTCTTGAGGTGCAGACACCACGCTGTAAGGCAGACGTTGCACAAAGACGATGAATCGACAGTTACATTTGTTTTTGGTGGGGTTAGTCGGGAGAGAAAACTCGCCAAGGTTTCTTCGGCAGCACCTCCCAAACCCGCGACCTCCACCACCGAGAAGGGCAAGGTGCGTGGGATCACCGCCACATGCACGTTCCCCTCCAAAAATCACACATACTGTCCTGACTTCGACATTATCAGCCGCTTTCATCGTCACTGGGTTAAAATCCTGGAAGTCCCTACATACCGGCAATGTGGGAGCACCTTCACCCCACAGTTCAAGGAGGCCCACCATCTTCTCAAGGGCAACTCTCCTGTGAAGCACCTTGGGATGTTTTACTGTGTGAAAAGGTGCTATATAAATGCATGTTGTTGTTGACGACGACATCTGCCACCATTCAGTGGAAAAGTTTGCAATCTTCCTCTTTCACCAAAGTTTGGAAGTCTAACATGAACTTATCAGACACGGAACATCTTAGTGCAACTTCCAGGGGTTTTTTTGTCCAGCAGTTGTGAGTGGTACTTTGAACAGTGATTGCTGAGAATGTGGACCTAGCCCCTGCTCTCTTCCCCTCCCCTGCCATATCAGGCTGGCAGCTGCGCCCCCCCGCCCCAGATCTGGCCATCCCCCAGGACCTACTCCCCCCACCCCCGGAGCTGGCCATTCCCCCACCCACCCCAAGCCTGGCCCCGCTCACACTACCTCCAGATCCAACCTTCCAATCTCTCTCCAGACCCTCCACTCCATCCCCCACCCTTTCTCTCCCCACCAATGCCCCCCCCCAACCCCCATCACCAATACCCCAGCTCTCCTTCTCCCTCCTCCCCCCCCCCCCCCCCCCATCACCAATACCCCGGCTCTCCTTCTCCCTCCCTCCCCCCCCATCACCAATACCCCGGCTGTCCTTCTCCCTCCCTCCCCCCCATCACCAATACCCCGGCTGTCCTTCTCCCTCCCCCTCCCCCCCCCCCATCACCAATACCCCGGCTGTCCTTCTCCCTCCCCCCCCCCCATCACCAATACCCCGGCTGTCCTTCTCCCTCCCCCCCCCCCCCATCACCAATACCCCGGCTGTCCTTCTCCCTCCCCCTCCCCCCCCCATCACCAATACCCCGGCTGTCCTTCTCCCTCCCCCCCCCCCATCACCAATACCCCGGCTCTCCTTCTCCCTCCCCCCCCCCATCACCAATACCCCGGCTCTCCTTCTCCCTCCCCCCCCCCCCCATCACCAATACCCCGGCTCTCCTTCTCCCTCCCCCCCCCCCCTATCACCAATACCCACGCTCTCCTTCTCGCCACCCCCCCCCCCCCCCAGCTCCCCCCCCCCCCAAATCCCTCTCGAGGTGGAAAACATTACACAACAATGGATTAAGTGTCAAACCCAGGCAGAGTCGAGAGTTTAAACAGAGCAGTCATTAAGCAGGGCACGGCCCAACTCAACACTCAGTTACTATATTTACTTCAGATCACAAGACTTTACTGCCCAACTACTTCAAATTTGTATTACAAAGTCTCAGAAGCAGTTCCTAAGTGGTGATAAATCACTTTCCTCAATGAAACCCTCACCCTAATTATCAGTTATATCGTTTCCTCCACTTTTCCTGTAATCTAGCAGGATGAGATCAGGAGGTCACTGTGAGCAACATTTACGCAGGTCATTCTATACAGCAATACACTGGGAGGACTTTTGAGAATCTCCCCGCAACCTTTACGACTGTGGCGTCTGATCTCCTGCCCCTATGTCAAGGGGAGGTTGAGGCCGCACCACCCTTGGAGGCCTGTTCCATTTTTAGTTCCCATGGGAGCTGGAGCTCTCCAGTTCCCGGTCTTTTCTTTATTTCCCTTCCTACCCTTACCCCTACTGTGGATTGCTCCCTCAGCACTCCCCACCCCGCACCCCCACATTTGGTTCTGTATAGTTTTAGTTTGCGCATGTAACCTGCACTCTTGAACGTAGCACCAGCAGGGAGCTGGCCGACAGCTGTGTGTCTGTGAGAGAGAGAGAGACTCAGACTAGAATCTTCACCATCCAAAACCCGGATTTCCTGCCTCATTAAGAATTCATACAATGATTTCCTGTATCTTTGAGAATGGGCCAATGTGCTGATGTGAACACAATAGAAGCCAAAGCGCTCATTGTTCTCTACTGCGTTTAGCTCTGCTCTAAATCAAACTCCAAGCTGCACCAAATACAAGAGGGACACGGGTAGAAACCTGCCCAATTACATGGGGGAGGATTGGGGGGAAAAAAAAAAGGGGCATGCAGGGAGCAATGAAGCACTGCCGTTACACAGCCCACACCAAGTTTAGTTATTCTGGGCCAAGGTACCACTTGCTCGCTGCAATTAGCCTCCAGTGTTCTGGGGGAACCCGTACTAAGGAGAAAAAGGCAGTCAGGATTCCTGCTCCAGATCACTAACCAATCCCCCCCCCCGCTGGAACATGCACGTGTATTGACGTCAGATCAGGATGGGACGAGGTGTGACGGTAAATGCTGGTGGGCTAATCAACCATCATGGCTGTGGAAATGCATTCCAACAAAGAATAGGTGTTTTCAGAAGGGAGGAGAGAAATCTATTTTTTTTTAAAATGAGAATTACCGGGGATTTAAAAAGGTTTACACAGAATACATCTGCATTTCAACAACACATTTTCTAACTAACCCATCTCACAATACATCACAAAATTAAAACCTGCCCCAAATGGATGACCGAATAAAAGGGATTAAGGATATTTAGGCAGTATAAGCATTTTAAATGTTCCACCATCACCCCTCCATCTGTATCTATTAAGCTTTATTTAATACCACACATTAAAAATACACATTATCCATATTTGATTAAATGGTTTCTAAGCACAAAATGGCTCCAGTCCCAGAGGATTTCGTTACCTCTCAGCACAGTTTGTCTGATTGAAAGTGACTCCGTCCAACATAGGAGTCAGAACAAGACAAGCAAGTGGAAGAAGGGTCAGCAACTCTCAGCCTTCAAGAGCAAGTTGGAGAAGGGCTGTTGTGGACATCGCTGGGAAGGAAATTAGTACGAAGAACGTCACTGGCACGATTCATTCAACTGGCGGAAACCAAACAAAACGCTCAGCTCAGATATATTCTGAGGGTGGAAGAAATTGAGAGAGAAAAGTAAATAAAAACAAAATTTCTATTCAGAACTTCTAAATTAGGAGCCATTTCACAGAACTGTGGGTAGCACTCTCACTTCAGAGTCAGAAGGTCGTGGGTTCAAGTCCCACTCCAGAGACTTGAGCGTAAAATCTAGGCTGACGCTGTAGTGCATTACTGAGGGAGTGCTGCACTGTCAGAGGTGCCGTCATTCAGATGAGACATTAACCTGAGGCTCCGTCCATCCTCTCGCATGATAAATATTTCCACGACCACGATTCGAAGAAAAGCGGGGGAGTTTTCCCCCCCCAGTATCCTGGCCAATACTCACCCCTCAACCAACATCACATTGCTGTTTGTGGGACCTTGCTGGTTGCTGCTTTTCCCACATTACAACGGTGCCTGCACTTCAAAAGTACTTCATTGGCCGTAAGGCGCTTTGGGATGTCCTGAGGTTATGAAAGGCGCTATATAAATGCAAGTCTTTCTTTGACATTTGAGACTTATGGTGCACAATAGATCCTCACACTAACGACAATGCTGCTGAGCAAGTGGTCGAGTGGGCTGGAGCCCGGCTTCTCCATCCAAGGCTGAAGTCCAGCACTGACTAATGAGGATGAAGCCTCCACTGGAGATCCAGTACCAAATGTCTACGGCACAACACTGCCACTGCTGGATGGTTAACATTTTAGGGATCAATGTAGACAGTCTCCCCGCCCCCGAGTCAGGAAGTCGAGAGGAATGACAGTATCACTACTACCGGGAGTGAGCATGGCCAGTGGTGCTAAATTACTCCATCACTAGGGCCTCCTATTTTAAAAAAAAAGTCAAACACGGCATCAATCTAAAACATTCCCCAATTCTAAAATTAGAACCAGTTTATTGGATGTCCCACAGCCCATTGGGAATACAGATTTAAGATACTGTGGGGTGATGGCCCTGCAAACACCGTGCTTCACACACACTCCGTGTGAAACGCACAGAAACAGAAGCGTTCCATGACCACGTAGCGTTCGATGGCCTGTACTCCAGACTCCCAGGCCCCTCCAGTCACTGAACCAGCAAGGTGCAGTTCCAGTGTTACAGTAAGAAGTGCATTTACCTCAACCAGCTCATTTTGTGGAGTTCTCTGAATTATACTCACTACAATTATTGAGAACATGTCTCCAAGTCTTAATTGTCATCTAAACCATTGCAGCTGACAGTTATAACCCTGCTCTACACAGCACTGTACTAGAAAGGTCTTAAAATCAGGGCCTAAAATATATGAGTAAATAGCTCCTGATTTAGAAATTCTAAAAGCAGGTTTAATCTCCTCATCCATCCTACAAAGTGCAAAAGTGCCAAATCATTTACATTAGTCCTGCAAAACTGTGCAGAGCCTATGGCCCGGGGTTGGGGGGTGGTGATGAGGTGAGTGTATTACAGGGCCTATCGGAGAGGGGGACAAGTGCAGAGTCGGACAGGGCCTATGGGCGGCCGGTAACTGTAGGACGGAGTTTTGAGCAAATGTCAATGCTCTCAGTTTGCAGCATGGGTTTATTTTGCCATTTCTCACACCCAGTCAACACAAACAGACAGCAACTAGCTCCAAGCCGATGCCAGCGCCACCCTCTAGTTGGCTAGTGTGAGATGCCCTGGTTTAACTTGCCCCTCAGATCTCTCCAAGCGTTTGGTGCATGCCCTGCATTGCCCGCTAACAGTACAAGTGATTGCACAGTTGCATCCCAAGTCAGCTACCATCTGCTACTATCCCCTCCACGGGATAGGTCTGGGTTCGAGCCCCATGCCAAGCGGAGGGAGTGCAGCCCCGACAGAGGTGCCACCAGTCAGGTGAGCTGATCAAAGCAAACCTCTGTCCTGCAAACATTAAAGATTCCAGTGGCTCGACTTGATGAGCAGCAGGGAACTTCTTCCTGGTGCCCCGACCAATACCCCTCCCTCAACCAGCAGAGACTAGCCGTTCGTTCACCTGATGGCTGGCTTTATGCAGACAGATAGTCAGCGATAGGAGCAGGTTTTCTGCTGGAAACCGTCTGATTCAAACACTATCGTAATGCTCCTACAGCCCCCTCATCACCCGCCCCCGCCCCCTTTGGTTTGTGCCTGGTCGCAAGCCGGCTGCTGCCTTTTCCTACATAACGACAGTCATTGGACACCAAAAAAGGTACCAGATCGGGTGAGGAGCTTCGGGACGTTTCGATGGATTGATAAAAGGTGCTGTACCAATGCAAGGATTAACACTTTCCATCCCATCACTCTGTACCACAGAGCAGCAGACAGCGGGAGCATCCACCGAGTGACATGCACTCGTATTAATATGTAAATATACAGGAGACGGTGGGAGAACAAAGATCCTTTGGCTATGAATTGCCGCCGGTAAACGACAGCTGCTTCCGAAGTCACGTTGACAGAATGCCCGGTCGGCAACTGACACGGGTTCAGTCAAAACAAGGACCATCCTTAAAAGCAGCTGCAGTGCTGAGTTCTCCAGCAAAGTAATAAAAGAGTACAATCATCTTACTCATGAGAAATGCAGCCTCTGGGTACAAAAGAGTGAGTCATTGACAATCTCGCGTGCTGGAGGCGCCTTGTAACAGTTCCATGAATAAGAAATAACTTTCGGGGGTTTATTTTTGCACTGCAGGTTATTTAATCAGCGCAGGACTCAAATCTCCAGTTATCAGACACAATAAGGACCTGAATCTTGACTGAATCAGCAGTCACGTTGAGGTATTTGGAGGGCACTGTTAACCCATTAACCAATTCACCCAGTGCCAAACTATATTGGGAGGGCACTGTTAACCCATTAACCAATTCACCCAGTGCCAAACTATATTGGGAGGGCACTGTTAACCCATTAACCAATTCACCCAGTGCCAAGAAACGATATTGAGAAGCCACCAATTCACCCAGTGAGACCAGATACTGATCAATCTGTAAACAAGTGGTGCTCTGAGAGTTACTGGTGCTGGCCCACAGAATCCGCACCATTTGGAAATACATTGCATAAAAAGCAATTGGCATGAATCAGTCAGTCCGCGTTTGGAGCACATTTGTTGCTGGATGTCAGCTGATTCAAACACTCCGCTGCAGTGCTCTACACTGCATCTGTCATCCATCACAGCTCCCTTTAGTCGGTGATTCGCTTGCACTGCCTGGTCACATACTTGTGATTTGGAGATGCCGGTGATGGACTGGGGTGGACAAATGTAAGGAATCTTACAACACCAGGTTATAGTCCAACAGTTTTATTTGAAAATCACAAGCTTTCGGAGGCTTCCTCCTTAGTCAGGTCACTCACCCGACGAAGGAGGAAAGCTCCGAAAGCTTGTGATTTTCAAATAAAACTGTTGGACTATAACCTGGTGGTGTAAGATTCCTTACATTGGTCACATACTCGACACGCTAAGTGGATAAAGGCCAGGACGGAGGAGAGAAGGAAGCAGCACAGTCCGACAGACTGGGGAGGGGGGGTTAAACGACTGCCCCACCCTGCTCACCAATCCTGCGCTTGAAGTCTCAACCATTAATGTCACTCACTGATGCTTTTCCGGTGGGGGTGTAAGATGCAGGGAATTGTGGTGGAGATGGGAATACAATCCAGGAATAATCAGCTTGGGCCCAGATATGAGGAGGAAAAAAAGAGATAGAGAGCGCGGTAAAGATTTAAGACGAAAAAAAAAATCTATACAGACCAGTACTGGGGTCAGGCAAGGATGGATTAAAATTCTGTTTATGTATCCGCTACATCTTATACTTTGTAACGTGCAGTGTTTTATTCTAATTATAAGTACCTTGGAGCCATGGTAACGATGCACACTTTACCGCAGAGAAAATAGCAAACTTATCTGCATTTAAGCAACATAACAAGGAGTCAGTGCTAAAAGTACTGCTGCATTTCCTACATTACAACAGTGACTATACTTCAAAACAAGTACTTGATTGGCTATAAAGCACTTTGGGATGTCCTGAGGCTGTGAAAGGTGCTATATAAATGCAAGTTCTTCTCTATTTACCAATGTCATTTTGATTCCGACAAATTGGCAATTTTGACTGAACGCAGAGTTTTGTTTGTTCTTGAATATAAACGCTACACAGTACATCATGTCACCAAGACCCTTCGCACAGTGACCAACTTGTCAAGTGCACTGACTGGTTACATTAGCAAACACTGGTTACATTAGCAAACACTGGTTACATTAGCAAACACTGGTTACATTCGAGGCCTCAGAGTGCGCAGAGGAGATTTACCAGAACGATACCAGGGATGAGGTACTCCAGTTATGTGGAGAGAGTGGAGAAGCTGGGATTGTTCTCCAGACAGCAGAGACGGTTACGGGGAGATTTAATAGAGGCGTTCAAAATTATGAAGGGTTTTGATAGAGTTGATAAGGAAAAACTGTTTCCAGTGGCAGGAAGGTCAATAACCAGAGGACACAGATTTAAAATAATTGGCAAGAGAGGGGAGATGAGGAAACTTTTTTTAAAAAAACGCAGCGAGTTATGATGATCTGGAATGCGCTGCCCTGAAAGGGCGGTGGAAGCAGATTCAATAACAACTTTCAAAAGGGAATTAGATAAATATTTGAAAAGAAAAAATTTTCAGGGCTATGGGGAAAGAGCAGGAGAGTGGGACTAATTGGATAGCTCTTTCACCGAGCCAGCATAGGCACAATGGGCCGAATGGCCTCCTTCTGTGCTGTAGGATTCTATGATTCTAACACAGCACCAGCAATGCCCCACAGCGGCAATGGGCATTTCTCTTTTTTTGGGGGAGGGGTGCTCCTGAAGGTGCCAGGGGATCTTCAATGGCTACCAATTGTTTCAAATGAAGAGCAGCACTCCAACCAGACAGCACTCCCTCAATACTGGACTGGAGTACGTAATCTAGGCTGACAAGTCCTGGCAAGGGGTTTGAACCCACAACCTTCTCACCCAGAGTGCTACCATTGAGCCAAGCAGACAATCTGCTTGGGCACCTAAATGGTTACTGAGAAGCAACTGAGAAAATGGCAGCTCGGACAGCGAGGTCAAATTAGCTGGGTTTCTCGACCTCCTGCAATTGAAAATACAAGCTTGCATTTTCCCAAATAGCCCAGGATGAGGCACATCATCTCGGAGTACACCCTTAGTGCCATCCACCCACAAGAGAATCTCAATGTTTTCGGACTCTAGTCCAAATCCACCCCCAAACAGCAAGACAGCTTTGCAGTCCGTACATTCTCTAACCAGACAATTGGACTTTTGCTTTTAGCTCTCCAGTGAGATTTCCGCATTGAAACTCTGAGGGAAGGATTTGAATATGGAGCTCTTTCCCACATCCTCTGTCGGTGGGGTGAGATTTGTTTCAAGGCGTGAAAGTTAAAAAGCGTTATTTATGATTCCATGAATTTGCCTCAACTTTTCCACCAACTCCCAACTACCTAAGATCACCAGTCAGACCTACATCAGCACGTCACGAGTGCAAGCTTAAGAGTACGTCCACTTGCTCATCCCCAATTTCCTTCGCCCCGCCATTGGCGGCCGTGCCTTCAGTTGCCTAAGTTCTGGAATTCCCTCCCTAAACCTCTATCTCTCTCCTCCTATAAGACGTTCCTTAAAACCTACCTCTTTGACCAAGCTTTGGTCACCTGAACTAATATCTCATGTGGCTCGGTGTCGAATTTTGTTTTATAAATTGCTCCTGTGAAGCCCCTTGGGATGTTTTTACTACGTTAAAGGTGCTATATAAATGCAAGTTGTTGTTGTAGGAAGGGAATGAATATCAGAGGATAACTGAGTTTTACACTCAGTCTCCTGATTTAGTTCAGTTTACTCACATTGCAGCCAGACACTCAGTGGTCTTTTGCTGAACTGACCATTAAGAAATGAAACAACAGGGGAGCTGGATCAGAGAACTTCCCTTTTCACTTCTGAACTCTGGGCTCGAGTTTCGCCCCGACTTGATGGAACAGCATTCTACACATTGCAAAGGATCAACATGAGATGAGTTTAGCTTTCTCACACCAGGAGCCCACACGCACAAGAACTGCAGACACTTCCACTCAAAACAGCAGCGACACTCAGATAGGTTGCAGGACGTCTGGTGTAGGAGATGAAAATGGTTCATTTACGTTGGGATGCTTCCCTGAGACGGAGGCTAAAGAATATTGCAGGTGAAGAGAATTCCAGGGGCTTCTATTTGTAGTGGACATTGTGAACATATTTACTGTCTCGTACAGTGTTACGCGATGTACCAGCCAGAGGAAATCATCTCGGACCATTACACATAGCGACCGCTGCGATCCCTCCTCGATTCTTGGCATGGTGCAGGAGCAGGAGAGGGGCAATTTTTTTTGGTAATGTAGCATCTGATCCATGCTATCCAAGTCTTGGGATTCTTGATGTTGCTTTGGGCGTTAGCAGTGGAAAATGATCCCTCTGTTAGCAAGGACACCACCTTGGTGAATGTTCACAAAAACACAAAAAAAAACTTTGGGAAAAAAACAAATCCGCCAGTAATTTGACCTCCTCCTGCTCCAGGGACACTTGATCTATGGTGATATTTGCGGTATGTGCACCAATTTAGTGACCAAATATAAATATGTTTGCAACATAAATTTATCTATTAATAGTGTTTACCCACATCAAGAGACAACACTGCTGTAATCCTGCAGGCAGTTTTTTTTGAGAGAAGTATCTCAGGTCCAGTAATGAGTCGCTCTACAGGTTCAGATTCGTCACACCCCCACCAGCCAAGAAGGAGAGTCAGCAAGGCCCAGAGACCAAAAGGGAGGGTGGGGGCCCCAGAACGGGGAGGGGATGGGGAGGCAGGGAGACAGCGGGGCTGTAAACTTTTTTTTGGGTGTAAGCATTGGCACAGTCCCGAGGACCCCTTGCCTTATCTCTCTTCGAAAAGACAGCGTCAGCCACCAGAAGGAAAGTAACACTATTACTGCAGAAAACAATGTGATTAACATAGAACAGAACAAAGTGTGGGCAGCAGAGGTCAGGCAGAGAAGGGAAATAGTGTTACTATCATAGCAGCAGTAAGGAAAGCATGTTTACAGGCTTTCCACTCAATATTGTTAACCTTGTTATTAAAGATTGTTAAGAGCATCAACAAACCTTCTCTGTTAAGATTGTTTAAATCTCGTGTAGTTAGTGTGTCCTTGATAAATACCACGTCATGAGACACCATGTCTCTATTATTATCTCAATGCTTACGGGATCTTGGGATGGGAAACCGTTAATCGTCGGTTTCAGCCTTCTTGTGGATGTACGGGCCCAAAAAAGGAGGGGGGGGGGAAAGAGAGACAATCAAGGTCCTGTAAGAACCAATGGGTGGTTATAACGTATAATGAGGAATCTGGGGCGTGGAGCCAGAGCGAAGACCAACCATCGCGGAAGTGGAAGAACCTACGTCAGGGATGGAGAGAGAGAGAGAGAGAGAGAGAGAGAGAGAGAAAAAACGGAACGCCTGGCCAGCGTCAGCTCTCCTTTTCAGCTATTAGCCTTTATATTTTGTGACCACTCAGTGTCAGAGAACCTAGTGGGTGTGCGTTTAGATCCTAGTTTGGGTATAAAACTGTATAACCTGGTGCAAACTACATGTCTATATCTAACCAGACATATAAGCTATGTGTATATGATCTAACGGCATGAATAAAGCCAATTGAGAGTTGAGAGAATGGACTCTTCTCCTCTTTGTACGAAGCCAATAACCGTAACCGGTGACCTCTGGTCAACAAGCTGATCCTCAATGACTTTGCTCACAGATAAAAATGTTTAAATTGGAATCTTTCCCTTCCTGTAACTGTCTCTCTACACGTCCTCTCCAGCACTTCCTGCCTCCCTCTCAATGTAGCTCTCACACACTCTTCCTATAACAGTCTCTCCAATTCTTCGTACCAGAGTACGTAACGCACACACATGGCACGTGTTGGGCATTTTCTCAGCCTTGCTCCGTCTCTCACTCTACGTCCCAATGGGCTGATCTCAGGGAGAGGGGACAGAGCCAGTTAGGCACTTGAGTGGAGGAACATAATCCTTAGAGAAAATTAGATAGATGGCTGGATTTAAGTTAAGGCAAGGAATAATACTGGAGTAGATTTAGATTTTCCATTTTAGCAACTCTTACTGCTCAAAATATAGCAAGTATACACTGAATGCAACAGTTGTACCATTTTAAATAATTAAATGTTCAAATCTTTTGCACAAAAGATGAGTAATTTGCATTATACCCTTCGGCTCAGCCTCCACTTTAGTCTGCTAACGACTTGAGAAATGTTCCTACGTTAAACGTGGCTAGAAAAATAAAGTTATTGCATTCAATTTAAGGAAGAAATCTCTCCATCCACTTTAGGTCTATTAGAGTTTTGTGCATAATTTGTAAATATCAAATCTAAATATTCCACTTAGGAGATGCATTTTAAATAATTCGGAGACAAGAACACAGTAGGTTTCTGCATAATTACAGGAACACACACACACAGCCGTTCCAGTTAGGAGAGAAAAAGAATTTTCATTTATACAGAGCCTTTCATGACCTCAAGACGTCCCAAAGCGCTTTACAGCCAATAAAGTACTTTTTGAAGCGTAGTCATTCTTGTAATGTAGGAAACGCGGCAGCCAATTTGCTCAAAGCAAAGTCCCACAAACTGCAATGTGATAATAAAAAGTGATGCTGGTTGAGGGATAAATATTGGCCGGGACACTGGGGTGAACTCCCCTGCTTTGCTTTAAATAGTGCTGTGGGATCTTTTACGTCCACCCTGAGGACAGACGGGGCCTCGGTTTATCATCTCACTCCCTCAGTACTGCACTGGAGTGTCAGCCTTGATTTTGTGCTCAGGTCTCTGGAGTGGGATTTGAACACAACCTGCTGACTTCAGAGGCAAGAGTGCGACCCACTGAGCCACAACTGACACCAACTTTTATAAAGTAAATCTACTTAACTGCTGCCCATGCAGGATTGATTTGGTTAATGCTGTTCTTGCTCTGTGCACAGTATGTAATATCATGACTATGCGACAGCGGATACACTGATGGGTTAACCGGGCGGAGATGCCGAGGATATTTTGCAGCGGTCAGCGCAGTGTTCAGCTGCCCAGCCCCATTGAAGGGTCAGACCTGGGTCAGGCTGCAACTCTTGATCAGACTCTCATTTCCCTCTCCCCACACACACTGGTAGACATCTTATAGTCAAGTTACTGACGAACAGGATCTCCATCCAAGGAGATTCACACCTTTAATGTACTAAGACAACCCAAGGAGTTTCACAGGAGCGTAATCAGACAAAGGAGGAGGGCACCTTGATGCTTAACCGCCACCCAAGTTACATACATGCGGGGAACTGGCTAACAAAGCAATGACAGGTGAAAACAGGCCGGTTTACATATTGTCTACTGACACATTCACACTGGACCAACAAATGGGCAGGTTTTAGCTGTGGGGCCTTTTAGCTGCACTACATGCTAATTCATGATAGGGAGGTGGGGGAGGTTATGATCCAGCGTTACTGGCACCACACTTGTAGGGAGCAGGGATGGGAGAATCGGGGCTACAAACTGGACATCCTAGTTTCCGACCTGTGCTCCCCTTGAATGTAGCTTCACCACATGGAGCAGGTACACACGCACAGTTCATCACTTGAAGTCAACGTCAAAACAGCTACGTCTGCAAACAAAGCTGGCAATATATCCCGGTCTTTGCTCTCTGGAGTATCTCAGCACTGTACGATTCACTCAGGTCTGTTGATCCTTGGTGAAATTATTCAAAGTGTCTACACTACAGCCCTCAAAGCCCAGGCAGCCAAGCTGCCATTTGGGCATCTACTGCCGTGGCTCAGTGGGTAACTCTCTCGCGTCTCGAGTCAGAAGGTCATGGGTTCAAGCCCCACTCCAGAGACCTGAGCACATAATCCAAACTGACACTCCCAGTGCAGTACTGAGGGAGTGCTGCACTGTGGGAGGTGCTGTCTTTTAGAGGAGATGTTAAACCGAGGCCTCCGATGGATGTAAAAGATCCATTGGCACTATTTTAAAAAGAGCAGGGGTGTTCTCCCCGATGTCCTGGCCAATATTTATCCCTCGCTCAACACCATTAAAGAGAGAGATTATCTTATCATTTATTTCATTGCTGTTTGTGGGATCTTGCTGTGCACATATTGGCTGCCACATTTCCTACATAACAGTGACTGCTCTTCAAAAGTACTTAATTGGCTATAAAGAGCTCTGGAACATCCTGTAGTCATGAAATGCGCCGTATAAATAAAAGCCTTTGTTTCTTTTTCATGTCTAAAGAGTGTTCAAGAACAGAGGACACTTTGTACAAACACATTTAATTAATTCTTTCACATGTTATGAAGTTGAGCAATTCAGTATAGGTGACTGAACCCTGCCTTATAGCCATGTAGGAGACGCCACAAATTATTCTCCCAAAAAAAAACCTGACTGAACCATGTAGAATCTGTTGGGACTATGCGTAAACACAGTAATCTAGCCCAACAGTTCAATGCTCCAAAAACAGTCAGGGGGTTGCATGTTTACCAGGTCACGAAGAGCAGGATTCAATCGCACTATTTTTTTTTAAAATTTTTTTTTTTAAAAACCCTTTTCAGTAAAAACTATTTTTTCCTCTCCACAATTGCACATTTTGCTGCTTACTAATTGCCCAGGAATTACTCATTTAATTTCCACATTGTCAGCAATATGTCGTAGGTGCAAGCAGCTTGAAGACTCAGGAAACAACTCTATTCTCAGTGAGGCCTACCTCAAGACAAAGCCATCACAGAAGCCTGGACATGGCCTTCCCCACCCCCACATCCCCCGCCATTCTCCGAGCGACGCAGCCCAACTGGTGTCCGGAACGGACTTCCTGGGAATTGCAGGAGGCAACTAGCATCCCAACTGAACACTGCCGGGTGGCCCTTTGATCGAGTTTTATTTTAAAAAGGGAGAGGCAGCATACATTACGAAGGGAAGTAGATTTACAAGCTCGTGTGGAAGAGCCTGCTTACACTGCTTCTATTCCTGGAGCTACCTCTGCGTTTCATTTATCTCCAGCCTCCCTGCTGCTGGCGTGGCAGCTGCCAGAATGCCTACTGACGGGCCTCGACAGAAGGATTGAAAGAACTTGCATTTATATAGCACCTTTCACAACCCCAGGATGTCCCAAAGCGCTTTACAGCCAATGTAGTACTTTTGAAGTGTAGTCACTGTTCTAATGTAGGAAACGTGGCAGCCAATTTGGACACAGCAAGATCCCACAAGCAGCAACGAAATAAATAACCAGATCATCTGTTTTAGTGATGTTGATTGAGGGATAAATATTGGCCCGGACACCGGGGCGAACTCCCTGCTCCTCTTCGAATAGTGCCGCAGGATCTTTTACGTCCACCTGAGAAGGCAGACGGGGTCTCTGTTTAACGTCTCATCCAAAAGACGGCAGCTCCGACAGTGCAGCACTCCCTCAGTACTGCACTGGGAGTATCAGCCTAGATTTTGCGCTCAAGTCTCTGGAGTGGGGCTTGAACCCACGACCTTCTGATTCAGAAGTGAGTGCTACCCACTGAGCCACAGCTGACAGGCCTCTAACGTACCAGCAATTTGTTTTTTTAAAAATGCCTTTTTTTTTCCCGCTGAATTCTCCTGTCTCAGCTGTTATCCCGGGCTAGAATGCAGCTTTGTTTAGCCGTTAATACAGTAACATTAGATGACAGTGTCAAAAGGTTGTTCTTAGGAAAAAAAACTAGTTTGCCTGAAGCTGAGTTAAGCAGCAGCAGAAGCAGAAGACGACACTGTACACAGGGCAGGGCCTATTAATAGCCTGTCAAAGGGCTGAGCTCTGCACAGCGCTGTGTTAAGTCAGAAATACAGTTTTAAAAAGAAAAGAGAGCGGGGGGGGGGGACGGTATGTACCCTCTTCATCCCCTGGTTAGTCTCTCCCAGATAGGGCTGCCCACCCTCCTCCAGGAATTGAAAATTAATCTCTTAAACACTGCTGTGGGCTGGGGTGCAGGGAAGTCAGAGAGAGGAAGGTCAGACTGAGGAGAGGCACCGGCCAGGGTAGGGTACAGAGGCTGGAGTGCATTGAGACATCTGTGTCCCTGTGTTCAGTTGTGGGGCTGGGGAGAAAGGGTGAGGAAGGGAAGAGGCCGAGAGTGGGTCAGGGTCTGTCTGCATGGGAGAAAGTTATTTTTAATTTTTTTGAAAAAGGGAATAATCCCAAAATAGTAAAAAATAAAAAAGTTAAAAATAATATTTGTATTTTGTATTCTGGTAGGGATCCGATTGGCCCATGCGACATCACAGATCAACTGGATCCACCACTGCTCCATGCTACCTACACACTAGAAACTAATCGGCATTACTGTAGTATTAGACACTCCAAAATACATTATAGACAACATTTTTGATATCGCTATCAACATATCAAAAATCTTACACCTGCACACACTTCCTCTCACCTTTTTCCATTATGAATTCCTATGTCCACATTTTTAAATGGGAACTGCTCTTGTAAACCAGTCACACTGTAATTACTCCCTCCCTCCAAGGCACTTCAGCACCACCAATGGTGGGAAGGTGTAATTACAGTGTGACAAGTTTACATAGGCAGTTCCCATTATAAATGTGGGAATAGGAATTTACAATTTGAATATATAAAAATAAAGGACATAATGTATGGCGTCTGTGTATTCTGGTTCAATTATCTGCTGCTTCACCTGAAGACTGCACATGGGGGGGAGTTGAGACCAAGTGTAACACTACAGGAAATTGACCAGCATATAATAAAAAAAGGTTGTACCGACACAGTCACTGCACAAGGTATTTTGTGATATTTCCTTAATGTGATAAGGCATGATACAAATGAAAATATTTATTTTATTTGTGAAGCAGACAGGTCAAGCAACTTAAAAAATAAAACAATGCTGGGATGAGGAAGAGAGGATCAGTGCTTCCAATCTGTGCTTCTCCCTCATCACTTGCCGGTGAATCAGCCCGGGCCCCACACGGAGGGCAGAGATGGGGACGGCTCAATCTGGACTAGGATCCATTTAATATTCAAAAAAGGTTGTTGGTTTTGTGCCAAGAAATAAAAAAAAGGGGGATAATTGTCTTCTCTAAATCAGGTAAATTGTTCGTCCAGCTCTATAAGCTGCAGACCCAACAGCGATGACCAGTGTTGGCAGGCCCAGTGAACTTTCACTGTTAGCATTTTAAAGTAGAAAAACTAGACTAATTAGTTCAAAGCAAGCCCCACAAAAAGATGTGCAGGAGAACCGGCCCAGCACCATGGCTGATTTGCATTTACCAAGCTGTAAGAACCTGTTGCTGAAATCTGCAGTGTCAGAGATTCTGTTTTTGTTTTGTGGAAATGAAAAGTTCCCTTTTTCTGATTAAGAACTCTGACTCAAGCAGTCTGTGGTTGCGGGGTGGGGGAAAGAAAACAGGGAGAGGGGGAAATACAAACATCTGAAAAGTGAGAATTCACTGTTCACCTTCATCTTCCCAACTATTTATAGATTTTCTCCATCTCTCTACACTCTTCCCCCATCTGGATCCACTCATACTGACAACGATACATGCAAGCCTCTGGATGCGTACTGTGAGAATGTGTCGCAGCTTTCAGATCAGACCCGATCTGTTTTGGACATTTCTAACATCAGGGGGCCATTCCCAGTGCCTGCGTGCATCCACTCCCAGCATGGCACTGAAATTTCAGGCAAACGCTGAGGCACATGTGAAGATTCGCACTGCATTGGAGAATTTAAAAAAAAAACAGAAATGCAATTCTTGCCCATAGTTTCCTGGGTTCTTGTTTACTTATTAAAAAAACAATTTTAAACACAACCCTCAAAATAGTGGTCACACCTTCATCAAAAGAGTCAGTGTGTTTGTTCAGAGGGGAGGTGTCTAGTTTACTGCCACTGTATCTCTTCGAAAGGAACAAGTAAATTATGCCAAGATTCCTAGTGCTACATTGTACTGTTTGATATTTCACCTATATTACTTGCTTCTGGAGGTAATTGTTCGTTAATAAACCTGCGTAGTAGTTTAGCCTGTTACAAAATGATTCATATCATCAGTCTTCTGAAGTGACGGAAGGCACAATGGGATCCTACCCTTTATCCAGAAACAAGTTTACAATTAAAAAGGGAAGATTCTTTTCCCGACTTCAAACTATTTGCCATATACGAAACAGGTGATTAAGCTCCAGGTCTTTTTCTCTGTATAGCTGGGTGCCTGGAATGTGTGGAAACCCATTATCATGTTTAAATCTCCAATTCAACCTACTGAGTAACTAACACCCACCTGCGAGTTTCTGTTTGACCAGATTGGAGTGTTCTCTCTCTCCTGTAGGGACACTTCCTACTAACCCAAATCCAGAGACCAGTCGGCATAATTTGGGACCCTCAATTGTACACAGGAATAATCTTCCGTTAAAAGGATGCAATGGCCTCGTACTCCCTGTGGTGATGCCTTCCACGCTGGGTCTGTACACCGAGAAGTGTAGAGTTGGGCAGTTTGACTGAGGTTTTTAAACAATGAAGGGGCTAGATTGCATTTTTGTGGACCAGTTATTTCAACTGACTGGGTTAGAGGACCCAGGGTCATGTTTACAAGCTACGTAAGGGCAAAAGTAAGTTGAATGTGAGGCTGTTGTTCTTTTCAGAAAGAACAGTGGACCTGTGAAACAGGCTGCCGGCTCTTTCAGTGAATGCTGAATTCCTTCAAGTGACAGCTGGACCAGTTTCTGTCTGGGGTGGAGGTCACCTCTTACAAGGGGTAGGTACCCTATAGTATAAATCAAGGTCATTGTGATCTCCTGGACTAGTTTTGATCACCTAAGGAGGGGGGGGTGGCGGAAAGAATTTTCCAGATTTCCCCCCTAATTAGCTTGGGTTTTTACTCTGGTTTTGCACCTCTCTCAGGAGATTACATGGTTTCGTGTGGGTAGAGAGTGTCTGTATTGTGGTACATAGGGAATCTCAGCCATATGGCATAGGCTAGATGGACCAGTTGGTCTTTTGCTCTTAACTCTCCACATAATGAAATTTCTCCTCAAATAGTAACTTTTAATTGGTGACCTCTCTTCACTGATGCTCCAGCCATAGGAAATAGTGAATAGGGAAAGACTATCAAAACCATTCATAACTTTAAAAACCTACAGTAAAACATCCTCTTGGCCTTCCGTGCTGCAATGTCAATAGTACCCCAAGTCTCTCCTCACAGCTCCAGTTTCCCCAGACTGGAGCATGGTGACTTGGGGATGAGATCCCGAGGAAAACTGGCAATGGAGGTCGGCAGGGAGAAAATGGGAGATTGGAAAGTAGTAATAAATTCGCTTTCAATTATTTGTTAAGAAGGTGGGGAAGGAGAGGGACTGAGGAAACTTTCTGCTCTATTGGACCAGCAATCCCTGCCTGGATCCCTTCCCCTCCACCGGGCACAGAGATTCTTTCTTGTTTCATAACTTCTGAATGAGGTTTCTCGCCTGACCTAAATCAGTGTTGTGTTTTTTGCGCCAGCAAAATGTTTCACAAAACCTGTAGAAGGACAAAGTTAATGCAACCGGAAGGGCAAGGGCACGAGGTGAATGCTGCTGGGTCAGTGGTGTGACGTTAAAAAAAAAATCAATTAATGGAACTCCTGGCAGCTTCATTGATGTATTTACAGGATAGGCTGCACTTACAATAGGCATTCTCCATTAAGCTTCTCTTACTGATACGGTGAAAACCACAGGATTATGGTGGATTAATCAAAATCTTTTTGGAACATAATTTAGGGAAGAGGGTTGGGGGCCACAAAATCTGCACTAAAATGGTGGGATGGCAATATAAGGTCCATTTTCTCTAACAATACGGGACACCATCTCATTGACTGCTGTGTGTATTATTCGTCAGTCTGTCACTGTGAGGTCAAATCCTACCCAGCTGTCTTAAACCTCCTTAACCCTGACTGTTGATCTGAAACCTCCAGATGGTTTGATCTTCAATGACGGGTGCACAGATGCATCGTGCCACAGATTAGATGGGAAAAATAAACATGGTGACACAGGAAGGTTCCCTATAAAACCACCCCAGACCACAAGGGCCTGATCCCCTACCGCCAGCTGTCCAACCGAATTATCACAGGCAACCACAGCACTGCTCTCCGATGCTCCACATTAACTTATCGCAGGCTCATTTGTCACTGCAGGTTTTTTTTCCCCCCCACTTATCACATTTAATATTTAATGTCAGTCAGCTGTCGCATCACAAGGCCAAGTGGGTCCCAGCCTCCATCTTCTGTGGCCTTGCCAGAAAAAAAAAAACTGGAAGGGACTGAGATTAGTAGGTTTTTTTTGTTAACTCCTGAGCTGGTTCAAGGGAACACAGGTGAAGGACCAAGACCTGTATTTCACACTCAACCCTCTGTCCTCTCCTCCTCTTCAAAAAGTCAGGTAAAGGATTTTAAGCGACTTAAAATTTGTCACAATACATGACCCCAATCAGCTCGTGGGCCTTTGTCTCCTTCACCCAGTGATTTGTCACTCAGTTGTATTTCTGGTGCTGCAATAGGCTTTCTGTATTTACTTTTTCTTGGAAAAACACAGTTGGACAATCAATTTTATTTTTACTTCAGTTGCGTTGTCAAGGAAATAACACTATGAATCGATACAGCTTCCCAGCCAGAAAAACACTGTTAAATGAAATAATTCCACACAAGCCTCAGCGCACACCATGAACGTATGCTTCTTATTCACTCCCTCTCCATCGCTCATTCTTCACGCCAGGCTTGTAGCGGCTGCATGGGATCAATGCGATGCGATTCTTCCAATTCCCCATACCCCTTTGAGGGTGGCAGCCAACCTCGATCCAGCTGAAGATCAGGAACTCAAAGTGGGAGCCTCAAGTACAAACCGAGTCCAACCGGTCGATGGACCTCCTCTTCCCCCTCTCACCAGTACCGTGCTGCTACCTCCCCCCCTCCCTGCCGCCAAATGGGTCAGTGCTACCCCATTCTCCAACCAGGTCATGTCGAATGAGGCCAAATTTCATGCTTACATCTAGGGACCGATATATAACAAAGAAAATCTAGTACGTACAGGAAGTAGATAGACGAGTGTTTTAAGAGAGAGGGAAGGGGAAGGACAGGCTGCCGAGAACTCACTAAATGGAATGATTCAGGGTAAAGTCATACACAAACTACAGTTAGCTCAGATTACACCAAACTGCTGGAAAATTAATCATACTGAAATTTAATTCCAGGAAGAGTTAATCAAAACATGACACTCACGTCCATACCTTATTGAAGGCTAACACACCAGTCTTTGCTGTTCAAACAGTTCCACATTACACACCTTTACAAGGCAGGGGTCAGGCCACAGGATGGATCTTCGGGCACCTCACTATAGTAGAAAGGACGTTAAACCTGTAGAGAACCTACAGCACAGATTCACCAGGATGCCAGCGATGGGAAACTAACTAATTATGAGAAGAGACTGGAGATAATGAGACTATTTTGACTGGAGCAGTGAAAGCTAAGAGGAGGAGGAGGAGGAGAAGGAAGTTTTATGACTCATCAGTTGTCCAGTTCCATGTGATTCATGGCCTATTTGGGTGAGGTACCGGAGAGTGTGACTGGCCCCCTTGGAGCTGGACCCCAGCGGGAGGTCAAGGAAACGAGAAAAAAAAAACAAGTAACTTGTTTCTCTAAAAACAAAATGTTCTAACGGGCAAACCTTCTGTTTGCCGGCAAGCAACGTGGTACTCATCACAGCCAGTTACAAACATCACTGGATATGCCTGGCAGCAGGTCCACTGCCCACCCTCGAGGTAAGGCAACTGTGTGTTGCCCAATTTCAATACACACAAGATGCTGAAACAATTCTCCAGATCCACATTCTCACCTCAAACTCCATACTTATTTTTTTTGAGGGACAAACTCCTTTGGCCATTTGCACTTCAATTAAATGTCAAATGATAACGTAACCAAGGAAATCTAAAGTTGTCAGATTCAGTATTCGACAGGCAATAATACGGCCAGATTTCAACAAAGATTTTCTACAAGATGTATACATCAGTGAGTAGTGCCTCAGTAACCACAGGCAGATATTAAATACAACTCAAAAAAAAAGTTTCAACAAAAAAAACATTTTCATTAAGATATTCCATACTTTGCATCGAGTCTGTGACCTTTATAGGTGGGGTGATCACAATGTAGTGGAGAACAGTACAGAGGGTCAGACCAGCGCGCAGGATGGAACATGTGCAGAGCTGGGAGGGATTACTTGCTTCACCTCCTCCCATGGGATGCCTTGCAATACATCAACTACTGTACGCAAGAGTTATTAAAGGCAACAGTCCCTGACTCAGTCATCCAGTGTGACTGAATGTGGCTAAAACAGCCCTTTTGCAACAAGGGGATGTTCTGAAACCAGAGTTTAACACCCGAGGTATTTAAGAAATTTAACTCTGAAGAAAAAACAAGCCTTCCAAGTTCCAAGAATGAAATAATTTGTTGCAACTCATGAAGATTTATATTTCCCCCTTAAGAAGCAATAATGGATTGGAGAGGTATTCATTAGTCTGTCCTTGCTGCAGCAGTTATTATTGGACTGGTTTATTGGAGAATTACATTAACAATTAATATTTAATCTCCCTCCCAAGCAGGGCGACAAACCTCACATGAATACAGAGGGGATCCATGTATCAGCACCGAGCTAACCAGACAGCAGCATCTATGCTCTGGTGTCGCTAACTAGGCCAGCCCAACAGTCGGACTTGCCAAATAAAGCTGGATCATTGCTCTTTCAAAAGTCACGGCACGTAGCTTTGAGCAGAAAATAATTTAATCTCATAAATTTAACAAAGTGGTTAGAAGGGGGTTTTTCCTCCCCGTTGGATAGGGGAGGGGGGGAGAGGGAAGAGAGGAGTGGAACGGGAGGAGGGAGGGTTCCCAATCCTCACTAATCCCGACTGGAATTGGGTCTGTACATGGGAGTCAGCCAAGCACAGCATCAGTTGGGCAACATACTCGAAGTTGACTGCTGCCAGTGGATCGCTGCTCCAGCGAGGCCTCAACACCTTCAGGAAAGGAGGGGAGAAATTTCAAAAGAAAGAAATGGTTATACATGTCAGATCAAATTTAAATACAAGGTGTACACAGCCTGTGGTTTGAAGTGAGTTTTTTTTTAATGCCAGGGCAAAACTTGAATCTTTTGGACCACTCTTTTTGGTTCTCAGCCTCCTGTCTAGAACACACTGGCCAACATGGCAGGCAATCAACCTGCTCCCAGGCCTGTTCACCAGAGGCCTGGGAAAGTGCAACAGTGGGGCAACTGGACACAGGCTCGGACTTTCCTTAGAACCTCTTAGTCATTTCTCCCCCCACTCCATCCCCGTCCCTCCAAATCAACACTCATGGCACTGTCTCCAACTCCAACTTTCCAAGGACCTCAAAACTGGAATTCCTTCCCTCCCTCAGTATTCCCTACAACATCCAGGCTTATAAAAATCCAAGCTTCAGCATCACAACCATTCCTTCTGGATATCCTTGGTCTTCTCTTGGAGTCTGTTCCAGGTGCTTCTTAGCACCATCAGCCTGTCACTCGACTTCTCAATTAGAAAAGACAAACAAATAAATTGCATGTTTTGAATTCACAGTCTGAGCTCTATCCCATGAACCAATCTGCGCCCACATCTTTTCCGAGGCTTCCAGTAATGATCCTATTTCTCTCCCATGAAGCAGACAGTGAATGAACAGAAAGAGGAAATAGCAAGAGTTTCCAACAATCCAGGACAGTATCTGGCAGATTACAAACCATTAGGGATAGTCAATCTCTGGGATGGACTCTGAATGCCATCGCACTGAGACAGACCGTTTGCAGAGGGCAGGCCAATATAGTTTCACAACTGCTCAATTTAAGTTGCATATAATAATGAAGCATAAAACAGCCAGGAGAGATTCCTTTCATCCCAGAACAGCTCAATTGAACAAACTCTAATGACCTTGTTTGATACCCATTACACACACAATCCCAGCCGTAATACTTTTCGGTGTCTCCAGCCACCAGTGCATCCTGTTTCAATTAAGGTTAATAACTACAGGGCAGAGTAGCCAGTAATAAATTACTACCAATCTACTGGAAAAATACCATGCCCAACTGAAGTTTCAGGCTGCACAACAGATGTACAGCTCGTTAGCACTGAACGTAGTTTTAGGAGCTGTTTGAGAGGGCTTGCTGTGAGCCACTATACAGTCATCACTCCTCTCCTGAAGGAGCCAATGTGTTTGGTAATGGATACATGGGCTCCGGTCACCTCCAGCATCTCATGTAACCAGTCTTCATACTCTAGAGTGTCGACAAGCACAATTTCCAAATGATAAAACTTGGATGTGTAGTGAACAGTGAAGAGGATAGTGATAGACTTCAAGAGGATATTGACAGGCTGGTGGCATGGGCAGACTCGTGGCAGATGAAATTTAACACAGAAAAATGCGAAGTGATCATTTCAGTAGGAAGAACGGGGAGAGGCAATATAAACTAACGGGCACAATTCTAAAAGGGGCACAGGAACAGAGAGATCGGGGGTATATGTACACAAATCGTTGAAGGTGGCAGGGTAGGTTGAGAAAGCGGTTAAAAAAGCAAACGGGATCCTGGGCTTTTAAGTAGAGACAGAGTACTAAAGCACAGAAGTAATGAACCTTTATAAAACACTGGTTCGACCACAACTGGAGTGTTGTGTCCAGTTCTGGACACCGCACTTTAGGAAGGAAGTGAAGGCCTTAGAGAGAGTGCAGAAAAGATTTACTGGAATGATTCCAGGGATAAAGGACTTTAATTATGTGGATAGACTGGAGAAGCTGGAGTTGTTCTTGGAACGGAAAAGGTTGAGAGGAAATTTGACAGAGGTAATTAAAATCATGAAGGGTCTAGACAGAGTAGATAGAAACTGTTCCCATTGGCAGAAAGGTCAAGAACCAGAGGACATAGATTTAAGGTGATTAAAAAGGAAAATATTTGCAGGGCTACAGGGATAGGGCAGGGGAGTGGGACCAGCTGGATTGCTCTTGCATAGAGCCAGCACGGACACGATGGGCCGAATGGCCTCCTTCCGTGCTGTAACATTTCTATGATTGGAAGCTGATGAACAATGTAGAGTTGGGGAGTTGATTCCAGTCCTGTGTACACGCGCACTGACACAGGCTTCATCAGGAGTCACTGGGAGAAGAGGAGGAGTTCCCTGTCGTACTAGGGCCGGGGTTGAGAGACCAATTGCAGCACCTCACTGCCACCCCAGCTGAGATCAGCTAACTCGAGGATTGAACCCAGGACCTTGGCATTCTGTATAGCCATTAGATGGTGTCTTGACCAAGCAAGACATCATGGAAAGCTCAGAGCCAGAACATTTCTGCATAACCGGAACGATCCTCCCCATCAACAACCTAATGTTTGAAATCAGGAATAGCGGCTCACTGAATATTTTGTACTAGTGGGAAAGCAGATTCACTGAAGAGCAGGGACGACCTGCTACAATATCCCTTATACACTGACCAGGCCACGTGCCTCAGCAGCAACACACTCTGCTTCACCAGAGTGGGCATTCCCTTCCTCCGCTGTAATCAGACCCATTTCAGGCTGGGCTGGATTCAAATCAAGGTCCCAGGAGGAGGGAGAACGAGATGAAACAGCTCATTTGTTTGGGATAAAAGTTGGCAGGACACTGCCGGGGTGGGGGGGGAAATGCCCCAGCTCCTCTTCGAATAGTGCCATGGGACCTTTTACATCCATCCGAGAGGGTAGATGAGGGCCACGGTTTAACGTCTCAGTCAAAAGACGGCACCTCCGACAACGCAGCCCTCCCTCAGTACTGCACTGAAGGATTAGCCTAGTTTGTGCGCTCAGGGCTCGAACCCACTACTTTCTGACTCAGAGCTACCACTGAGCCAAGGCTGCTACTTGTTTTTACTCATTCTATGACCCAATCCTATTCAGCACTAGTAGATGGAGCACAGATAATCACATGAAAAAATGAGATGGAACATGATTCAGTTCTTGAGAAATGACAGAAGATGTGAATAATCTGGTTTGGAAACAGGTTATTCAAATTTGGATTGTGAGCACAGAACAAGGTTTAAAAATATCTCACACAAGACTTCAGATTAGAAGGAATTATGTTCATCCCATCGAGTAATGGATTATGTGGCACAGGTGCCCAACGACAGTTAATGCAGCGTCAATTAAACTCATTAAAGATGCAGGGATAAATATCCAAGAATAAATTACAAGGATAGGCACAAATGACCACCTGTGATCCTGTGATTGTAGAGAAGTCACCTGTGGTATGCAACAAGTCCAGGTTTTAAGGTCGAATTAATATCCAGGAATTTTGCTCAACGTCTCATAGATGGAATTTAAAACCTGCTCCTAACTGGATCTTCACCTCAGAGATCACCACCCAACCCAATGCCTGTGGAAGGAGAAAGGCCGTAGCTCAGACTTTTCTGCTTCCACCTTTTACGCACTTGCTCTATTCCTCCGTGTGTTCCCAAACGTAGAGATGGGGTGGGATGGAACGAGATGCTGATATGAGGGGGCCCCGCACTCTGCCTCTCGAACTCAAACCAGTGCAGCACTTGTGTTGCGACAGGAGGGAGAATAAAGAAAGTTGGTGATGTATCGAGGGGAAATGTTGAAACATAAAGAGGAAGAAAACATTCCAAGAAGTGAGTACACAAGTAGTGACTTCCGACTGGCAGCAGGAGAAAGGCATCATGTTCCTTCTGCCCCTGCCTCAGCTCATCTGCTGCTGAAACCCTGGTCCATGCCGTTGTTACCTCCAGACTTGACTATTCCAATGCTCTCCTGGCCGGCCTCCCATCTTCCACCCGAGATAAGCTCAAGCTCATCCAAAACTCTGCTGTCCGTATCCTATCTCGCACCACGTCCTGTTCACCCATCACCCCTCTGCTCGCTGACCTACATTGGCACCCGGTCCAAGAATGCCTCAATTTTAAAATTCTCATCCTTGTTTTCAAATTCCTCCATGGTCTCACTCGCCCCCTCCTCATCTCTAACCACCTCCAGCCCTACAACCCTCCGAAACCTCTGCGCTCCTCCAATTCTTGCCTCTTGCATATCCCCCGATTTTAAATCGCTCCACTGACAGCCGTGCCTTCAGCTGCCTAGGGTCTAAGCTCTGGAATTCCCTCCCTAAACCCCTCCGCCTGTCTACCTCTCTTTCTAAAAAAAGCTCTTTAAAACCTAACCTCTGACACCCATCTGAACATCTCCTTATGCGGCTCGGTGTCAAATTTTGTTTGATAATCGCTCCTGTGAAGTGCCTTGGGATGTTTTACTACATTAAAGATGCTACATAAATGCAAGTTGTTGTTGTTGTTGTTGAGGTTTCTCTGGCCACGAAGACAGTCAATAGAGCAGCTCAGAGTCCCATCACTGCCGCTTTGTAACCAGGCTGCAGGAAATGCTCAGGAGTTGTCAGGTATAGCTCACTCTCCCGCTCTCCATAGAGAAATGTTTGACATTAGTCTGCATCTTCTGCCTGGTGCCCACAAACTGTTCCATGTGAAAACTGACGAGCCACAAGACCACATCCTGCACACAATGTCTCAGCACACTGGTAAGCCAATGCAATCATTCCATTTTAATGGGATTTTTTTTTTTATTAAGGGAAACGCTTACTGGTGCGCAAGAAAGAAAGGAGGAAGAAAACCAGAATAGGTACATGCCAACAGTAATTTTGCTCTTTGCATAGTCTAATGGGAAAGAGGGAGCAAGCTTAAACGACAAGTAGGAATGAATGACAATCCCACGCCATTCTTGAGGTTTGCATCTCATTCAATAGCTGGAGGGATTTGGAACACTGCACTATGAGTGATTCATCGGTGTGTTGTCACATATTTGATGCTCTGGGTGGTTTAATGCTTTTGAATGGGATCAGGCAGTAAGCTTGAAGCAGAATGTAGAAGGTCACAGGCAAGCTAAGAAAAAAAAAACAGTAAGAAAACATTCATTTTGATTAACCTCCTTTGGCTCTGGTGTTTCAGCATCTCCAATAACCAAGTGCAAATCCTCATGATCCACAAGGATGATTTTTTTTTGGGGGGGGGGGGTGGGACACTCTCCTTGCACCCCTGCCCATTCCCCCCCCCACACCCTATTTTTCTCTCAGCTGTGGACGATGAGCAGTCTCCTCCCAGGTTCTGCCAACGCAGTGCGTAACAGTCACTAGGAGGCATGAGAGATACTGCCAAACTTCCTTTGGAGAATGGGACCAGCAGAGTGCTTTAGATGGGAAGACAGCCTATTGGAATGAAATACTTGCATGTCTCACACAATAAAAAGGGGCTGAACTCTGACTTCAAAACTGTGTCAGTCAAATCCTATTAACCCCAAAAATAAACCCCACTACTTTGAAAGGATGTGTGGGGTAGTCTGGTCTGTGGTTAACTGAAGCCAGACCAAAACCCTAGTGCCACAACATAGCTGTGCTAAATGCAACGGGAAGATGCAGAACAACGTCAAGAGTCTTTGGAACAGAGAAGTTGTTTTTTGTTTCTCTTGCTGCCAGGAGGAGGCCATCTCTTGCCTATTGCAGAGAGCAGGAAAATATTCCCAGAATCAGGAGGTGAGGAGGCAAGGACGACAGTAAACACACAACCGGTTTGTGGAAGGTTTTTACATTATTTGTCAGGTGTGAGGTGGGTCATTTTGGTTGGAGGAATAAGGAAGCCATTTATTTCTTGGACAGTTAAGAAACCAAAATAGGGTAGAGGGAGCAGAGAGATCTGGAGACACTCATCACTTTTTAAAAAAAAAGTAGCACCACATGTTGATAAGGCCTTAAAAAAAGTGTAAACAAAGTACTGGGATTCATTTCTAGAGGGCCCTCCGCACTGTGCAACGTTCTCTGGTCAAGAGAGAGAGTTAGGAAGCCAGTTTGAGCTACTGGAGGCCTGAGGAGCCTTGCCGGTAAGATTAAGCACAGTGGACTGGTAACAACACCGTCACTCTCCGCAGCTCCTGCTTCTCTTAAACCCACCCCATTTTATTTAACATCAGTTAGAAATGTCTGAACTTGCCTATTTTTACCACTAGAAGCTGGGGTGCTGCGGGATGGTATAGATGGCAGGACGTCTGCTGCCTGCCTCAGCCCTGACAAGCCCAGCCCACCTGCATGGCATGCTGCGACTGATTTGGAGGCAAAAACAGTTTATTTATTACATTAATCGGCTGGGCATTCGAGGGACAGCATGGGGAACGAGTTCACCATTGCACTGCAGATTAAACTGGCCTCGTCACTCAGATTAATGGCCCCTGACCAGCAGAGACTGTCCTGGTGTAGAAGCAACCTTTCTGTTCATCAATCTGCGGGTCCCAGGACTCCCGATCTTAGATTCTCCGGAGCTGTCCCTTTGAAACAGAATCAGCCAAAATTCACTTTCAAAAAAAAACTCTGCAGGTCAAGCAGAACCTCACAAACATGCAGCGAGATTCACTAACACAGTTCGGCAGTTTCCAAGACAATCGAGCAAAGTTTCAAACAGAGTTGAACCGTCAAATAAATATTCAAACAGCCCTGAGTGTGACCTAGGCAAAGACAACATTATTGTCCTCTAATCAACAATCCATCACCTGGATTGATCTGCGACACACATTGCTCTGATAAGAAAAGCTTATTCCAGTTCATATCACTAATAAATCAGATAAATTCTGGTCAGATGTTTCTGCGTCAACCCAGTGTCATTATAATCATCGTATCACTAGTTTATATAGTCAGCATTAACTGCTGACCTATTTAGGTGCAACTGCTCTTAATTGCGACCGGTTGCAAGTGCTGTTAACAGGTCACACGAGAGCACCACCAAAACAAGTACATTTACGATTTTCAAATATCTACCGTGCATCACACTGTGCAGAACACAGACAGCGAAGAACAAACAAAGGGACCTGGTAAGTTCATAACCGAACAGTGTAATGGATTCCCTGGGCGTGAAACTATTATTGAGCCCAGGTTCAAGCCCACAAGGCAAGTTTTAAATCTCATGCGGTGCATGGAAGGAGGGGGGCGGGGGGGAAAGGGAGAGGGAGAAGAGCAGAGATGTTTCCTCAATAGAGGCCAATGAAAATTTTTTAAAGGGGATGGTGGGAGAGTGACAAAAAAGGCAGATTTTACCCAAGGATGCTCTTCCTTAGCTCCTACTGGTTGAGCAAAGACATCTGCACTAGCCCATGGGGACATGGTGTTCTTGTACCTGCAACAAGGGGGGGCTCCCATTCACTGCAGCCCACCCACAAACTACATCAAACAAGAGCACAGCAGCTGGGTTGTCCTGGGAGCAGGCGTTTCGCATTGACTGCCTCAGTGGTCGTCTTCAGTGACTGAATAAATCAAGGGATGAAAAAATAAAAATTAACAGATTATTCTGCTGGAATGAGTCACTAGCACAAAACATTTTGTACCTGGAGCTGGTGAGTCACACTAGAACTCCAAATGTGTAGCTCCAAGCTCACCCCTGCAATATTGGCTCCCAGTCCACCAACGTCTCAAATTTAAAATTCTCATCCTTGTGTTCAAATCCCTCCATGGTCTCACCCCTCCCGATCAACTCCTCCAGCCTTACTTGTGCTCCAGAACTAGCCACACCTCTAGCCAAACTGTTCCAGTACAGCTACAACACTGGCATCTCCCGACAATGTGGAAAATTGCCCAGGTATGTCCTGTCCACAAAAAGCAGGACAAATTTAATCCGGCCAATTACCGCCCCATCAGTCTACTCTCAAATCAGCAAAGTGATGAAGGTGTTGTCGACAGTGCTATCAAGCGGCACTTACTCACCAATAACCTGCTCACCGACGCTCAGTTTGGGTTCCGCCAGGACCACTCGGCTCCAGACCTCATTACAGTCTTGGTCCAAACATGGACAAAAGAGCTGAATTCCAGAGGTGAGGTGAGAATGACTGCCCTGGACATCAAGGCAGCATTTGACCGAGTGTGGCACCAAGGAGCCCTCGTAAAATTGAAGTCAATGGGAATCAGGGGGAAAACTCTCCAGTGGCTGGAGTCATACCTAGCACAAAGGAAGATGGTAGTGGTTGTTGGAGGCCAGTCATCTCAGCCCCAGGACATTGCTGCAGGAGTTCCTCAGGGTAGTATCCTAGGCCCAACCATCTTCAGCTGCTTCATCAATGACCTTCCCTCCTTCATAAAAAAGGTCAGAAATGGGGATGTTCACTGATGATTGCGGTGTTCAGTTCCATTTGCAACCCCTCAGATAATGAAGCAGTTCATGCCCGCACGCAGCAAGACCTCGACAACATCCAGGCTTGGGCTAATAAGTGGCAAGTAACATTCACGCCAGACAAGTGCCAGGCAATGACCATCTCCAACAAGAGAGAGTCTAACCACCTCCCTTTGACATTCAACTGCATTACCATCGCCGAATCCCCCACCATCAACATCCTGGGGGTCACCATTGACCAGAAACTTAACTGGACCAGCCACAAATACTGTGGCTACAAGAGCAGGTAAGAGGCTGGGTATTCTGCAGCGAGTGACTCACCTCCTGACTCCCCAAAGCCTTTCCACCATCTACAAGGCACAAGTCAGGAGTGCGATGGAATATTCTCCACTTGCCTGGATGAGTGCAGCTCCAACAACACTCAAGAAGCTCGACACCATCTAGGACGCTTGATTGGCATCCCATCCACCACCCTAAACATTCACTCCCTTCACCACCGGCGCACCGTGGCTGCAGTGTGTACCATCCACAGGATGCACTGCAGCAACTCACCAAGGCTTCTTCGACAGCACCTCCCAAACCCGCGACCTCTACCATCTAGAAGGACAAGGGCAGCAGGCACATGGGAACACCGCCTACACGTTCCCCTCCAAGTCACACACCATCCCGACTTGGAAATATATCGCCGTTCCTTCATCATCGCTGGGTCAAAATCCTGGAACTCCCTTCCTAACAGCACTGTGGGAGAACCTTCACCACATGGGCTGCAGTGGTTCAAGGCAGCGGCTCACCACCACCTTCTCAAGGTGAATTAGGGATGGGCAATAAATGCTGGCCTTGCCAGCGATGCCCACATCCCATGAACGAATTAAAAAAACTTCAGATCTCTGCGTTCCTCCAATTCTGGCCTCTTGCACATCCCCGATTACCTGCGCCCCACCATTGGCGGCCGTGCCTTCCGCTGCCTAGGCCCTAAGTTTTGGAATTTCCCCCCCACCCCCCTCACCTGCCAAACCTCTCTGCCTCTCTTCCTCTATCCTGCAGAGAAAGAGGGAAACAGACTAACAATTGGAAGATAGTTTCCTTGGTGAAACACCAACAGCACTGATACAGCTTTGGGAGTTTCCTGCAATTGCTCCCAACTCAGCCAGAGGGAGGTCACGGCCCCTCTCCATTTTGAGTCCTTCAACGAAGGGTCAGCACAGATTATCCGTTCTGGCTAAATATCCAAGCTGGGAGATGCACAGATTGGCTGCCATCTGCCAGTAGCATTTGCTGCCATGGCACTGGGCTCCCATGTTAAAACAGGGGGTGAGCAGTTCCCTGCCCTTCGAACCACGCAGGTATCCAGTTTCTCATTCTGTCCCTTTAATCAAGGCGATCTTTTTTGGTTTTAGACTGGAGCTGTGGCACCTCCTATCCTGCATTGTCAAAATGTCTCAAAGCACTTCACAATGAGTATACATTTGAATATATATTTGGAGTAGTGATTTTATGCATCCGTTCCGCAATATCCCATAAACAGCAATGAGATGAAGGGAGAATTAACCTGCTTTTGGTGGTGCTGGTTAAGAGAGAGAGGAAAAAGGACACCAGGAGAACTCCCTGCTCTTCTCAGAATTTTATACATTTCAATGAAATCACCTCTAATTCTTCTAAACTCCAGAGAATGTAAAATATCGATCCACCTGAACAGGCAGACAATCTGAAAGTCGGAACCTCTGACAATGCAGCACTCCTTCAGGTTAGACTGAGCTTTAGCCCCCAACTAAAACATGACAAAAAGGTAGAATCATTACCCAATAGGGCCATTGTTCCCTCTCCCAGCCCATGATGGAACCTGAACTTGTAGATGTTTAAAAAAAAACTTGCATTTATATAGCGCCTTGCACAACCTCAGGGCGGCACAAAGCACTTTACAGCCAATGAAGTACTTTTGAAGTGTCGTCACTTTTGTAATGTAGGAAATCACAGGGTGAAGATGCCCCCCACAGCCGAATGGCCAAGCAATACTCCCTGTCAAAGTTCACATTCAAAGAACGACCACTTGGCTGACGTAACAAGGGGTCACCAGCATCCGTGGAATTTGACATCACTTTCAGAAGGGGGAGGAACGGTCTCTTGTAAAATGTCAAGGAAGGGTCCATACCTGAAGCACCTTGTCTAATTAGTCCACAGCCGCCGCCTGACCTGCTGAGTGTTACCAGCATGTTCGGGTTTTTGTTTGTGGCAAGAAATGTGTTAGTTATTATTTATCGACTCTAGGCTGTTGGAAACACCACTGTGTCCAATAGAACTGGGAAGAAACAATGAGAAAACCTTCATGGCTAACACTGGTCAATGGGAAACCAAACTGGCTGTGATAGGAGGGGTCGGGTGCAAGGTGCCATTCCTGTTCTTTGGTTGGACATTTAATAAAAAGACCCCTATTGCCGACAACTTCTTTCCCTTAGTTATCGAGCAGGTTTCTTGTTGAGCTCAGCAGTTCGTTAAGATCCAGACAGCTGTTACCTCTCTGCGGCTTGCAGCGTAGTCTGGTCACAGCCCACAACGTAGCAGAGTAGAATCCGGTTATGTGTAAACACATCCAAATAAATTATGAGTTTGGACACAGGACAGGCAGCTTGTGATGTTCCCGGTAATCGAGGCCTTGCATCAGGTGGAAAGGTGGTCTGATTATTCCTCCTGGCTTAATAATGGAGAATGTGTAAAATACAAGATTAAAGGGCACTGCAGCTGGTCAGAATAAAAAGAGGTTACAAATTGTACAGAAACTTGTAAATTTTCATAAAGGAATTGGATGTATACTTGAAAAGGAAGAATCTGCAGGGCTATGGGGGAGGAGCAGAGGAATGGGGCTAATTGGACAGCTCTTACAAAGAGCTGGCACAAGCATGATGGGCCGAATGGCCTCGTTCTGTGCTGTATGATTCTAAGCCTGAGAGACAAGCCCTATATAAAAAAAAATAAAGCCACGTCAGAGAATGGCAGGCACTATGGCACGTGGGTTAGACCAAAGACAAGGTGACCAGCCAGCTTCCTTTAAAAATTGAAAACTCTAATTTACACGCCACCCATGTGTGGGAGGGAGACAGGGCAAGAGTGAGGGAGCGAGTGAGACAGGGTGGGAATGAGGGAAATTGGGCTCGAGTAGGCCACGTGCTTTAAATCGCTCATTTCCCAGCATTTTCCCCGTGTCCAGGAAAATCTGCAGAAAAATTGTTCAACAAATCGCACCATTAGAGGGGAGCGGGAATCCGTGGGGTGATACACTGCACCGAGTCACCAGCTCTGGTCATAAGAGCGGGGCTGCCCTTGTCACATAACTCCTTTCCCCATTAGGCTGGGAAAGGCTAAAGAGGGACCTTCACAGACAATGAATTACTTGGAAGGTTATGTAGGCAAATGTGGCAGTTTTCTGCACAGCAAGGTTCAGCAACTAGCAAGAAAAATGCCAAGCTCGTTTCCTTTTGGTGGTATTGATGGAGATGGACGTTCGTGAGACGACCAGCCTGCGTTCATTCTAATTCAGCCATCTGATTCTCCCAACAGACCCAATGTAACCCCAGTTGAACAGTCGGGACAAGTGGAAGCAACAGCGTAATGTCCTGAGGAAATTAAATATCTAAATACAACATAACGAGCAACCAGCAATGGCCTGGACTGACCAAAGATGTTTGAAGAGAAACTCTCATCAGTAGAAGAGAGAACAAAGCCGTTGGCCCGATGGGGGGAATTCATTAGTTTTCCTGATTATTTTTCTTCAGTATTAATGATTGAACAGAGACAGCAGATTTCATCACCAGGGTGCAGGTTCTGAGGATTCCTGATCAGTGAAGTAATATCCATTGGCACCATCATCCCTCCACGAGTCCTACAGATGTGGGTACATCACCGCAGCTGCCTCTGGCCATTAGGCTCAGTAACTCCTGCAAACCATTCCCTTCACCAACCCCTCCCTGTGACATCAGCATCCAGAAGGAGATCAAGGCTCATCCTAATTTTTTTTTAGGGTTGGGGGTCTTGATAACGAGAGTCCTCTTCAAATTGGCTGCTGATTTTATGCGGCAATTCCACCCCCCACCCCCTCCAATTCTAATATTTGATTTTAAATGAAGATGTCGTGTTTAATTGATCTCCTATTGAATTGGACCGTTCGCCCCCTCACGTGGGGAGCAGATGGAGACCAGGGTGGTCGTGATTTCAGCTGCCACTACTGTTGTTGATCACGAGGGTTTCAACCAATTGTAGTGGTGCCAGTGTGAAAACTTGTCCACTTGTACCGTTAAAAAGCACCTGGCAGCACGACTCTCGCTGGTGTCCTTCCACACGTGGGCTGCAGACGGAGAGAGTATTTTGAGCTGCTCCTCACTCGGGTGAAGTATAGGTGGAGACAGGTCGGTCACTGGTAGTGGGATCAATTGGAGGCGATGAACTAAGATCATACAAGAACTGCAGACGCCGGAAACCTGAACTCTAATTGGCACAAGTGCGATTAACTTTCTAAACCACATCTAAACAGATTAAATAAAACCAGTGACAACATCAACTGCATAACCCATTTTGATATTTACATCTGCTCACCAGCTGTACTTGGAGCGTTAATGCCAACAAGGATGTAATTTCTAGCCAAACATTCTGTCGCACCTTCTGATCCCGTTCCTGAATTCCTGATTTGTGATCCCGAGCTCTTTGTTGCAAGTGCAATCCCACAAAATCTACCCTGAAGAGACATCCAGGTATCCAGGTCAGCATAAGAGGGGTTTGGAGGGGGGAGTAAATTACCTGTCAATCATTTAGAAAGTATTGAAACACCAGTTTTTTTTAAAATTCTCTCTTGGGGTGTGGGTGTTGCTGGTAAGGCTGGCATTTAATGCCCATCCCTAGTTGCCCAGAGAAGGTGGTGATGGGCCACCTTCTGGTTGATGCAGCAGGGGATTGTTAGACCACTTCAGAGGGCAGTTAAGGGTCAACCACGTTAGTGTGGGGCTGAAGTCACATATCGGCCAGACCGGGTAAGGACAGCAGGTTTCCTTCCCTAAAGAAAGGGAATTAGTGAACCAGGTGGGTTTTTACAAAAATCCAACAGCTTTATGGTCACTTTTACTGGTAATCAGTTTTTTATTTCCATTTTTTGTTAAAAAAAACTTGAATTCAAATTCTCAAACAGTCAGGGTGGGATTGGAACTCACGATCTCTGGATTATTAATCCTGTAACACAACCACGACGCCACCGTACCCGTACTGTTCAAGGGAAGAGTGTGAAGATATGAAAGCCACAAGAATGCCCTGGGAAAATCAGCTAACTTAAAATCAGATGTGACAAAAGGGAGCAGCTCTCCCACATCATTCTTTGAAGATGGTCAAGTGTTAATTTTTTTTTTAAAAAAGCTTTTACTGCACAAGGTTTGGGGGTGGGGTGGGTGAGTGTAACGGAGGTGAGCCATCGGTTCAGAGCCGGATTGGTTACTGGCTCAGTTGGTGGATTGGGATAGAAGAACATTTCAGAGGCCAGGCTTCCATTTATTGTAATTCATTGGTTTTCAAGCAACGGGCATCATGAGATGAGGTTTTGTCTTTGACCTCCGGCCTGCCCTCACACCTGGTGGGCCTGTCCAGTAGTCAGACCTGTCCACAAGCAGGTCCCCAATGCCCACAAACCTACTGCCAGCCTCTCCTGGAGGCATTTCTCGTGCTGCTCGGGACTGAAACAACACAGCACGACTGCACTAATTGCTATTTTGGTCTCTTACTACTCGTTCATGAGTGTTTCAAAAGAATCATACATCACCAACGGCCGACAGGTTAAAAACCACCTTACACTTCAAAACACGTCAAACACTAATCAGCAATCACACTGCTTTCAGATGGCCTGGGATAACCACCGTCTTACTAAACCTCATTTAACAGATGGAAAATCCATGGTCTTTGATTTTTACATCTGGCAAAACACCACATGTTCACAGGAATCGCCCTGTGCTGCACTGGCCACAGCTTCAAGATGCAGAATACATTCCTTAACACTCCCTCCTGAAAATATTTTGTGCCGCCAGCTGTCCAAGTGAGATCATCGACCATTGAGCTCCCCCTCCCCCGCTGATCACTCCACTCCCCCGCTGATCACTCCCCCTCCATTGATAGGTCTTCTACGGTCATCGTTTCTTTCCTCAAATCACACACAAGAACTTCAAAATGGTAAAAGACCATTAGCCCCAAACAAGCCTTTTCTTCATTCATCCCACCCACCCATCTCCTCCCCATAACCCTCAGTTCCATTTTCTCTCCAGGAGTTAATCTAGGAGTCTCTTGATCTCATTTAACTGAAACTTTTACAAGGTCCTAGACTTTGATCCAATGTCTGTGCTTCCTTTATGTAAAAGGTATCCCAGTTTATAAACAGTAACTTTTAAAAAGGAAGATTTAGCAATAAACCAGCTACAGAACACACAGCTTATGGAACTAATGCCTGCATTTGATGCCTAACCCTCTTACTGTTAGCCACACAGCAGCTGACTCAACATGAAATCGTTGCCTAGATTGAGGATTACAACGTGATTCACTTCCATCAGCTTCGAACGGAGTAGCTATTGTGCGTTCAGCACAGGCCGCCCTGGGTCCCTGTGGAAAACCACGACTGGTGATGCCCTGGTGGGTGAAATATGCCCATGGAACCATACCCCAGAGAGAGTCTATTTCTTCAGGAGAGGGTTAAAGTAAATACAAAAATCAAGAGGGATAAAGAGGGAGAGGGAAAGAGAGGACAGAGACATGGTCCCTTATTGAAGAAATGTTTCCCCTTCCCAAAGGCACGTCCATCGACCACGCTGGTGCCAGTAAAAGGGCCGAGTGGAAACCGCTCTATTCAAAAGCCACTCTTCAAACGTTAGCCCTGTCTCTGATCCCAGGGGCCTGCTGTATACTGCCAGCAATTTCCGTTTACTCTGCAAACTGGCTGTTAGAAGAAAAATACAACTGAGAGACTGTGAAGCTTGGCGATCTGCAAGAAGCTGCAAGGCACTTCTCACACCTGGAGCTCTGGCCCAGGCCTCTCTCCAGCGGACAGTGCTGTCCAATAAAAAAAAAATTTTTTTAAATCGCTGACCAGCCACGGATGAGACTGTGGCCATGTTGTTTTAGCCACATGTGCTAATCCTAATAGAAAACACCTTAGACACACACACACGCAAACAGGTAAATGTACTTCACGTGTATATTTACTGAACAAACATCGACCACCATTCAGTAACCAAGGAGGTAAAGCACTTAATCAAAAAACACACTGCTTTTTGTCTTTCCATTTTACCAACCAACGCACAAAAAGGTTAAAGTTCACATGCACACGCCGTGCGAGGACGAGTATTGAGAGCACACGCCTGGCAACCATGTCCGTTACTCATTTTTTTTTTACTTACTAAATCAGAAATACAATGTGCCACATTTGAATTCCCGATTCGCCACACGTGGGCCAGAGGCCAACGAACTGGGCAACACTGTCGTAGAGGAACGAGGGTCTACAAAAGGAGCCATCAGGTCAACGGAGTAAAGCATCAGGGAGCCAGAGCCCAGGGCTCCCGACTAATTCGGCAACCGAGCTCAGCGTCTCCGGCACCCAATAAAAAGCAGCAAGTGACACTCGGGAGATCACAATCCCAGACAGAAAGTGTGAAGAGATGACCTATTGCTTGTGTCCTGGTCGTACCAGCACTGGGGAGACTTCATGAAATGTACAAATCCCCACATCCTGTGACATCGCATCAAACTATATTTGACGCTAAAACTTTTCAATCTGTCTGTAAAGGGTCTGTTAACATATTCCAGAATTGTTCAGTATGAAATCACATTCAAAGCCTTAGAGCTTCATTTTTTTTTCCTTCAGTTGAACTAATGATCAGTGCACGTCATCCAACTTGACTATCAGAGGAGAACTGATCAGAAACCAGGACATTGACATCTCCTCACCCACCCCCTCCACAAACAGGTCAGCACATTCTGCACCTTGTGTGGAGCAGGCAATCAGAGCAATGGTGAACTTGGACAAGAGATTATTTTTAAAAATAGCGTGCAGATCACACAATCCATCCAATTAAACTCGCACAGCGAGCTTCACAGCCTGGCCTTGGATGAAAATGATTCAATGAATTTTTGAAAGATCTTCCAAACGCCACTACTCATCACACAGTCCACATCATCAAAACACTTTCAATTCAGATCATAATCTTAATACTCCCTTCCAACACTTGACCAAAAAATGTCAGAGCGTTTTTAAAAATAACCATTTGAAATAATTCAATACAAAGTCATTCCTGAGGAATCCAATTATTTCCAACTATCCCACAGAATCTCATATTACTCCTCCTTCACCCCCCCCCCACCCAAGTATAACTGCTTCAGTAGTTATATTTATTGACTTATAATGAATGATAATCTGGTTGAAGAGGCTTGATTTTCTTGCATTGAAACTACCAGATGCTACAACTGGAGTACCTGCCCTAGTCAAACCACGCTGGTGGATTAAGAACGGACTAGAAGTGTATTGGTATGTTAAAACCCATTGGTTTGAGAGATTTTTCCTACAGTGTATGGATACCGCTATCTATGCTTGGAGACATCACACACTGTCCAAAACAAAGCAAATGTCTTGTCATACACAGATAAAAGCATAAAGAAATGCAAGCATTGTATAGAAGAATCCCCAGGAACAGAAAATGTTGGTGCCACAATATCTGCAGGCTCTCAATTGTCTCCCGCACAAACAAAGCCAGGGATCGGATCTCTAACCTGGATAGCAATCAATCTTTGAACTTCCCCAGTAAATTTTAACCCTGTAGTCGTACAGGGACACCCACCTACATTTTTGCAGCAGAATAATGGATTGGGTGTTACATGGTACGATGTCCCTGTCCTTATAAAACAGCAATCCAGTGACTTACTTTGAGCAATGTCATGATATAAATAAAAAATACTCCCATTCTCTGGAGAGCAAATTAATACATCGGAAATTGCTTTGACCTCAAGAAAAGGCAAGTTGCATTGTCAGCATGGAGCCCCTCCCTGCTAATCAGCTCCGAAACCTATTCTGGAAAGCACCCTATTGCAAATAGTATAGTCGCTGAGGGCCACCAACCCAGGGAGGCTCTGCTGTCGGTAGGGAGCCTGCTGTGCTGCCTCCTGGGGCCAAACCCTCAGGCTGGTTTTGAAGTTGCCCCTTGCCTGATTTACAATAAAACCTCTCTAAACTGCAATGCACCATCCACATCAGAGTAGACAAGCAAAGATCAAAGCCCCACTCAAGGATGAAAAGGGACCTTTTTAACAAGTCAAAAGATATTTATGCCAAGTTAATTTTGTTCCTTTATAAAAAAAAACTTTTGAACAGGAAGTACTCCTCCTAAATAATTTCCGTCCCTGCAGGGCTCCTCGTATACAAAGAGATGCGTCCGAGCACTTTACAGTGCAGGAAGCAAGCGGGGGCTCTAGGGACAAGAGGGGTTAGGAGAAGGCAACAAGTCAAAGGGTCTTTAGGAGACTATTGAAGGCAAGGTGGAGGCACTGAGACACACGCACGCAAAGCTCCTGCATCTTACAGAAAAAAAAAACATTTTAAAATCTGACCCAGAGACACAAATTTAAAAAAAAACACTACAGGCAAAAGTTCGAGTGCTGCTCAGAATTCACGAGGTATTGAAACCTAAGCTAAAGAAAATGATGCATTGAAATTCAGTGCAGAATCGTGAGGTGAATCATCCAAGAGCACAGCTGCCGGGCATTGAAAGCCTATTTTTGATCAATAGTTAGTTAGTGGGAGGATATTAGATCGTTAATACCTGCATCACACCACAATAAGATACCACATGGAATTATTCTGCGTCAAAGTTGTCTTAACGCCCCCAAATCCAAGACGATAGCAGCTCCCTTACCACCCCTCCCTCCAGTTTTAATTCACTCAGCCAGCAGTAGGCTGACACAAGGATTGAGAGAACGAGGAATGTTAAGGTTAGTCAGAGGTTTGATATTCCCAGGTCCTTTGATGGCAAAGCCCTCTCCAGTCAGATGGTGTTGTTACATAACTAACTCGATTATAACCTGTAACATCACTGGACTATCGGCACTTCGCACAAAATTGTGTTATTCATCTGGCACCCTTATGGGAGGACAGCATGTTACAACATTTAGGGAACAATACAACACCAGTTTACAAGGATGTGACTGTCTCATGTGCCACAGTCTATTTCCTTACAAGGACGGTGTGCCCCAGGTAAACAAGGACTGAAAAACCTGGACAAAAGCCTCATTGATTCTCAGTCACAAAACAAAAGGGAATCGATCGCAATGGGCTTGTGAAGCACCAGTTGGATTCCTTTCCCATCCCACTGCGGGAAGAGAGGGGAAGTAGAATTACACAACCGGTCCAGACAGAACCCAGCAGGTGCGGTGTGACCGTACGGCAGGGGACAATTCTCAAAACGTCTGCCACAAGACTTCCATGTTTATGGGAGCACAAGAGCTGCTGCAGACGCCCCTCAACGCTGCGTGTCAATCCAAAGCACAGAGTCTCCGCACAGAATAGCAGCGGCAAAGATTGACACACTTCGCCCAGGGACAGAACCCTCTCCCACACAGTGTCAGCACCATGAACGCATCCCCAGTGAATGCAAAGAAGTTTAAAGGCGTTGAATGAGCTATTATTTGTTGAACCAAGGTTCCAGGAGGAAGCCTAAAAAGAAAACTACAACTTGCAGCTTGACACCCAACACCTCTCCAAGGGTTTGTGCAATCAGGGTAAATGTCCCATCAAATTGATCCTGGCACTCATTGCATCCCATTGATAAACCTCTCTTTATAGAAACAAAACATTCCTGATGCCAGAAAGCTGTATAAAACAGTGTATTGGTATAGCACCTGTAAGGTAGAAAATTATCCCAAGACCCATGATAGAAGTGTGATGAGACAAAAATGGAAGCCAACCCAAAAGAGATATGGGAGGAACGATTAAAAGCTTGGTCAAAGAGGTGGGTTTTAAGGAGAAGGTGGTGGAGAGGATTAGCGAGGGAATTCCACAGCGCAGGGTCCAGATGTGACAATATATGATCGATCGATAGATCCTCAGTTTATTTATCTATTTAAATTAGTTTGCTCCATTATTAATCCACCAGTGATCTCTTGACTTTGTGGTTTAAGATGTGAGAAATAGAACAGAGAACAGATTAGTGCAATATTATATGACTAAAGTCACTCAGCGAATCAGACAGAATGCCCATTAACTCCTCCAATCCAGAAGAATTTGCTCAGCTTCTGAAACAGCCTCTTATCTTTATAAAAGTCCCTGCAAAAGATTGCAACGAGCATTAAAAAAATACATTAAAATTGAATGAGAGCAGAACACTTGGCGATTCACCCAAAACACCGACCGCGGGCAGGGAGCAAATCATTACTGTGGTTGTCTATCGGGATTGAAAATTATTAAAAGGCTGCAGTGGGAGTGACAGATGGGCCAATGTCTGAAGAATTTCAGCCCCAAGACTTGAACAGAAAGAAGCCAAGCACCTCAGAAGGTGTCTTTCCAAAAGCTAGGTCCACATCAGAAGTTCCAAAATCCCACCAGCTCCATCCACAAACACCTTTTCGACTGGCCAGATTCACGTTTGTTCGGCAGAAGCCAACACCATCTTTTGCTTTGATACTTCTCTCATTTTGCCTTGCACCATTGTCCCTTTGTCATTTAATCATTCGTGCCCTCCACCCAATAACAGGCCTCCCCATTTCATTCCTTTCCTTGAAGTGCAACAGTGACGAACTTCAAAAGTACTTCATTGGTTGCAAGGTGCTTTGGGACGTCCTGAGGTCATGAAAGGCGCTATGTAAATGAAAGCCTCTCTTTCATTCCTTTTCCTGCCCCCTTTTTTCCCCGGCTCACTACTTGTTTAAAAGCTGTTCATCTCTCAACAGCTTCCAGTTCTGATGAAAGGTCACTGACTTGAAACGTTCAATCGGTTTCTCTCTCCACAGATGCTGCCTGACCTGTTAAGAGTTTTCTAGCATTTTCTGTTTTTACTACCAATTTTAGAAGTTTCTTTTGGACACAGTAATAAGTGTATCCATGTGTTATAATCCCACCTTCCCCCACCCTAAAAAAATGACTCCTAAACACTGTAATCCATCCCTAAGTAAACACTCAGGAGAGCAATGCAACAGGACATGGCTCCCTCAGATGCCAGTTTCATTGCACCAGTAGTGGATGGGTATGTGCTGCACTGCCAGCATCACCTCCAAGTACTCCAAGGTTTGCACAGTAAATCCATGGTAAAGGTCCTTCCATTGAGCCACAACAATGTGTCTTGATGCCAACTGCAGAAGAGCATCTCCCACTGCCTTCACATGACATTTTCTAGTTTGCCCACCGCCCATCCTTGTGGCCTCTGAGCTAAACTGGTAAATCAGGGAGAATTTAATATCCACTCAAAGCTCCTTTGCTGCACTGCCCTCACGGCCCGTAGAGTGAGAATACTTTTGTCCCATCGGTCTGGGCTGAATTCCAGTCCCAACAGGTAGACCTGCTGACCCACCCAATCTCCCTCCTATCCATGGAGCTTCCCCACCAATGAGGAGTATGTGAAGTCAAACATTTGGCCATAAAACACCGACCTCTGAAAGTCATTATGTGCCCAGCTCACAGCTCATGCAAGTTCTCCAACTTGTGTCTCACGTTTAAGATGGACTGTTTCCACACACAGGCAAGACCTTAAAAGTAGCTTTAACCCCTCACCCTAGCCATTCAGTCGGGGTTTATTTACTGGACTGAAGGGGTGCAATGGGGGCTGTGCTGAACAAAGACTCCACAGTGGAAGGGCAGGCAATGTGTGCAGCACGAAACAGTGACAGTGAAATTTACAGGGAGTTGGCTGCAACACAGTGCTGGGACAGAGCAGGAGAGACAAGCAAGACAGTGACAGTCAGGCTCAAGGGGCTGAACAGCCGACTACTGGCCCTTTGACCCACGCACATTCCGAAGCAGCCGGTCTGATTAAACGCTGGCAGAGTCTGGGAAAGGGGCTACCACCACCAGCCAGGACGAGTGAGAGATTCAGGAGAGGCAAGAAATGGGTTCATATCTGGCTGCGTGCCTCAGCTTTTTTTTTTCAGAATTACTGATAAAGCAAAGAGAAACAATTAAAGCTGTTTTCCATCCAGATAAAAATCACACCAGAGACCCACAACCACAGGCTGGGTGAGACGTTCCATCGAATGCAAATACTGCAGCCAGGTTCACGGTTATAAAATGAGACTGCTCGAGGTGTCAGCCGTGACTCAGTGGGTATCACTCTCGTCTCTGAGTCAGAGGGTCGTGGGTTCAAGTTTCACTCCAGAGACTGGAGCATAAAATCCAGGCCGACAGTCCCAGTGCCTCGAGTGCGACTGGGAGGCTGCGTCTACCCCCTCAGGTAGAGGTAAAACATCCCATGGTACTATTTTGAAGAAAAGCAGGGGCATTCTCCCTGGTGTCCAGGCCAAAATTTACTCCTCAACTTGATTAACTAGTCATTGATTAACTAGTCATTGATTAACTAGTCATTGATTAACTAGTCATTGATTAACTAGTCATTGATTAACTAGTCATTGATTAACTAGTCATTGATCACTTCACTGTTTGTGGGATCTTGCTATGCACAAATCGTCTGCCACGTTTCCCTACATGACAGTGATTACGTTTCATACTTCACTGGCTGCAAAGCGCTTTGGGGATTTCGGAGAATGTGAAAGAGGCTTTCTAAATGGAAGTTCTTGGTTTACCCTCTCACAGGCACCCATGACCGACATACACTGGGGTCGTACAGGAAACTCCTGAGGTCCATGCACACATCAAATGTTAATTGTATCCATTTGATTTGTATCACTTAGTGTTACTTGTATTCAGATGGGGCGTATCAATTGGGAATTCTCCTGTATCCATTTATAAGAGACTGATCTAGGGTGTGGTGTGGGTAATGTAGAGCTCTGTGAATAAAGGGTTGGAGCAACTGAAACCCAGGCTCTAGAATACTATCCTTCACCACCTGGCTATCCAGTTTAGAACATCATCGTGCAAACAGAGGGAGTTTTACTCTGCATTTAATGGGTTCCTGTGTATATTGCTTTATACTGATCCTAACTCGGTCTGTTGATTATCATAACCAATTAGCAAGTTAACTTGTAAATCTGAAATGTGGCACAAGTTAACAAGTGGGCAAAAAGTAATTAAACCAACTGCACAGGCCAACAGCAGCATGGGGAAATAACAACTGAGCACCTTAAATAAATATTACATCAAAAAAAAAATCTTAACCTTCAGTCTGGTGAAAAACTATTTTAATGAACACGAAGTAGGTAAGAGGCAGGGTGAGGCAACTAAATCTTTCATTGTTACAACTGTATGAGTTATAGAATTACAAGACCCACCAGGTCCCCCCCCCCCGGTCTGTGGACAGCCACCTACTCTCAGTGGGTGCACAGCACAATGAGCCTCCCCAACCCATTCACAGTTATCCTCCTTAGTATGCAGAGACACACATCCTCTTCATATACTACTGCTAGGACTGCTACAACTTGCATTTATATAGTGCCTCTAAGGTAGAAAAAATGCCTCAAGAGAGGCCCATCTTCAAAATAGTGCCATGGGATCTTTTACATCCACCCGAGGGGTCAGGCGGGCCCTCGGTTTAACACTTCATCCGAAAGACGGAGCCTCTGACAGTACGGTACTGAAGTGTCTTTGCACGTAAACTTCACCGTTCGGAAGTTCTATTGTTAAAGGTTCTCAACTCACGCGGCAGTGTTAAGAGATGTATTCAATACAGACACACCTTAATTTTGTGTGATGTTCTTGTACGATACTAGAGTTGTTTTTATATTTGTTAAATGCCATACCAATGCCCGGGTCGAGTACAGTCGGCACCGAGCCCACAGAGACCTTGCAGGATTCAAAGAACTTTGGTGAAGAACGTTAAAGAGTTCCAAAGAGCTGCCCCAATCCAAAACTTTGCAAATCACCCCAGAAAAGAGGGGGGGGGTGGAAAAGACAGGAAGTCATCCCATATCCAGTCATCAGTTAGCAGCCAGCAGGGGCAAGGCACCTGACCAGAGAGTCTGGGAGGAAGATCTCTTTCACACACACACACGGTATATGTAATGGGGCAGTATTATGTGCACAAGAACTGAGTCACAGAACAGAGGAGTCAACAAACTAACTCAAACCTCACAAAGAATTATGTAGGTTATTGAAAAAGCCAGATGGACTACCCCTGCTCCTATTTCTCATGTTCACTCCCCAGCAAAGTGCAGGATCACACTACTCTCAATAGGTGGAGTTTGAAATTCAGGAACAGAATTATTTTCCAGACTAGTCAATCGTCCATTGTGTTGCACATGGGAGTAAACCCCAAGTGTGGTCTTCAGATGAAGCAGAGTGGGAGAATAATTGGATCAGGACAGGCAGACTTACTCAGTCCCCATTTTAAACTCATACATTTTGCCCTTATTATATATTCCTATGTCTGTATTTATAATGGAGACTGCCTATGTAAACTTGTCACACTAACTGCACCATCCCACTAGTGACATTGCAGTGCCTCCACTGGTGGGTGTATTACAATAGAGGCACTGCAGTGCCACCAGTTGGGGATGTGATTACAGTGTGACAGGTTTACATAGGCAGTTCCCATTATAAATGGGGACATAGGAATTTATAAATGGAAAAAGTTGACAGGAAGTGCTCACAGACATAAGATTTTTAATATATTACATAGAACGTGAGGTGACCATTTAACACATGGTACCTCGTGAGGACCCAATCAAGGAACCCCACCATCTTCCAAAGCTCCATTCATTTAGCCACATCTTTAAGTGTGTTCCAAGTGTCCGCTCTATTCCTCTATTAGATAGGCCAATGAAGAACAAGAGCCTCATGATGTCCAGGCCCCAATTCCTCTGCACACTAATTCAAGAGGCCTCACCAAAGAGATTCATTTAAAACCAGCTCATTACAAGACTGAGAGTTATTAACGTGAAGTCAGGAAGCTTCTTTGGTGGATGATGCTGCAGCCGGTTGATTTATTTCCAGTGGTCACAACTTTGGATTTAGAATTATGAAGATCCGCTGACTACTCAGCGAAAGCTGAAGAGGAGGCACAGAGCATCTTGATGAGCTGGTTGATTCACAGGAACATCTAAGTGGTCACAAAACTCTGCAACTGAGCAAAGGGTCAGAGCTACAGTTCACAAGATGATAAAATATCATCTGATGCCGGTCACATCTTTCGAAATGTCATTGATTTTCAGGTAAAATTTAAAATGAGAGATGGCAGAATAAGAATGTTAACTTCATCAGCCTATTTCAGATCCAACCAATTCCCCCAAAGGCTACATGTATCTTTCCCATTTGATAACTTATTACAGTCACAGATTGGCAAGTGGCTGTCGGCCAGACCAAGTTGTAGGACTCTCATCAGGTCCTACATCACAAGCCGACACCATCACCCATTCAACGAGCCTCGTGAAAAATTATAGTATCAGATCAGGTTATTATAAATGTCTCAAAAGCTAAAAAGAGGGAGAACCCGAAGGTAGGGAGTGCAGACCTGAAGGAATTTGGGGGCAGAGCACCAGAGAGGATAAAGAGTGAGGGAGTCAGGGAAAGAGGTTTAAAAAAAAACTAATGATGTCAGCACAAGGGAAGGAGCTGATTGGTGAGTAGCTAGGGAGTATTTTTTTTTTTAAAAAGTCTTTAATTTATTTTTGTTAAGTTGAGTTAGTAATCTAATAAAATCAAGGTATGGCAGGGCACCTCAGCCCCATCAAATGCACATCTTGTGCCATGAGGGAACTCCAGGACGCTGCCTGCGTCCTGGACAACCACAGGTGCAGGAAGTGTCGCCAGATGGAGGAGCTCGAGCTCCTGGTTTCAGAGCTTGAGCAACAGCTGGAGTCACTGCAGTGCATCCGTGAGGCTGAGAGTTTCGTGGATAGCATGTTTCAGGAGGTGGTCACCCCACAGCTCAAGAGTGTGCAGTATGTGAGGGACTGGGTGACAGCCAGACAGACAAGGAGGACCAGGCAGGTAGTGCAGGAGTCCCATCAGTGTATCTCACTCTCTAACCGGTAAGGGCGAAGGTTCCTCTGGGGAGTACAGCCAGAGCTAAGTCCACAGCACCACGGGTGGCTCAGCTGTACAGGGGAAGGAGATAGGTCAGGAGAACAATAGCAATAACAGATTCTAAAGTTAGGGGAACAGGCAGGCGTTTCTGCAGCTGCAGACTTGATCCCAGGATGTTATGTTGCCTCCCTGGTGCCAGGGTCAAGAATGTCACTGAGTGGCTGCATAACATTCTGAGGGGGGGGGGGGAAGAAAGAGTGAACAGCCAGAGGTCGTGGTCCATATCGGTACCAATAACATAGGTAGAAAGAGGGATGAAGTCCTGCTGGCCGATTTTAGGGAGCGACGAAAGAGACTAGTAAGCAGGACCTCAAAGGTAGTAATCTCCAAATTACTCCCGGTGCCACACGCTAATGAGTATAAAAATAGGAGGATGGAGCAGATGAATGCATGGCTGGAGAGATGGTGCAGGAGGGAGGGCTTTAGATTCCTGGGGCACTGGGACCAGTTCTAGGAGGTGGGACCTGTACAGGCCGGATAGGTTGCACCAGGATCCTCTGGGGAAGAGTGATCATAATATGATTGAGCGTGACGTACTTAAGTCAGAAACTAGAGTCTTAAACTTAAATAAAGCCAATTACATAGGTATGAGGGGTGAGTTCACTAAGGTAGATTGGGAAATTAGACTAAAGGGTATGACTGCTGTTAAGCAACAGCAACCATGCAAAGAAACATTTCAATATTATCAACAAATACACATTCCATCAAGAAATAAAAACTCCACGGGAAGAGTGATCCATTCATGGCTAACTAAAGAAGTTAAGGATAGTATTAGATTTTAAAAAGGCCTATAATGTTGCCAATAAGGAGTAGTACACCTGAGGATTGGGAGAGTTTAAGAAACCAGCAAAAGATGCCCAAAAAATTGATTAAAAAAAGAGAAAATAGAATACGAAAGTAAACTAGCAAGAAATATAAAAACAGATTGTAGGAGCTTCTACAAGTAAGTAAAAAAGGACGAGAGTAGCAAAAGTAAACGTTGGTCCCTTGGAGGCTGAGGCAGGAGAAATTATATTGGGTAATTAGGAAATAGCAGATGGGTTAAATAAATATTTTGTACCTGTCTCCACAGTAGAAGACACAAAAAGCATAGCACAAAGAGTGGGAAACCAAGGGGCAAATGAGAGTGAAGAACTTAAAGTAATTAATATCAGTAGAGAAAAAGTACTGAGACACTAATGGAACTAAAAGCCAACAAATCCCTTGGTCCTGATGACCTACATGCTAGGATTCTAAAAGGTGGCTGCAGAGATAGTGGATGCATTGGTTATGATCTTCTAGAATTCTCTAGATTCTAGAACAGTCCCAGCAGATTGGAAGGCAGCAAATGTAACCCTACTATTCAAGAAGGGAGGGAGAGAGAAAACACGGAACTACAGGCCAGTTAGCCTGACATCAGTCGTTGGGAAAATGCTAGAATCCATTATTAAGGAAGTGGTAACAAGGCACTTAGAACATCACAATATGATTTGGCAGAGTCAACATGGTTTTATGAAAGGGAAATCATGTTCGACATTTATTAGAGTTTTTTGAGGATGTAACTGGCAGGGGAACCAGTGGATGTAGTTTATTTGGATTTCCAAAAGGCATTCGATAAGGTGCCACATAAAAGGTTGTTACGCAAGATAAGGGCTCATTGAGTTGGGGGTAATATATTAACATGGATAGAGGATTGGTTAACAGACAGAAAAGAGAGTAGGGATAAACGGGTCATTTTCAGGTTAGCAGGCTGTAACTAGTGGAGTGCCGCAAGGATCGGTGCTTGGGCTTCAGCTATTTACAATCTATTAATGATTTAGATCAAGGGACAGAATGTAATATATCCAAGTTTGCTGACCAAGCTAGGTGGGAAAGTGAGCTGTGAGGAGGATGCAAAGAGTCTGCAAAGGGATACAGACAGGTTAAGTGAGTGGGCAAAAAGGTGGCAGATGGAGTATAATGTTGGGAAATTTGAGATTGTTCACTTTGGTAGGAGGAATAGAAAAACAGAATATTTTTTAAAATGGTAAGAAACTATTAAATATTGGTGTTGAGGGATTTGGGTGTCCTCGTAAAAGAAACAAAAAGTTTGTATGCAGGTACAACAAGCAATCAGGAAGGCAAATGGCATGTTGGCCTTTATTGCAAGGGGGTTGGAGTACAAGAGTAAGGAAGTCTTACTACAATTGTACAGGGCTTTGGTGAGACCTCACCTGGAGTACTGTGTACACTTTTGGTCTCCTTATCTAAGGAAAGATATACTTGCCTTAGGCGCTGCAATGAAAGTTCATTCGATTGATTCCTGGGATAAGAGGGTTGTCCAATGAAGAGAGGTTGAGTAAAATGGGCCTATTCTCTCTGGAGTTTAGAAGAATGAGAGGTGATCTCATTGAAACATACAAGATTCTGAGGGGGCTTGATAGGGTAGACACAGAGGTTGTTTCCCATGGCTGGAGAGTCTAGACCTAGGGGGAATGGTCGCAGGATAAGGGGTCGGCCATTTAAGACTGAGATGAGGAGGAATTTCTTCACTCAGAGGGTCGGGAATCTTTGGAATTCTCTACCCCAGAGGGCTGTGGATGCTCAGTCACTGAATATATTCAAAGCCGAGATATAGATTTTTGGACTCTAGTGGAATCAAGGGATATGGGGATCGGGCAGGAAAGTGGAGATGTGGTTGAAGGTGATCCATGATCTGATTGAGTGGCAGGGCAGGCTCGAGGGGCCATGTGGCCTACTCCTATTGCCTATGTCCCTATGCACCTCAACAGAGCCGGGACCAATGTCCTCACGGGGAGGTTCACTCGTGCTGTGGGGGAGGGTTTAAACTAACTTGGCAAGGGAATGGGCACCAGGGTACAGCATTGGAAAGGAAAAATAAGGTCCACAAAAGATTGGGAGAGACAGATAGCACGAGAGTAAGAAATAGTACAGTATTAAATGGGGTCAGACTAAGGTCTAAGTTAGGTTTACAGTGCATATGTATAAACCCATGAAGCGTGGTAAATAAGGTTGGTGAGCTGCATGTGCAAATAACCACATGGGAAAATGATGTGGCAATAACAGAGACCTGGCTCAAAAAAGGGCAGGATTGAGTGCTAAATATTCCAGGATACAAGGCATTCAGGAAAGATAGGGAAGGAAAGAAAGGAGGGGGGTGGCAGTATTGATTAAGGAGAATATTGCAGTGTTGCAGAGAAAGGATGTCCTGGAGGGGTCATGGACAGAATCTATTTGGTTGGAGTTAAGAAACAATAGAGGTGCCATTACACTACTGAGGCTATTCTATAGGCCACCAACTAGTGGGAAGGATATAGAGGAGCAAATTTGCAGGGAAATTACAGAGAGGTGCAAGAACCATAGAGTAGTGATCATGGGGGACTTCAACCATCCTAATATAGACTGGGATAGTAAGTGTATGGGGCAGAGAGGAGGAAGAATTTCTGAAGTGTGCTCAGGAGAACTTTCTTGATCAGTACTTTTCCAGCTCAACGAGGAAGGAGGCATTGCTGGATCTGGGGAATGAGGTGGGTCAAGCAGAGCAAGTGTCAGTGGGGGAACATTTATGGAACAGCGATCAGTGTATAAGGTTTAGATTAGCAATGGAAAAGGACAAGAAGCAATCTAGAATAAAAATACTTAATTGGAGGAGGGTCAATTTCAGTGGGTTGAGAATGGATCTGGCCAGAGTAAATTGGAATCAAAGATTAGCAGGCAAAATTGCAATCGAACAATGGGCGGCCTTTAAAGAGAAGTATAAACTAGAGGGTACAATTTTAAAGGGGGTGCAGGAACAGAGAGATCTGGGGGTATATGTGCACAAATCATTGAAGGTGGCAGGACAGGTTAACAAAGCAATTAAAAAAGTATACAGGATCCTAGGCTTTATAAGCAGAGGCAGAGTGTACAAAAATAAGGAAGTTATGATGAACCTTTATAAAACACTGGCTCGGCCACAACTGCAGTATTGTATCCAATCCTGGGCACCGCACTTTAGGAAGGATGTGAAGGCCTTGAGAGGGTGCAGAAGAGATTTACTAGAATGATTCCAGGAATGAGGGACTTCAATTACATGGATAGATTGGAGAAGCTGGGATTGTTCTCTTTAGAGCAGAGAAGGTTGAAAGGAGATTTGATAGAGGTGTTCAAAATCATGGAGGGTCTAGACAGACAGTAGATAGAGAGAAACTGTTCCCATTGGTGGAAAGGTCAAGAACCAGAGGACACAGGTTTAAGGTGATTGGCAAAAGGACCAAAGGCAACAGGAGTAAAAACTTTTTTTTTTTATAAAAGTGAGTGGTTATGATCTGGAATTCACAGCCTGAGGGAGAGGTGGAGGCAGATTCAATCATGGCCTTCAAAAGGGAACTGGATAAGTACTTGAAGGGAAAAAAATTGCAGGGCTACGGGGAAAGGGTGGGGGAAATGGGACAAACTGGATTGCTCTTGCAGAGAGCTGGCAAGGGCTCGACAGGCCGAAAGGCCTCCTTCTGTGCTGTAACCTTTGTATGAAAATTAATGACTTTGGGCAGTTCCGTGAACACAGGTGTACATGTCCACAACATCCAACAGCGAATGAGGCAGGTGATGAGTTCATGCTTTTTTTGGGGTGGTTCTGGTGGTTGGAGAAATGGTGACCAGGACACAAAAAAACCTTCCAATAGTGTCACAGGACTTCTGCCTTCCATCTGAACCATTGGAACAGGAAGATGGGGGCTCAGTTTAACATTGCATTCAAAGGGAGACACCAGCAACAAATCTGCATCACAATGGAGTGTTAACCTGGATTATTTCCTCCAGTGCCAGGGTGGGGTTTGAACACCCTGACTCAAGTGAATTGACCAACTGAGCCAAACTGACACACTGGAAAATATAACAAAAAGATACTCCATTTTCATTTTTCAAATTAAATGATCGGAGATTGGAGCTTTACATGACTTCAACAGGAAAGGATGAGGAATTGGAGGTCAGAGAGGTCAAACCACAAGAAGAGGATGTAGCATGAAGGAATCGGGTTGTGCTGAGGGCCCTGTTCCAGTTTAAGTTATTGTAACGTTCTTAATCTAGAACAAAATAAGCACGCCAGCCCATTGAGAGTGAATTGGATGTTCAAGGGTATGTAACGTATTGTTATTAAATAATACCCAAGGATTGAAGACTGTAATCCAGTGTGGAGATGTCAACATTTCCAAACTGGATTCTTGCGGATTAAGATGGCATCTGACTTGGGCATTAATTCAGGTTGGGCAGACAACTTGCTTTGGAGGGTGCACAATAGTGGTCCAGGCTAACTCAGCCATTATTTACCCTTTAGCCCTGCAGAGTGCTCCCATGATAAAATCCCAACCTCAAACATTAGAAGTTCAACCTGCCCAAAATTAGGGTGGGCCTTTTCTTGACTGAGGAAACAAACAAAAAATGCAAAAACAAAAATAGAGCGAAACAAAAAAGCCGGTTGCAGCAGTTCAACCACAAAACCAACGATGCACACTTCCCATTGAGTAATTGCAGAGCAGTCCCAGGCCTCACAGCTCAAAGAGAATAGGACAAAGAGGTCAACAAAATGGAATGCAATACAGATGGGAAGTTGAATCAGCAGAGTGTTCTGGTGAGGCTAGTAAGCCTTCACAATGGTTACAAGGTCAGAAAGCCTGGAAAAGCCTGGGCCCCTTCAGCCCACTCCTTCCACAGATGTGTACAAAATACCACCATCACAGACTCAATCCCACCAATTCAATCTTCTGAGAAGGTGTCTTGTGTAAATATTACCCAATTCCCAGAAGCTACAAGCAAAAGTCCAGAATATTTCTCCATCAAACAAACATTTCCCCCAGTGCTGCAGTTACGGTAAAAAGGGATTTCAGATCAGTTTACAATTTCAAAAATTTATATATAGATAAACGGAAAGAAAACCCCAAACACAAATGTCATCAAGGTACACTGCTCCATCACACACCACTTCTCTCTCTCCCTTCCCCCCGCGCACACTCCGATCACAAGTGGTCTCAACACCAAGCCCCTGGCCCGTGAGATAGTCAGCAGTGGATGGGATTGAATCAGAAGATGGTGGACAGTAGCAGTGAGCTGTGGTGCACAGGGAGGCATCTGGTTGTCAGTGATGTGCCAAGAGCTGGTATTGGGATATTGTTTATAATTTCCATTAAAAAAAGATTTGCACGATGGAATCAAGTGCAAGGCATTTACAGATGTTACCAAATCGGCCTCAAATGGTGATTATCAACATGCACAAAATTTAAAAAGCAAAAATTTAGGCTGTGGCCAGATGCAATTTAATATGGGGAAGTGAGATTAGACAGAGGGAAGCACTGTACTAAATGGAAATAGTCAAGGTATCAAACAGGAAAACGGCTGAGGTTTGGGGGGAGACAGTTTGCTAAAACTGGCAGTACAACGTTCACAGGCAGTTAATAAAATGAACAGAATGCCTGGTTGTATAACCAGGGATGTAACAGATTAAAGAGAGTTCATTCTAAAATTATATCTGCCTCAGCCAGACCGTACCCAGAGCAGTGTGTGTAGTTCTGATCTCTGGAGGTTAAATAGTTATGAGTTTATGGAAGGGAGGTCACTGAATTAAACCAGAACAGAGTGGACAGAGCTGTGGAGAGCGGTCGGCTACTACGGGATTTTTCTCTCAAGATTATGACGCATCTGATGTGAGAGAATTGCATCGAACTTACAACACAGAAACAGGCCATTCGGCCCAACAGGTCCATGCCGGTGTTTATGCTCCACACAAGCCTCCTCCCTCCCTACTTCATCTCACCCCATCAGCATAGCCTTCTATTCCTTTCTCCCTCATGTCTTATCCAGCTTCCCCTTAAACACATCTGTGCTATTCACCTCAACCACTCCTTGTGGTAGTGAGTTCCACATTCTCACCACTCTCTGGGTAAAGAAGTTTCTCCTGGATTCCCTATTGGATTTATTACCAACTATTTTATATTTACAACCTCTAGTTTTGGACTCCAAGGGGTCATATTTTCAAATTGAGGACAAAGGAAAATAGCACATCCAGGCAAAATATTTCTGTAAAAAAAAGGGTGATAAATATGTAGAATAGAAATGCAGCAGAGGGGAGGGCAAAACAAGAAACTATGAGATGGGTTCAAATAGAGACTAGGCGAGTTCCTATTGGGTCAATATGATCCAGGATTATTAGATTCAGAAGCACATCAAGCAAATCTTAGATGAGTTTGGTAGAAACATAGAAAATTGGAGCAGGAGTAGGCCATTCGGCCCTTCAATACGATCATGGCTCATCCTCTATCCCAATACCATATTCCCGCACTTTCCCCATACCCCTTGATGCCATGTGTCTAGAAATCTACTAGCTCCTCCTTAAATATATTCAGTGACTTGGCCTCCACAGCCTTCTGTGGTAGAGAATTCCACAGGTTCACCACCCTCTGAGTGAAGAAATTTCGCCTCATCTCAGTCCTAAATGTCCTACCCCGTATCCTGAGACTGATCCCTTGTTCTGGACCCCCCCACCCCCACAGCCAGGGGAAACATCCTCCCTGCATCAGCTTGGTCTATCACAATCAACCACCATCAAGCACTCCTGGGTCAGGTTAAGCACAGCAGGCTGCACGCAATGCCCTTCTATTCTGCCCCAATAGTGGATCAACCCCAAACTCCTCCCACCCCAGCTATTCAATGGCTTCATAATCCAGCAGTTCCAAATCAGGGATAGTTCTGGGCTGTGGGCCCCACCCTTCTGAGAAACCAGACTGTCTAAACTCATCTCCCATTGAACACTATAGCCAGGGTAGACTTCATCCAGTCAGTCTGGGTTGGATTCAAACTGAATGACCTGGGGCTTTGTGCCAAGTGACCCTCCATGTGGGGAGCAGCCAATTACCAGCCATGGGGAGGCTCCAAATAGATGCCAGGCATTGCCCACAGGGAATCCACTAAAATACTGGCACCATCTCACAGTGGAACTCTGATCACCAACCCAATTTCAAACACAGCAGTTGGCAAATTAATAATTCTGTGCTGCAGTTGGAAACCCAATTTTGGAATTTAGGCAGCTGTCCAGATATAGTGTGTTGCCACAAAAGATCTGTCTGTAATGCAACATCGAAGTCGAGAAATGCTACTCTAAAATTATCTCTGGCCTCGGTCAGACCACATCTGGAATAGTGCGTGCAGTTTCGGTCTCTTTTTTTAAAAAAAGATATCCTTAGTAACAGCTAACCTACCATCTGCTAAAACAACTGCAAACTTAGCTCCATCTCAAGAGTAACAGTAACCACCAGAGCCTCAACAACATTCACTAACCTCCATTATGCATTGGCACCATGTAGCTAAAAACCCACATACCAATAATGCCCTAACCAAGAGTTACTTATTTGGGAGGGAGAGGAACAAATGAGAACATGTAAAGAATTGGGGTGGAGAGAAAGGACAGCAGGGCAATATGTTGCTTTGTATTGGGGGGGGGGGGGGGGGGGGGGGGGGAGGAAAGATAGCCCACTTCAAAAATATTTGGAGGGGAAATCCCTTTATTCTCTTTGCTCCCCCTTTGGCTATGGTTTCACCCATCGGGATGGTGGGAATATGAAACATGGGGTCAGCATAGAGCAGGAATAAGACAAGATGCAGGCACCAGCACCAACAGTCCTTCTCCAACTGAGAAATCCACCATTGCTGGAGCTGGGGGTTGTACGAGCGAGCTGACAATGTGCGTCATCAGTCTTCACAAACTTTATTACAAAGCTATAAGACGAATGCTAGGAAGACATGCAATCCCCACGATCACGCCATTTATCACTGCAAGCAATCTCAGCTCTTTTTAAATTGACAGCCAACATCTGCTGAATCCCAACAGTCAAGTAACTGAAATACTCAGCCTGTGTAGCAACTGCTGCTGAAAAGGAGAGAGCATGCGGGTCAAACTGGGAATGTAAAACACTACGGTTTAACAGTAAGTGAACTATTACTACTTGTTCAGTCATATTCACAGCCAATGGGTTCCCCCAGAATATACTAGGAATTACACAGGAGACAGAACAAGAACAGGATAGAAGGACTCCACAACAGTTCAGGGGTGGTGTGGCACTGTCGTACCAGAGAGAGGTCCCAGCTCCCAGCCCCACTCTGCCGCGTTGACTGATGACAGCTGGTCGATGGGGTAATATTGACCCATGTCCCGGGGTCACGATTCCCACTGCAGCGCAAGTGAGAAAGCACGAGCGCGAACGGGACCAGACGTGGTCGTAACCTGCCCTCCCCCCCCCCAACCCCAAATAAATATTCACCATCCAGTCTCACGAGTGAAGAATGGCCACTTGAGCGATGAGTTGGGGAACATCAGGACCTGCGCAGTGTGGGAGGAGGGAAGGAGGTTGGGAAACGCTGATCTCGCCCTGCTGGTAACCACTTTCCAACACAATCTCACTCGCACTGAAGTGCACGTGCTCTGTGCAGGAGGACTCCTCGGAGTGCCACGGTATTCTTACGTACGAACAGGTTACCCTCCCTCCAGCTACTGTTACATTGCTGCACTGATGCCTCTGGCTCCTCGCACACACAGGTCGAGCACAGTCAGTGGTATCTCCAAAAGTAAACTTCAAAAACAAGCATTTATATCGCGCCTTTAGTGTAGTAAAATGTCCCAAGGTGCTCCATAGGAGTGTAATCAGACAAAAATCTGACACCAAGCCACAAAGATATTAGGACAGGTGACCAAAAGCTTGGTCAAAGAGGTAGGTTTTAAGGAGGATCTTAAAAAAAGGAGAGGTAGAAAGGTTTTGGGGGGGGGGGATTTCCAGCGCTCGGGGCCTAAAAGGCTGAAGGCACGGCCGCCAATGGTGGGGCGAAGGAAAATCGGGGATACACGAGGCCAGAATTGGAGGAGCGCAGAGATCTGAGGGTTGTAGGAGGTCACAGAGATGAGGGGAGAGGCCATGGAGGGATTTGGACATAAGGATGAGTATTTTTTTTTAAAATCGAGGTGTCGCCAGACCGGGAGCCAATGTAGGTCAGTGAACAAAGGGGTGATGGGAGAACGGGACTTGGTGGGAGTTAGGATTCAGGCAGCAGAGTTTTGGATGAGCTGAGGTTTGGAAGATGGGAGGCCGGCCGGAAGAGCATTGGAATGGTCAAGTCCGAAGGCAACGTCTAAAGGCCGATAGCAACTTAAAAAAAAAATATAAAGTTGGATCTTCCTAACCGTCGGCCATGAGTGACTCTGGCCAAGTTTACACAGAGATCGCCACCGTCTGCACCATCCCCAAGTGCCGTGGGCCGGAAAACATGAAACATTTGAGCCCAGCAGCTTCTACTGAAGCACAATCAACACCGGAGACACCCGGCAGTGACGCAGCGAGTTGTTACGATCTGGAATGCACTCTCCGAAAGGGTGCTGGAAGCAGTAACTTTCAAAAGGGAATCGGATATGTACTAGAAAAGGAGAAATTTGCTGGGCTATGGGAGAGGGGTAAGCGAGGAGGGAGCGAGAGCCTGAGATTTGAAGGATTGAATGGCCTCAGGACATTCTGAAGTGCTGCGTATCCAAATGAATTACTTATTAATACACAGTTACTGTTGATACATTGGCAAAGGGTAGCAAAATTATTGACCAAATAACTTGGAGTCCAGGGAAGAAGATTCAACGCAAACTAAATAATAGATTGGGGGGGGGGGGGGGGGGGGAAGAAAGAAGCAAAGGGTGGGGGAGGGGGAGGTTAGTTAAAACCCATGAAGTAAAGCTTTTATTTATTTATTAAAAGATAAAAATCACAAGGTACCCGAGGGAACAAGGATAAGACCATTAGGGAACATTTACCCAGAATATTAACAGACATGGCGTGTGACAAGGATGGAGAGAAGGAATGTTAAACACAGATTATAGAAACACTGCTCTTACAAATGTGGATGTTGACAACAGCTTCAGAAAATTTCACATCTAAGTGACTGCTGATTACAAAAGAACATTTTTTAATTGATGTAATTTTATCATTCAGCAGAACACTAATTTAAAGCAGACTTTTAAAAAAGGTGCAAGCTGCTTTGGTGCAGCTTTAGGTTAAACATTCTTCCCCGTGGGGGGAAAAAAAAAAAAACTGCTTTACGCATCCCTTCCAACTGCTGACAGCTATCCGCAGGTTCGGTGAAACAGAGAGGTGTTTCAAACAAAGACCGTCCACCACACTTAGTCTAGATAAGGGTTTGGTACGCCAATGTGTGGAGTAGTGTGAGCAGTCTTAATCCCGGCATATAGTTAAGCGTATCAAAGGTCTGCAGAAGATTGGAGGACAACCAGAATGAAACCCAGTCCGCGAAGAAAGAGCTTGCATTTATATAGCGCCTTTCGTGACCTGAGGACATCCCAAGGCACTTTACAGCCACTGAAGTACTTTTGAAGTGTAGTCACTGTTGTAATGTAGGAAACACAGCAGCCAGTTTGCGCACAGCAAGGTCCCAGAAACAGCAATGAAATAAATGACCAGATCATCTGTTTTTAAGGTGCTGGTTGAGGGATAAATATTGGCCAGGACACCGGGAAAACTCCCCCGTTCTTCTTTGAATAGCGCCATGGGATTTTTTTTTTTTACATCCATCCGAAAGGGCAGGTGGAGCCTCGGTTTAACGTCTCATCCGAAGAACGGCACCTCTGTCAGTGCAGCACTCCCTCAGTATTGCATTGGGAGTGGAAGATTATGTGCTCAGGTCTCTGAAGTGGGACTTAAGCCCACAACCTACTGACTCAGAGGCGAGAATGCGACCCACTGAGCCAGGGCTGACCCCAGCCAAGGGCACCAGGTTATCAGAATTGGCTCCTGAGTTAGGGTTATTTATTTTAGAGAAACATCAGTTTACAGGGCACACGTCCGTAATCTACAAAAATAAAGTGACTGGACAGAGTCCAGTTGGATCAATTGTTTAGATGCCAGGAAGTGTTTTTTTGCAGAGTCATGGCCTGTGGAACAGAGTACTGAAAGTGGATGGGTGTGGATTCACAACAAACTTTTAAAAGGGAACTTGACAAGTTGCTGATTGAAAGCAATTCCAGCAATGGAGGACAAATTGCCAGTTAGCTGGGATTATAAAGGATTTAGAGGTTACTGTGGTCTCTCAGACTGTTTATTTAACTGCCTACGGGAGTCAGAAGAATTCCCCCAGAGTTTCTATCCTCAACTGGCTGCAGCTTTTTGCTTTGCTGTTGAATCTCTCGGGAGATTGTGCAGTTAGGGAGCTAGTCAGTGGGGTCCAAGATCGCACTGGGACAGGTCTGATGGCCTTTATGAATCCTTGAATAACCACATCCAGCTGACAAAGCTGGGACCATGTACCTCTCTCCCATCCCTTACCACCCCCACTTCCCCAAGGAGTACTGAGCCACAATTAACACACTCCATTAAAAATAAACAAACAGTCATGTTAAAAGTCACACCATCTCAAAAGCAGAGTTTGAAGAACAATTTCGAGCTCAGTCTAGGGATTCATTCAGATACCCCTTGGCATTACCATCACCAAATTCCCCACCATCAACATCCTGGGGGTCACCATTGACCGGAAACTTAACTGGACCAGTCACATAAATACTTTGGCTACAAGAGCAGGTCAGAGGCTGGGTATTCTGCAGCGAGTGACTCACCTCCTGACTCCCCAAAGCCTTTCCACCATTTACAAGGCACAAGTCAGGAGTGTGATTGAATACTCTCCACTTGCCTGGATGAGTGCAGCTCCAACAACACAAGAAGCTCAACACCATCCAGGACAAAGCAGCCCGCTTGATTGGCATCCCATCCACCACCCTAAACATTCACTCCCTTCACCACCAGTGCACTGTGGCTGCAGTGTGTACCATCCACAGGATGCACTGCAGCAACTCGCCAAGGCTTCCTCGACAGCACCTCCCAAACCCGCGACCTCCACCACCTAGAAGGACAAGGGCAGCAGGCACATGGGAACAACACCACCTGCACGTTCCCCTCCAAGTCACACACCATCCCGACTTGGAAATATCGCCGTTCCTTCATCGTCGCTGGGTCAAAATCCTGGAACTCCCTACCTAACAGCACTGTGGGAGAACCTTCACTACATGGACTGCCGCGGTTCAAGAAGGCGGCTCACTCCCATCTTCTCAAGGGCAATTTGGGATGGGCCAGCGACGCCCACATCCCATGAATGAATTTTAAAAACTCCTTCCACTGCTGGAGTAGAGACCCATACCACCTGCCTTGTGGGCAAGGATCCATACTGGAGTACAGGCCCAGGCCTGCCACCTGCCCTTTGGGAGCTCACATTCTTCACTGAAGAGAGACAGGGAAAGCCTGAATTTTCAGACCGTTATTCCAACGTCAGCAGTACCCATTTAGGTTAAACGGGTTGCCACCAGCATTAAAATAACACCAAATCAGAAAATCCAGCGTTGAGCATCATCCGACTATTCGACTGTGGATGGCATCGCAGGAAAGCCCAATTTTGTCCTCAACCGAAGCCCACAAAAACGTGTTTCCACAGAAGATAGTTCAGTCCAGGGTCAGCTAACCCAGCACAGAGCAGGGATCCAAGCTGGCCACTTGGAGCTACCCCACACCGAGCAGTTCATTCACCCACTGAGCCATGGCGAGAGCCGCTGGTGATTTTATATGTAAAAAAAACTGTAGGCACCAAAATTTTTACCGTTGCACCCACAGCTCTGCGAATCAGAAACGCAAGCAAGTAGTATGGGCTGGGTTTAACAGTAATTAGATCAGAGAGTCAGCACCCAACTCTAAGCGATAAGGAAGCAAAAGACGCTTCGATTCTCTCCTCAAATCACAGCTGAAGAATCTGTGCAGAAAGTGGCAGCTTTATCTCGTTCAGTGCGATGTGAACACATCCCGGAGCTCAATCAAAGCACTCCACCTGTACCGTGTCCATGTGACGCCCCCAGCTCATTCCCCCTCCCAAAAACAAAAAAGAGTAGACAGCCCAAACATTCATCCCCGCCCCTCTCCCCCCACCCGTGAAGACAGAAACAAAACACCCAAGATTCCGCCCTCATTCTGTGTCTTAATAATAAGGATCTATTGATACAGGAAATAAACCAAGAGGCTCGTCAGCGAGAGGACAGGGTCTCCAATATAAAACACAAGCCTGTCTTCCTCCTTTTCCAAAGCTGGCAGACCTGCTGTATCTTTCCAGAGTCTCTCACCACCCCTTTTAATTTTCGGCATTTGTGTTTCCTACTTTGCTTTTTTTTTTAAAAAAGCAGCACACGGTCACTGTGCCCACGGCAGTGATCAGCCCCAGTGTGTTAGAGTGAGTGCAGAGGGGCAGGACACTGATCAGGGTCTCACTCACACTCTGGGCACACTGTCCGATTGCTGGCAAATTTTGTTTGATAATCACTCCCGTGAAGTTTCACTACTTTTTTTTAAAAAAACACTACATTAGAAGGCGCTATATAAATTCAAGTTATTGTTGCTGAGGCGGGAGTTTATCCGCAGTGCTCAGCAAAAGTGAAAGGGCTCTTTGATCATTGTGGGACAGTTTCAGTCTCTCTGAGCACTGTGGGTAAACTGTGCCCCATTAGCACAGAACTGACTGGCAACTTAGAGACAGCAAGGGAGAGAGAAAAATAAACTTTTTTTTAAAAAATGATCAGGTTAAAGGGAAACAAAGTATACACTCCCGCTGGAGGAGCAATCTCAGTAAATTTCCACCACCTTGCATTTTAAGCAAAAACCTCAATTTTCAGAATGACAATTAAAACACACGTTACATCTTGTCACAAAGCTGCACAGAACCCGGGTAGGAAGCGAATGTCAAGGGCAAACCGCAAACTGAAAATAAATACATACACTCAAATAAAAGAGCGTTATTTGTACAGTAACAACAGTTGAGAAGTGGGCTACAAGTCTGCCAGGAACACACGTTACTGGAATGAAGCTCGAGGTGTGTTTTTTTTTGGCTTGGAAATGCATTCCTGAAATCTGTAGGAAGATCTGTAGCCGAGAGTGAACTGAAGGGCAAGCTTCAGAGCTCCCTCACTGCACAGCGAGTCTATGAAGGAAAGGAGATACCAGAATCGATTGTACATTTAAGAAAGCACGAGGCAGAGTAGTCTCCCAACCAAAACAACCCATCCATTCAATTCAGCGACTCCTTAGGGTGTATATGAATGCAAATTTTTTTTTAGAATTTTTTTAAAAAGCAAAGAAAGCTGTTTCTCTTTTCACTGTAGGAAGATGCTCATACGCAAGATCGGAAATGGCAAACACATGGAGGGGCAGTACAACATTTCAAAAATCACAGTGTCTAACCTGAAGCAATGAGAAGTTTTCGATTTCTCGTACTCAGAATTAGCAAGAGAATCAAAGGCTGTAATCTAGATTGTTCGGTGGGAGACTGAGGGGGGGGGAAGAGGAAGAGAGAGAAGGAACAGTTTGACTTCAGCAGCCACAACAGAGAAGTGGGAACTTGGTTGATTTTAAAAAGGGATCCAACAGATATGCGCAGTGTCCAAAAAAATGAGTTTGTGACAATCCCTTAATCGCTCGTTGTTTTCTAAAACTGAAAGTTTCTTAGAGGGCCCTGCGGAACTAATGCAATTCAGAGTGTCCCATTTCATCCTCCCTTTCCAAAACACCTCACACTTATTTGAATTAATCTGTAGCTTGCTTATAAATTTTTATTTTAAAAAAAAAGTGTGACCCAGTGAAATTGGGTTTACAGACCTCACCACAGCGGAGAGACAGGACATTATAATAAATCACAGTGGCGAGAGAGCGGGAAAGGACACATTAACACAAACACTGAACAAAAACCTAACACTGCACGAGTGAAAAACCAACCTCACAGAATGAGGAGCAAAAATAACTATTAAATAAAACCGGTGCTTGGGCTGGACCGGACCGAACCGAACCACAGTTATCAGAGCCCAACTAACATTAAAAACCACAACAATTAGAAGTAAAGATTTGTGTATGAAAAACATCACACCACGACTTCCTCATTCTCGCAGAACCTCAATGCAACGATTGAAGCAAAGGAGGAAGAAAAAAAATCAGCATCATGTTAAAACTGAAAGTAAATGAGCAATCCCGGACACGGGGCGAGCTCCCGGCCATGTCCCACACACACACACAAAAGCTTTCACTTTTTTTTGTTACAAGTCACACCAATTCACTTTCGCCCTGGTTACCATTCGCTGCCAGCCCACACTGCTGGAAACTAAAGGCAGACGGTTGCAGATTATTCTCCTGCTTTCATTCAACTCAGCACAATCTGCAGACACGGAGCGTCCACATACCTTGACACTGGAATCCTTGTTTCCCAAATCCCCTGCGAAAAAAAAAGTGACAAAGCATTAGGAAAAAGAAACAGGTCAAGGGTTCGAGAAACACAAAAAAAAACCAAACAGAACAAGGATTAGGAAAAGGGCAAGGATTATGGAAAGAAACAAAACAGCACAAGAATCAGGGAAACTAAAACAGCGACAAAGGAGCAGGAAAACAACAATTTTCATTTACGTAGCGCTTTTAACGTAGTAAAATGTCAAAAGCAGCAAAAATAAAACAGGACAAGCGCTGGGAAAAGAAACAAAATAACAGAAGGATCAGGAAACATTAAAAAAAAACACACACACACACACACACACAGGACAAGGCTGAGGTGGAAAAAAACAAAACAAAAAACAAAATCAGGAGGCGACGAGACAAATGTTTACAAAAAGTTTGCAGAGAGTTTGGGAAAAGTTTTGAGCAGTTCCGAGTGTCCCTTTGTGCTGTGGGGAGTGTTTTGGGACAGGAGTTTGCTGGGGTTGCAGACTCTCACTCACTCACTCACTCACCAGATGAAGTCGGTGCAGTGGCTGCAGAAGGTGGGCTGTTTGAAGAAGCGGGCGGTGAACTTGTGGTCCTTCACCTCATGCACGTTCTTCTGCCGCAGGGCGCCCTTACGGGCGAACCGGTTGATGTTCTGGCCGCTGCCGCTGCCGCCGTCGCTGCCCTCCGAGTCAGCCATTTTATTCCCAACGTGTAATTTATTTTATTTTATTTTATTTTTTTTCCCCCCGGGGGAGAAATAAAAAAAAACCCCACCCACCCACCCACCAAAGGCGGAAACTGAAGGCGCGGCGAAGGCGAAGGCGGAGGGCTGAGTGAGAGGAGCCAGGCACCGAACCCGCGCTCTTTATCACTGGCGGCTCCGCCCGGCCGCCGCCGCCGCCGCAGCGTCAGAGCCCGAGCCGCCGCCACTCTCCCGCACACTGCCCGCCCGAGCGGCCCGTCAGCGCCACCTGCCGCCCTCTGCCCGCTCCGCACCCCCGCCCCCGCACCCGCACCGCCCGGGCACGCACTGCACTCCCGTCCACCGCGGAACCGAGACACCTTGAACTCCCATATACACCGTACTCATACACGGTACTCCCGTATACACCGTACCCATACACTGTACTCCCGTATACACGGTACTCCCGTATACACCGTACTCACATATACACTGTACTCACATATACACTGTACTCATACACTGTACTCACATATACACTGTACCCCTATACACTATACTCACATATACACTGTACTCCCCTATACACGGTACTCACATATACACCATACTCACATATACATTGTACTCATATATACACTGTACCCTCGATACACTGTACTCCCCTATACACTGTACTCACATATACACTGTACCCCTATACACTATACTCACATATACACTGTACTCCCCTATACACGGTACTCACATATACACTGTACTCCCATACACTATACCCCTATATGCTGTACTCACATATGCACTGTACCCCATACACTGTACTCACATATACACTATACTCCCATATACAATTGTATCCCATATACACAGTACTCACATATACACTGTATATGTCCGAGCCCGCATGCAGCAAGACCTGGACAACATCCAGGCTTGGGCTCATCAGTGGCGAGTAACATTCGTGCCAGACAAGTGCCAGGCAATGACCATCTCCAACAAGAGAGAGTCTAACCACCTCCCCTTGACATTCAACAGCATTACCATCGCCGAATCCCCCACCATCAACATCCTGGGGGTCACCATTGACTAGAAACTTAACTGGACCAGCCATATAAATACTGTGGCTACAAGAGCAGGTCAGAGGCTGGGTATTCTGCGGCGAGTGACTCACCTCCTGACTCCCCAAAGCCTTTCCACCATCTACAAGGCACAAGTCAGGAGTGTGATGGAATACTCTCCACTTGCCTGGATGAGTGCAGCTCCAACAACACTCAAGAAGCTCGACACCATCCAGGACAAAGCAGCCCACTTGATTGGCACCCCATCCATCACCCTAAACATTCACTCCCTTCACCACCGGCGCACTGTGGCTGCAGTGTGTACCATCCACAGGATGCACTGCAGCAACTCGCCAAGGCTTCTTCGACAGCACCTCCCAAACCCACGACCTCAAACACCTAGAAGGACAAGAGCAGCAGGCACATGGGAACAACACCACCTGCACGTTCCCCTCCAAGTCACACACCATCCCGACTTGGAAACATATCGCCGTTCCTTCATCATCACTGGGTCAAAATCTTGGAACTCCCTTCCTAACAGCACTGTGGGAGAACCTTCACCACACGGACTGCAGTGGTTCAAGAAGGCGGCTCACCACCACCTTCTCAAGGGCAATTAGGGATGGGCAATAAATGCTGGCCTTGCCAGCGACGCCTACATCCCATGAACGAATAAAAAAAATACACTGTACTCCCCTATACACTGTACTCACATATTCACTGTACCCCCTTTACACTGTACCCCTATACACTGTACTCACATATATACTGTACCCAATACATTGTACTCACATATACACTATACTCCCCAATACACTGTACTCCCCTATACACTGTACTCACATATACACTGCATTCCCCTATACAATGTACCCTGTATACACTATACTCCCCTGTACACTGTACCTCGTATGCGCTATACTCCTGTATACACCATACTCCCCATATAAACTATATTCCCCTATACACTGTACCCCGATATACACTGTACTCCCCTTTATACTGTACCACCATATACACTGCACTGCCATATACAGTGTACCCTGTATACAGTGTACTCCCCTGTATACTGTACCCTGTGTACACCACACTCCTGTTAACATCATACCCCATATACACTATCCTCCCCAATGTACTGTACCTCACATACACTGCACTCCCATATACAGCATACCCCATATACACTGTACTCCCCAATATATTATACCCATGTACACTGCACCCCATACCCACTGCACTCCCATATCCAGCATACCCCATATACACTGCACTCCCATATACACTGTACCCCTTATACACTGTACTCCCCTATATACTGTACCACCATATATACTGTACCACCATATATACTGTACCGTATATACACTCTACACCCCTACATACTGTACCCCATATACACTGTACTCCCCTATATACTGTACCCTGTATGCACTGTACCCATATACACTGTACCCTATGTACTGTAGCCCATATACACTGTATCCTGTATACACTGTACTTCCCTATAAACTGTACTCCATATACAGCATATCCTATTTACACTGTACTCCCATATACAATGTACCCCTGTATACAGCACACCCCTTATACAGCGTACCCCCATGTACAGCATACCCCTGTATACACTGCCCCATATACATTGCACCTCCATGTACGCTATCCCATGTACAGCGTACCCCATACACAGTGTACCTCCGTATACAATATACCCTTGTACATATTGTGCTCCTGTATACATTGAAATCCAGCATGTATTGTATTTCTGTATACATTATATTCCTGTATCCAGTGTACTATATAATACATTGTATTCCAATATATGTTGTCTACAATGTACTCCTGTATTCGTCGTACTCCTGTATACAGTGAACTCTTGCATATATTATACCCAGAAAAACAGTGTGCTCCTCTATTCAGTGTGATCCAGTATACATTGTACTCCTGTATAGTGAGTTCTCCTCTGTATATTGTACTAGTATATATTTTGCACTCTTATATAGTGTACTCTTGTATATATATATTACATCTGTACTATATATATTCTGTATTCCTACTTACAGTGTACTCCAGTATATATTGTACTTTTGTGTACATATATATTGTATTCATATACACAGTGTACTCCCGCACATATTGTATGAAATCCTGCATACATTGTACACATTTTGCTTCTATATGTTGTACAACTGCATATATTGTAGTTTTGTATCCATATTGTATACCGGTAGATTGTATTCCTGTATACACCGTGCTATACAGCCTGGAAAAGTTTTACCTCAATGTTCCCATCTCCTCTCCTTTGATGCTGCCTATATGACTGCCAGCCAGTCAGCATCAGCATTGTACGACTGCCAGCCAGCATCAGCACCACCTAGGAGAGAGAATAGCAGCAGAATTCCGTGTCAGCCTTGGCTCCATGGTAGCACTCGTGCCTCTAAGTCATAAGATCAGAGGTTCAAACCACATTCCAGAGACGTGGGCACATGATCTAGGTTGACATTCCAGTGCAGTACTAGTGGAAACAAAGAAAGAAAGAAAGAACTTGCATTTATATAGCACCTTTCAAAACCCTAGGATGTCCCAAGTGTTTTACAGCCAACAAAATACATTTTGAAGTGTAGTCACTGTTGTAATGTAGGAAACATGACAGCCTTGCACACAGCAAGGTTCTACAAACAGCAATGGGATAAATGACCAGATAATCTGTTTTAGTGATGTTGGTTGACAGATAAATATCGGCCAGGACGCCAGGCAAACTCCCCTGCTCTTCTTCAACTAGTGCCATGGGATCTTTTACGTCCACCTGAGAGGGCAGACGGGGCCTCAATTTAACATCTCATTCGAAAGATGGCACCTCCGACAGTGCAGCACTCCCTCAGTAATACTCTGAAGTGCTCAAGTCTCTGGAGTGGGGTTTGAACCCATGACCTTCTGGCTGAGAGGCAAGAGTACTACCACTTAGCCAAGGTTGACACAAAAGTGCTGCGTTGTCAGAGGGGCCACCTTTTGGATGAGACATTAAATATCAAACATCATTGTACATACAGCAGCCCACCATCATATATACAACAACCCAGAACTGCACGTACAGAAACCTATCATTGTATGTACAGCAACCCAGCAATGTATGTACAGCAACCCAGAACTGCACGTACAGAAACCTATCATTGTATATTCAGCAACCCAGAACTGCACGTACAGAAACCTATCATTGTATATACAGCAACCCAGCAATGTATATACAGCAACCCAGCAATGTATATACAGCAACCCATCATTGTATATACAGCAACCCAGAACTGCACGTAAAGAAACCTATCAATGTATATGCAGCAACCCATCATTGTATATAAAGCAACCTATCAATGTATATACAGCAACCCAGCAATGTATATACAGCAACCCATCATTGTATATACAGCAACCCATCATTGTATATAAAGCAACCTATCAATGTATATACAGCAACCCAGCAATGTATATACAGCAACCCATCATTGCATATACAGCAACCCATCATTGTATATAAAGCAACCTATAAATGTATATACAGCAACCCAGCAATGTATATGCAGCAACCCATCATTTTATATACAGCAACCCATCATTGTATATACAGCAACCCATCATTGTATATACAGCAACCCATCAATGTATATGCAGCAACCCATCATTTTATATACAGCAACCCATCATTGTATATACAGCAACCCATCATTGTATATACAGTAACCCATCATTGTATATACAGCAACCCATCAATGTATATGCAGCAACCCATCATTGTATATACAGCAACCCATCAATGTATATACAGCAACCCATCAATGTATATACAGCAACCCACCAATGTATATACAGCAACCCATCATTGTATATACAGCAACCCATCATTGTATATACAGCAACCCATCATTGTATATACAGTAACCCATCAATGTATATGCAGCAACCCATCATTGTATATACAGCAACCCATCAATGTATATACAGCAACCCATCAATGTATATACAGCAACCCATCATTGTATATACAGCAACCCATCATTGTATATACAGTAACCCATCAATGTATATGCAGCAACCCATCATTGTATATACAGCAACCCATCAATGTATATACAGTAACCCATCAATGTATATGCAGCAACCCATCATTGTATATACAGCAACCCATCAATGTATATACAGCAATCCATCAATGTATATACAGCAACCCATCATTGTATATACAGTAACCCATCAATGTATATGCAGCAACCCATCATTGTATATACAGCAACCCATCAATGTATATACAGCAATCCATCAATGTATATACAGCAACCCAGAACTGCACGTAAAGAAACCTATCATTGTATATACAGCAACCCAGCAATGTATATACAGCAACCCATCATTGTATATACAGCAACCTATCAATGTATATACAGCAACCCAGAACTGCACGTACAGCAACCCAGCAATGTATATACAGCAACCCATCAATGTATATACAGCAACCCATCATTGTATATACAGCAACCTATCAATGTATATACAGCAACCCAGCAATGTATATACAGCAACCCATCATTGTATTTACAGCAACCTATCATTGTATATACAGCAACCCATCATTGTATATACAGCAACCCATCAATGTATATACAGCAACCTATCATTGTATATACAGCAACCCATCATTGTATATACAGCAACCGATCAATGTATTTGCAGCAACCCATCATTGTATATACAGCAACCCAAAACTGCACGCACAACAATCTACCATATATACATCAATTCAGAACTGCATGTACTACAATCCATCATTGTATGTTAGCCAGATTCAAAGTGTCTGCAAAGGGATATTGACAGGTTAAGCTAATGGGCAAAAATTTGGCAGATGGAATATAATGTGGGAAAATGTGAAGTCATCCACTTTGGGAGGAAAAATAAAAAAGCATAATATTATTTGAATGGAGAAATACTACAAAATGCTGCAGTACAGAGGGATCTGGGTGTTCTCGTACATGAAACACAAAAAGTCAACATACAGGTGCAGCAGGTAATCCGGAATGCAAACAGAATATTGGCCTATATTTCGAGGGGGATGGAGTTTTAAAGCAGGGAAGTCATGCTACAACTTTACAGGGTGCTGGTGAGACCGCACCTGGACAGTTCTGGTGCCCTTATTTAAGGAAGGACATACTTGCATTGGAGGCAGTTCAGAGAAGGTTCACTAGGTTGATTCCTGGTGTCTTAGGGTTGTCTTATGAGGAAAGGTTGAACAGGTTGGGTCTATACTCATTGGAGTTTAGAAGAATGAGAGGACATACAAGATTCTGAGGGGACTCGATAGGGTAGATGCTGAGAGGATGTTACCCCTCATGGGGGAATCTAAAACTAGGGGGCATAGTCTCAGAATAAGGGGTCGCCCATTTAAGACGGAAATTAGGAGGAATTTCTTCTCCCAGAGGGTCATGATTCTTTAGAATTCTTTACCCCAAAAAGCTGTGGAGGCTGAGTCATTGAATATATTCAAGGCTGAGTTTGACAAATTTTTGATCAGCAAGGGAGTCAAAGGATATGGGGAAAGGGCGGGAAAGTGGAGTTGAGGTAAAAATCAGATCAGCCATGATCTCATTAAATGGCGGAGCAGGCTCGAGGGGCCGAATGGCCTTCTCCTGCTCCTATCTCTTATGGTCTTATGGTCTGGTCGGATAGAAGGTGAGCAGAAGAGGGGCCCGAGTCTTTGTTGGGAGAATTGAGAGAAAGGGTGAGAGTGGAGGCACAGGAGATGAGGTGGATGCAAAAGAGGGCTGATAACTGTTCCTTTCTTCCCTCCCTCTCTTTCCTTCCATACCCTTCTTGACTTCATGCCTTCTCTTGCCTTACAATCTGACTTACACAGGATTTTGTGCGTTCTGAGATCTTGCAGCACATTGCCTGCAGGGACAGTAGTAGAATATTTAGATTGCTTTTATAGTGGGTGTGGGGGTGATTGTGCTAACAATTATAAGCAAAACAGAACAGGCTTTTACTGCACAAAAGGAAAACTGGGGCCTTAAAACTGGAAAAACATCTCAGCTATGGGAAGAAAACATATGTGGTCATTTTGCAATTTCATGTTGATCTAGGCGACTCGAATCTAATGCATTTTCATACAAAAAAAATCAGTGAGCAGATTCTTCATAACCTCATTGTTATTCATTAGAATTAATCAAAACATCTCCCGACAAGAGATTTGGCAGCTTTAGTCAGAAAAATAGGAGCAAGGTTGTACCCTAAGCAATCATTGTTAATGCCTGGCGTGTGTTATTACCCTGAAGAAAGGATCACAGCTGTCTCAGGGAATTGGGCCCTGGACAGCTGGTGGTAACACTTAGAATCTCCTGCATGCAGACCTTTATGGCAGAAATTAAAACTGAAGCTCCCAGTACTGGAAATATTTTTTTTTCAGTCTGGGGATGTGGGCGTCGATGGCAAGGCCCGGCATTTATTGCCCATCCCTAGTTGCCCTGAGAAGGTGGTGGTGAGCCGCCTTTTCTTGAACTGCTGCAGTAGCAGTTTGTTACAACTGAGGACAGTCAAGATTCAACCACGTTGGTGACTCTTAACTGTCCTCAGTTGTATCAAATTGCTACTGCAGCAGTTACTGTTTCAAGTAGGGACCGGGTAAGGACGGCAGGTATCCTTCCCTAAGTTACATTAGTGATTTCTGCAACAATCCGACAGTTTCATGGTCACGTTTTCGGATAACCTGTTTTTTATTCCCAAAAAGTTTTTAAAAACTGAATTCAAAAATTGAATTCAAATTCTTAAAGTGTCATGGTGTAATTTGAACTCAAGTTATCTGGACTATTAGTCCAATAATATAACCATCACTCCTCCACACCCATTAGATCTGGACTCCAAAAATGGTTGGAATGCACAGCACGTCAGTCAGCACCCGCAAGAGAAAAGATTAGTTAATGTTTCAAGTGAAGACCACCAACCAATCCTGAGGCAGGGTCCCTCCCGAAATGTGAACCTCCCTTTTTGTCTCTCAGATGCTGACTGACTGGCTGCGTGCAGCGAGAGGGTTAATGTACTCGAGGCATGAGCTTTGATGGGTCCTGTGTTTTCCTCCCTGGTGAAGCAGCTCATTAACTGCTTGAAGAGAGTGAGACTGACCATTGGTGCAGGTATGTGCTGATTGCAAGGCCTCAGTCGGGCGGCGGGAACCCCCCCAATGGACCCCCCCCCCCCCCATTTGATTGACTGCTGGTTATTTCTCAATGGATGGGCCACAGTGGTAACGTCATGAAGTTCTGCTATGAGCATGGAGGGGGATCTTGCTGGCCATGTGCGTGAGTTCAGCACTAGCTCCGAATTACTGACCCTGATTTGACCCACGCAGGGCCTCACCAAATTACCCCTACGGTGCCTTCTTGGGGACAAAGGGGTTACTCCCTATTGGTTAGGAGTGGAGGATTTTTTCCTTCATTTCTATGCCTTATATCAACCATTTTTATTTATTGTTTCAGCCTCACACATCATTCCCTCTCGAAGAGCAGCCACCAACTGATAGTCAACAGATGAAGTTTTATATGAATGGAGCCAACAATGGGTCATTTATATTACAGTACTGTCACCGAGAGCAGTGCTAACAGCAGCAGCACTGCAATATAAATAAATGATGTTGTCAGAGGAGCCAAGAAGTGTCTGTGGTTTACCAAGGATTCTTCTGAAGTGCCGAAGGTATTGTAAATGTCCATCTGTCCAGGCCTTCTCCAGCCAAAAGGACAGGGTTCGCGGGCAGAAAATGGGACCACCACTGTTTCTAATTTACATAGGACACCTGGATTCAGAAACTCAGTGCCAAATAAGTGGCCAAATTTGCGTACGATACCAAGCGAGGAGGAGCAGCGAAATTGGAGGAAGTTACAGCATCAATTGGACAAAATGCATGAGTGGGCGGAACAACGGCAGATGGAGTTTAATGCAGATGAGTGAAAAGGTGCTGCACCTAGCAAGGCAAAGTAAGCCGCACATGGACTCCATGAACGGTGTTGAAATAGCCAAGGATGAAGCCAAAAGAGACCCAGGAGTCTTAGTAGACTCAACGTTCAAAATGTCCAACCATTACTGAGCAGCAATCAACAAAGAATGTTGAACTACATAACCAAACAAATAGAATTTCAGCAAAACTAGAGGTCACAAATATAAGATAAGATAGTCCCTAATAAATCCAATCGGGAATTCAGGAGAAACTTCTTCACTCAGAGAGTGGTGAGAATGTGGAACTCACTCCCACAAGGAATGGTCGAGGCGAATAGCATAGATGCATTTAAGGGCAAGCGAGATAAGTACATGAGGGAGAAAGGAATAGAAGGATATGCTGATAGAGTTAGATGAAGTAGGGTGAGAGGAGGCTCATGTGGAGCATAAACACCGGCATAGACCAGTTGGGCAGAATGGCCAGTTTCCGTGTTGTAAAATTCTATCTAATTTCCAGGCCTTGTATACTAACTGGACAGGTTGGTGTTAAAAGCAAGACTGAATGTCTCTGGACACTCCCCCAACACTAACACTGTAAAATTGGGAGTGGGTTGCAATTGCTGCCATCTGCCCCGATTAACACGGACGATGCACAGGAGCGAGAAGCCCTGACCAGAAAATGACGCTCACCCCTGGGTTCTTTACTCACCGGATCTGTCCAGTCATGTCACTGATAGGATTTTGAAATATCTAATGGATAAGGCACTTGGCAGGTGGCAAATTACTACAGCTGCTGTGTATCAGGCAATTAGTGTTGAGTAGGCCTCACTAATTTTCATTTATGACATCATTAAAGACCCAAGGCTTTCAGTAAAATGAGCAATTAAATCGATAAGAAATGTGAATCAGGTCGTCATCCAACTATTTGACATCTTTCATTCTCCTGTCGTCCTGCAGAGCTCACGTCTTCATGACAACTTGTAACCAACAAATCAAACACCTGCTCTTGGTCCACTGTCCATATTAACTGTTGCCATTGCTGCAAAGGGGAGGGGGGTGGTGGGGGTGGTGAGATGTGTTACAGTGGGACAGAGTGACACCCCCTGTCATTACTGGGAGAGGGGGGGTGAGATGTGTTACAGTGGGACAGAGTGACACCCCCTGTCATTGCAGGGGGAGGCGGGGTGAGATGTGTTACAGTGGGACAGAGTGACACCCCCTGTCATTGCTGGGGGAGGGGGGGTGAGATGTGTTACAGTGGGACAGAGTGACACCCCCTGTCATTGCAGGGGGAGGGGGGGTGAGATGTGTTACAGTGGGACAGAGTGACACCCCCTGTCATTGCTGGGGGAGGGGGGGTGAGATGTGTTACAGTGGGACAGAGTGACACCCCCTGTCATTGCTGGGGGAGGGGGGGTGAGATGTGTTACAGTGGGACAGAGTGACACCCCCTGTCATTACTGGGAGAGGGGGGGTGAGATGTGTTACAGTGGGACAGAGTGACACCCCCTGTCATTGCAGGGGGAGGGGGGGTGAGATGTGTTACAGTGGGACAGAGTGACACCCCCTGTCATTGCTGGGGGAGGGGGGGTGAGATGTGTTACAGTGGGACAGAGTGACACCCCCTGTCATTGCTGGGAGAGGGGGGGGGGGTGAGATGTGTTACAGTGGGACAGAGTGACACCCCCTGTCATTGCTGGGGGAGGGGGGGTGAGATGTGTTACAGTGGGACAGAGTGACACCCCCTGTCATTGCAGGGGGAGGCGGGGTGAGATGTGTTACAGTGGGACAGAGTGACACCCCCTGTCATTGCTGGGAGAGGGGGGGGGGGGTGAGATGTGTTACAGTGGGACAGAGTGACACCCCCTGTCATTGCTGGGAGAGGGGGGGTGAGATGTGTTACAGTGGGACAGAGTGACACCCCCTGTCATTGCAGGGGGAGGCGGGGTGAGATGTGTTACAGTGGGACAGAGTGACACCCCCTGTCATTGCAGGGGGAGGGGGAGTGAGATGTGTTACAGTGGGACAGAGTGACACCCCCTGTCATTGCAGGGGGAGGCGGGGTGAGATGTGTTACAGTGGGACAGAGTGACACCCCCTGTCATTGCAGGGGGAGGGGGGGTGAGATGTGTTACAGTGGGACAGAGTGACACCCCTTGTCATTGCAGGGGGAGGGGGGGTGAGATGTGTTACAGTGGGACAGAGTGACACCCCCTGTCATTGCAGGGGGAGGGGGGGTGAGATGTGTTACAGTGGGACAGAGTGACACCCCCTGTCATTGCTGGGGGAGGGGGGGTGAGATGTTTTACAGTGGGACAGAGTGACACCCCCTGTCATTGCTGGGGGAGGGGGGGTGAGATGTGTTACAGTGGGACAGAGTGACACCCCCTGTCATTGCTGGGAGAGGGGGGGTGAGATGTGTTACAGTGGGACAGAGTGACACCCCCTGTCATTGCAGGGGGAGGGGGGGTGAGATGTGTTACAGTGGGACAGAGTGACACCCCCTGTCATTGCAGGGGGAGGGGGGGTGAGATGTGTTACAGTGGGACAGAGTGACACCCCCTGTCATTGCAGGGGGAGGGGGGGTGAGATGTGTTACAGTGGGACAGAGTGATCACCGTGTCATTTTTTTCTCCCTCCCCGGGGGAAAGGGTCCTGCAGTCTGGTTTGGGGAGCCGCACTGACACAAATGAGCTTGGGAACGTGTCACATGTAGAATAAAGGCTTGAACTCACAGTGCCTGTAAAAGTCTAAGTATTTAATTACTCCTGAGGTTGGCAGTATTGGACATCAGCTTTTTTTTTTAAGATAAACTCTTTGCCTTCTATTCCCTGATCTCCTTGGTCATTGCATCCAAGAGGACATCTGGGCAGCCAGATGCCAAGTCGTAGCCAATGCATCTGTGAGCCAATTGCTCAAGGCCGAGCATCCTGGAATGGCTTTCACTCTTCGATTTTTCTTCTGAGAGTCAGTGAGCAGTGTCCCAAACGATGGAGGCGCTGGCTCGGCCCAACACCCTCCCTTCCACACACTTGCTGCTGAGTCCCCAAGGCGGATGGGGAAATTGAAGTGCCTGTCACTCATGCCTCCTAGCAAGAAGGTCAGAGTGGCACTGGCACAGGCCGAGAAGCACCCGCCCCCCCCGACTCTCAACCACAGCTGTTGTTTGGCCCAGGCGCTCAAACAACAACAACAACTTGCATTTGTATAGCACCTTTAACGTAGTAAAACGTCCCGAGGCGCTTCACAGGAGAGATTATCAAACAAGATTTGAAACACAGAAGTGGATCACCCAAAAAAGAATTTAAGATTTTTATTGCTTTTCAAAGAACAATAACATAGTCAAATACAGGACACACTAAAAGCAAAGAGCAGGACTGGAGATAGTTAGTCATACAGCATGCAATCAAGCCTGATTATCACAGCATCAGGGATATTGGGAGACTGCCTATCAGGAGCTGATCTTATTCAGCTTTGATCTGTTCTGCTGACTTTATTGGAGCTTCTCTTGGGACCAGGGTAAACATTTCTAATAAGAGGTTTTGTAATAACAGTGTTTGTTGTAACAAGGCCAACTGTCATTGATAAACTCAGGCTATGAATGAAGGTCTAACCAGGTAACGCAGAATGAACATAAATAACATGGTAATTATTGTTTATTGCTTGAGGATGTTGTGGTTCACTCTTAGGGCACTGCTCACGACCACAACTGAACTGCTGCAGTTCATGAATTCACAAGCTGTTTCCACAGAGCACGATAAACATTGAGCTGGGAGAGGAGCAAAGGAAAAGTAGTGTTTAAGAGGCCCTATTGTTAAACAGGTAATGAGGATGAGGGAGAATCTCTGGAGAACTTTCCCTCTGGAGATTAAGTAGTGGAGCGGAATCCATGATGGTATAGATTGTACATGGCCTGCGGAAGGAGTGGACCTGATGGGCCGAATGGCCTTTACTCATTCCATCCTTTCTTATGAACTCAATGACATCATCACAGCGTTATCAGAATGACATCATTGCATCATGAATCTGGGGGGGTAATTCTTCCAAATTAAAAAATTGCAATGGCCAATGATGCTGACCAATAATGCAATAATTCAGAAGGACCGTAACAGGCTGGGTCAAAGGTATTTTCTTTGATGTGTGGGAGAAGGGAAGAGGGCTGTTAGGGTTTAACCACGTTCATGTTCTATTGTCCTTATTTATGGGAAAATTCAGAAAAAACCATTTTGCATGGTTTTGCCACACAGGTGGAACAATGCAATCCATGGCATAGATATCCTGGAATGTCCCTACCTGCCTGGGGTCTCTTACCTAAAGTCCCTTTTACCATAGATTGTCTGTTCACTGTTATCTCATAATGTCATCTTTCAATGCTTAACCCTTGCCTATAGTCACTATTGCCCTTATATTTCTATCCCTGTTAGGTGGATGCCTTCCCAGCTCCCTTATAATGGGAAATGCTATTAAAATATATTGCAATGGCCACTGTCACTAAGGTGTCACCTAAGAAGCGTTGGACTTTTTTTAATTTGGAGGTTCATTTCCCTTTTTAAAATTAATTATTTCCTCCCTCTAAGTTTCTTCCTCCTCTCCTAAAGTTTCCAAGGGAAACTCCAATACCTCACTCAAGAAGCCACTTGTCATTCTTGAGCCTAGGCAGGCTATCCGACCAGGGGAAGGCAGGCTCTCTGACCATGGGAAGGCAGGCTCTCTGACCATGGGAAGGCAGGCTCTCTGACCATGGGAAGGCAGGCTATCCGACCAGGGGAAGGCAGGCTATCTGACCAGGGGAAGGCAGGCTATCTGACCAGGGGAAGGTAGGCTCTCTGACCATGGGAAGGCAGGCTATCTGACCAGGGGAAGGTAAGCTCTCTGACCATGGGAAGGCAGGCTATCTTACCATGGGAAGGCAGGCTCTCTGACCATGGGAAGGCAGGCTCTCTGACCATGGGAAGGCAGGCTCTCTGACCAGGGGAAGGCAGGCTATCTGACCAGGGGAAGGCAGGCTCTCTGACCAGGGGAAGGTAGGCTCTCTGACCATGGGAAGGCAGGCTATCTGACCAGGGGAAGGTAAGCTCTCTGACCATGGGAAGGCAGGCTATCTGACAGGGGAAGGTAAGCTCTCTGACCATGGGAAGGCAGGCTATCAGACCATGGGAAGGCAGGCTCTCTGACCAGGGGAAGGCAGGCTCTCTGACCATGGGAAGGCAGGCTATCTGACCAGGGGAAGGCAGGCTATCTGACCAGGGGAAGGCAGGCTATCTGACCAGGGGAAGGTAGGCTCTCTGACCATGGGAAGGCAGGCTATCCGACCAGGGGAAGGTAAGCTCTCTGACCATGGGAAGGCAGGCTCTCTGACCATGGGAAGGCAGGATATCTGACCACGGGAAGGCAGGCTATCTGACCATGGGAAGGCAGGCTATCTGACCAGGGGAAGGCAGGCTATCTGACCAGGGGAAGGCAGGCTCTCTGACCACGGGAAGGCAGGCTATCTGACCACGGGAAGGCAGGCTATCTGACCATGGGAAGGCAGGCTATCTGACCAGGGGAAGGCAGGCTATCTGACCAGGGGAAGGTAGGCTCTCTGACCATGGGAAGGCAGGCTATCTTACCATGGGAAGGCAGGCTATCTGACCAGGGGAAGGCAGGCTATCAGACCATGGGAAGGCAGGATATCTGACCACGGGAAGGCAGGCTATCTGACCATGGGAAGGCAGGCTATCTGACCAGGGGAAGGCAGGCTATCTGACCAGGGGAAGGCAGGCTCTCTGACCACGGGAAGGCAGGCTATCTGACCATGGGAAGGCAGGCTATCTGACCATGGGAAGGCAGGCTATCTGACCAGGGGAAGGCAGGCTATCTGACCAGGGGAAGGTAGGCTCTCTGACCATGGGAAGGCAGGCTATCTTACCATGGGAAGGCAGGCTATCTGACCATGGGAAGGCAGGCTATCTTACCATGGGAAGGCAGGCTATCTGACCAGGGGAAGGCAGGCTATCTGACCAGGGGAAGGCAGGCTATCTGACCAGGGGAAGGCAGGCTATCTGACCAGGGGAAGGCAGGCTCTCTGACCATGGGAAGGCAGGCTATCTTACCATGGGAAGGCAGGCTATCTGACCAGGGGAAGGCAGGCTATCTGACCATGGGAAGGCAGGCTATCTGACCAGGGGAAGGCAGGCTATCTGACCAGGGGAAGGCAGGCTATCTGACCATGGGAAGGCAGGCTATCTGACCATGGGAAGGCAGGCTATCTGACCAGGGGAAGGCAGGCTATCTGACCAGGGGAAGGCAGGCTATCTGACCATGGGAAGGCAGGCTATCTGACCAGGGGAAGGCAGGCTATCTGACCATGGGAAGGCAGGCTAGCTGACCATGGGAAGGCAGGCTATCAGACCACGGAAAGGCAGGCTATCTGACCATGGGAAGGCAGGCTATCTGACCAGGGGAAGGCAGGCTATCTGACCAGGGGAAGGCAGGCTATCAGACCACGGAAAGGCAGGCTATCTGAACACGGGAAGGCAGGCTATCAGACCATGGGAAGGCAGGCTATCTGACCATGGGAAGGCAGGCTATCTGACCAGGGGAAGGCAGGCTATCTGACCAGGGGAAGGCAGGCTATCTGACCAGGGGAAGGCAGGCTATCTGACCAGGGGAAGGCAGGCTATCTGACCAGGGGAAGGCAGGCTATCTGACCATGGGAAAGCAGGCTAACTGACCAGGGGAAGGCAGGCTATTTGACCCTGGGAAGGCACTCCAGCCAAGGCCAATCCTTTCGAAGCTTGACATTCACACTCGCAGGTCAATATATAGCTAACAATAACTACAATGTGTATTTATATAGCAGCTTTAACATAGTAAAACATCCCAAGGCGCTTCACAGGAACATAAATCAGACAAAAATTAACACTGAGCCAAAGAAGGAGAATTAGGTCAGGTGTCCAAAAGCTTGGTCAAAGAGATAGGTTTTAAGGTGGGTCTTAAAGTAGGAGAGAGAAGTGGAGAGGTTTAGGCAGGGAATTCCAGAGGTTAGGGTCTAGATGCCTGAAGGCACGGTCGCCAATGGTGGGGCGAAGGAAATGGGGGATGCACAAGAAGCCAAAGTTGGAGGAAAGCAGAGTTCTCAGAGGGTTGCGGGGCTGGAGGAGGAGTGGGAACCATGGCCGATTGTTCCCCTCCCTCACCCAAGGGAACCAAGGCCAATTCTGACTGCCCTACTGTCACCCTGGCTGAGATCAGCTTGCCTAGCACTTTGTCAATCCTTCTTTAAATCAGAGAAAGTACGACTTGATTGTTTCTATTTCATGTTATTGAAGGTGTGTGGGAGCCTGATAAGGTACAAACCCACAGTCGTTTACATCCACACAGTGTCAAGGTGTCAGTTCTATTGTGGTAACCACAGTCGTGCAGATATGAGCAAACAGATGTAGCTTTCATGATCTAAATGTCAACAGCCACCAGGGTCATGTAAATAAAATTTCTCTAATAACAGTTCCACCTACAGACATGAGAGACAGCACAATGAACAGAAAAACACGGGAGTCAGTTCTCCAATCAGTATACTGATAAAAGGATAGTTGCAACCTCAGGTTCCCAGGCATCGAAGGATTGCTTGGTAATAGCTCTGTACGATGAGTCATTGGAAACAAGTTCTCTAACTTTCCAGTTTCCTAAAATGTTGTAGAAAGAGATTCTAGGCTCCATCCTCCCCTTCTCCTTCACTCTCTACTGCGCTGCCCACTCTAGGAAAAGCTGCTGGCCTCTAATGAGAACCAGAGGAGTTCATTGGCTACTGGCACCCAACATTCTGGCTGTGTCCTCCCAGCCAGCCATGATCTACATGCCCGGAGTGCCAGAAAATGAATGAAATGAGCTATTATTGGGCGAGGTCAGCTCACTTACATGCAGGCACCGACAGTGTCAAAGGACATCAGTCCTGACAGCACTTTGCTGGGATCATATTACCACAAGTCAGGAGTGTGATGGAATACTCTCCACTTGCCTGGATGAGTGCAGCTCCAACAACACTCAAGAAGCTCGACACCATCCAGGACAAAGCAGCCCACTTAATTGGCACCCCATCCACCACCCGAAACATTCACTCCCTTCACCACCGACGCACCGTGGCTGCAGTGTGTACCATCCACAGGATGCACTGCAGCAACTCGCCAAGGTTTCTTTAACAGCATCTCCCAAACCCGCGGCCTCTACCACCTAGAAGGACAAGGGCAGCAGGCACATGGGAACAACACCACCTGCACGTTCCCCTCCAAGTCACACACCATCCCGACTTGGAAATATATCGCCGTTCCTTCATCGTCACTGGGTCAAAATCCTGGAACTCCCTTCCTAACAGCACTGTGGGAGAACCTTCACCACACGGACTGCAGTGGTTCAAGAAGGTGGCTCACCACCACCTTCTCAAGGGCAATTAGGGATGGGCAATAAATGCCGGCCTCGCCAGCGATGCCTACATCCCATGAACATAGAGAGCAAAGGAATGACAAAAGGCCATTTGGCATGGACAGGCCCCTCTATCCAACAGACAATCCGTGCAATCATCGACCTTCGCTAATTTAATCTTGGGTTTGCCACATCTCTGGTTTGGGACCGGTCAATTTGTTTTGCGTGCAGGGTGTCTAAAACTTCCTAAAATGAAAGCTGAACGCCCTGGCCCCCCAAAGTCCCTTTTTTTGTTTTTACTCACTTTTGGGCCGAGTGATGTGGAGACATTAGCTGTTAAAGTTACTAAGATTTTCAGTGAGCTTTCATCAGCAGCAGAGAAAACATCAGAACTCGGGCCCAGAACACAACCCACTGGCCCCTCCACCTCTCCCCCTGTTCAGTTTTTTTCCACTGGTCAGGTGGTGGTCAGCCTGTTGAAGCTGCTTTCCCGAGGAAGGTAAATAAGCAGAGATAACACTTCCAGTGACAAACCCCACTGAAATCTATCGCTCGCCTTCAAAGGCAACAGCAAGAAGAAAACTCTGCCTTCTGATTCCAAGCCATGATATTCCATAGGTGACAATTCTAAGGCCCAAACAGGACTAGCAGCATTCTGCCCCATACAGTATTTGACCATCCATTTCTACACTTACTCCAGAACCTTTTAATCCATTTCATAACCAGATATTTGATTGTTAATTTTTGAAGGACTTAAAATGTTGATGGGAGTGCATTCCAGAAACCCACTGCTCTGATAGAGTCAGAGACTACTGATTCTCAAATCAGGCTGATAGCTGAGATCAAGTGGCCCATCACAGCATTTCACGGAAACAGGAAGATATCCTTCTGAGTGTGGGTGTGACAGTGCTGACTCTGTGTCCTTTGCCTGCCAAACAACCCATCTCTTCAGAGACATCTGTTGCAAGCCGTTCAAAATCTTTTGTCGGGAGTTGAGAGCTGATGGTGAAATGGATTATCCATTGAGCATAGCCTTGTCGCAAGCTGTGAGGGTGACATTTACTTGCACCTCTTGAGTGTCTGGTATCTTTGACCCTTGCAGGGAATATTACAGGCCTTGGCCATTCCACTGCATTTAATTGTGCAAAGCGGCTCACTGTTGTTTTTCGAGGGCGGCTGACCATTGTATCTGATTTCCCAATGCAACAGAGCTTGAATAAAAAAGGAAGACTGATTTTCATTCTGTCACTGGCTTCCCCAGGGTCCTGGGAGTAACAGACTGTACAAAAATCGACTTCTTCTCAAGACACAGTTCTGTTCTGCAGTCCTCAAGGGTTGGTGTTTTGTGATTGTGCAGGGTAGTCACAAATTACACATCACCAGTGCATCTGCTAACTTCCCAGAATCCAGGCCTGAGACACTTGTTCTCTCACTATCCTCTTTTCCCAAGTGTTCTGTGACAGGCCAGTGTGACGAGCCATTTATTTTTCACATTGATTAATATGTTACAACATGATCGGGTAAAAGGAGGAAAACAATTCACTTTTTTGCCAATACCCCTCCTGCTTTTGTGGCAATGGGTTCAGAGGAATTGTGGTTAATGCCCCCTCCCTGCTTTATACCCACAGTAATGTTTAATGCCCCTTCACTGCTTTATACCCACACTGATGTTTAATCATAGAATCATAGAATCATAGAATCATAGAAAGGTTACAGCGCAAAAGGAGGCCATTCGGCCCATCACGTCCGCGCTGGCTCTATGCAAGAGCAATCCAGCTAGTCCCACTCCCCCACCCTATCCCCATAGCCCTGCACATTTTTTACTTTCAAGTACTTATCCAGTTCCCTTTTGAAGGCCATGATTAAATCTGCCTCCACCACCCCCTCGGGCAGTGCATTCCAGATCCTAACCACACGCTGTGTAAAAAAGTTTTTCCTCATGTCACCTTTGGTTCTTTTGCCAATCACCTTAAATCTATGCCCTCTAGTCCTTCTGCTAATGGGAACAGTTTCTCTCGATTACTCTGTCTAGACCCCTCATGATTTTGAATACCTCTATCAAATCTCCTCGCAACCGTCTCTGTTCCAAGGAGAACAACCCCAGCTTCTCTAGTCTATCCACATAACTAAAGTCCTTCATCCTGGAATCATTCTAGTAAATCTCCTCTGTACCCTCTCTAAGGTCTTCACATTTTTCCTAAAGTGCGGTGCCCAGAACTGGACACAACACTCCAGTTGTGGCCGAACCAGTGTTTTATAAAGGTTCATCATGACTTCCATACTTTTGTACTCTCTACCTCTATTTATAAAGCCCAGGATCCCATATGCTTTTTTAACCACTTTCTCAACCTGCCCTGCAACCTTCAATGATTTGTGCACATATATCCCCAGATTTCTTTGTTCCTGTGCCCCTTTTAGAATTGTGCCCTCTAGTTTATATTGCCTCTCCTCGTTCTTCCCACCAAAATGTATCACTTTGCATTTTTCTGCATTAAATTTCATCTGCCACGTGTCCACCCATGCCACCAGCCTGTCTATATCCTCTTGAAGTCTATCACTATCCTCCTCACTGTTCACTACCCTTCTAAGTTTCGTGTCATCTGCAAATTTTGAAATTGTGCCCTGTACAACCAAGTCCAAGTCATTAACATATATCAAGAAAAGCAGTAGTCCCAGCACGACCCCTGGGGAACACCACTGTACACCTCCCTCCAGGCTGAAAAACACCACTACTCTCTGTTTCCTGTCACTTAGCCAATTCTGTATCCATGTTGTTACTGTCCCCTTTATTCCATGGGCCGCAGTCTTGATGATAAGCCTACCATGCGGCACTTTATCAAACGTCTTTTGAAAGTCCATATACACCACATCAACTGCATTGCCCTCATCTACCCTCTCTGTTACCTCATTAAAAAACTCTATCAGGTTAGTTAAACACGATTTTCCTTCAACAAATCTGTGCTGGCTTTCCCTCATCAATCCACACTCGTCCAAGTGACTATTAATTCTTTCCCGGATTATCGTTTCCAAAAGTTTCTCCACCACTGAGGTTAAACTGGCTGGCCTACAGTTGCTGGGTTTATCCTTACACCCTTTTTTGAACAAGGGTGTAACATTTGCAATTCTCCAGTCCTCTGGCACCATCCCTGCTTCTAAGGATGTTTGGAAGATTATGGCCAGCACCTCCGCAATTTCCACCCTTACTTCCCTCAGCAACCGAGGATGCATCCCATCCGGACCGGGTGACTTATCTACTTTAAGTACAGTTCGCCTTTCAAGTAACTCTTCTTTATCAATTTTTAGCCCATCAGTATCTCAACTATATCTTCCTTTACTGAGACTCTGGCAGCATCTTCTTCCTTGGTAAAGACAGATGCAAAATACTCATTTAGTACCTTGACCATCCCCTCTCCTCCATGAGTAGATCTCCTTTATGGTCCCAAACCGGCCCCACCCCTCCTCTTACTACCCGTTTACTATTTATATGTCTGTAGAAGACTTTTGGATTTCCTTTTATGTTGGCTGCCAATCTATTCTCATACTCTCTCTTTGCCCCTCTTATTTCCTTTTTCACTTCCCCTCTGAACTTTCTATATTCAGCCTGGTTCTCACTTGTATTATCAACCTGACACCTGTCATATGCCCCTTTTTTCTGCTTCATCTTACTCACTATCTCTTTTGGCATCCAGGGAGCTCTGGCTTTGGTTGCCCTACTTTTCTCCCTCGTGGGAATGTGCCTAGACTGCACCTGAACCATCTCCTCTTTAAAGGCCGCCCATTGTTCAATTACGGTTTTGCCTGCCAATCTTTGATTCCAATTTACCCAGGCCAGATCTGTTCTCATTCCATTGAAATTGGCCCTTCTCCAATTGAGTATTTTTACTTTAAAGTGGTACATGTCCTTTTCCATAGCTATTTTAAACCTTATGATACTATGATCACTGCTCCCTAAATGCTTCCCCACTGACACTTGCTCCACTTGGCCCGCCTCATTCCCTAGAACCAAGTCCAGCAATGCTCCTTCCTCGTTAATGCCCCCTCCCTGCTTTATACCCACAGTAATATTTAATACCCCCTCTGTGCTTTATACCCACAGTAATGTTTAATGCCCCCTCCCTGCTTTATACCCACAGTAATATTTAATACCCCCTCCCTGCTTTATACCCACAGTAATATTTAATACCCCCTCTGTGCTTTATACCCACAGTAATATTTAATACCCCCTCCCTGCTTTATACCCACAGTAATATTTAATACCCCCTCCCTGCTTTATACCCACAGTAATATTTAATACCCCCTCCCTGCTTTATACCCACAGTAATATTTAATACCCCCTCCCTGCTTTATACCCACAGTAATATTTAATACCCCCTCCCTGCTTTATACCCACGGTAATGTTTAATACCCCCTCCCTGCTTTATACCCACAGTAATATTTAATACCCCCTCCCTGCTTTATACCCACAGTAATATTTAATACCCCTTCCTGCTTTATACCCACAGTAATATTTAATACCCCCTCCTGCTTTATACCCATTTTCAATAGAGAAGTGCTTGGTCTTCAACCAACGCTATCCAGACAGCACGGCCGGGATTGGCAACTCCATGATACAACAACAACAACTTGCATTCATATAGCATCTTTAACATAGTAAAACGTCCCAAGGCACTTCACAGGAGCGATTATCAAACAAAATCTGACACAGAGCCGCATAAGGAGATATTAAGACAGGTGACCAAAAGTTTGATCAAAGAGGTAGGTTTTATGGAGCGTCTTAAAGGAGGAGAGAGAGGTAGAGAGGCGGAGAGGTTTAGAGAGGGAATTCCAGAGCTTAGGGCCTAGGCAGCTGAAGGCACGGCCGAACAATGGTGGAGTGATTAAAATCGGGGATGCGCAAGAGGCAAGAATTGGAGGAGCGCAGAGATCTCGGAGGGTTGTAGGGCTGGAGGAGGTTACAGAGATAGGGAGGGGCGAGGCCATGGAGGGATTTGAAAACAAGGATGAGAATTTTAAAATTGAGTCATTCCCGGCCTGGAGCCAATGTGGGTCAGCGAGCACAGGAGTGATGGGTGAACGGGACTTGGTGCGAGTTAGGATACGGGGCAGCAGAGTTTTGGATGAGCTCAAGTTTATGGAGGGTGGAAGATGGGAGGCCGGCCAGGAGAGTATTGGAATAGTTGAGACTAAAGGTAACAAAGGCAGGGGCGAGGCCATGGAGGAATTTGAAAAGTTGACTTCAACTCTCTGGCACAATGGGGCGAAGGCCTGAAGTGCCACCCAATGCACATTGTGCATTTTGTGCATAAGTTTTTTGCATCAGATGAGTTCTGATACCCAACGGATGTGATGAATAGGCGTCTTTGTTTTAATTTTACAAAAAAAAATTGAAGCCTAAATGAATGGATACATAAGGAACAGAAAATCTAGTGTGCGCTGTCCTTAAATCCTTAATAATTACATAATCACATTCTAGGGGTAATACCATATTCCCACAATCCGGGCTGGGAGCTGTTATTGTCGTCTCCATTCTCCCTCTCTGTGAGGGGACAGGGTCACAATATTACTCCTGATGTTTTCTACAATGATGCTTAGACTTTTGTTGCCTGAAGTTGAAGTTATTTTCCCTGCTTAAGGCCTTTCCCAGCATCATTCATGCGGTTATGGTACACCAATTGTCCCGGCCATGCCAATCACGGGCAGCCGCATATATCAGGCAAATACCGCTAACCATTTCTCATTGAAGTCAATCACAAAGGCGCCCCTTATAACACATTCAACACCGGCTATTTCGGGCAGCTCTTTTTGTATTTTCTACTCCTCCAGCACTTTTCAGAGACCTGTACACAGCACAGACTGGGAAGAAAGAGAAGGAAATATTAATAATCTGCCTTTTTTCACATTCTCTTTTACATTGTTTCACGTGGTCAGAAGTTTGGGAAAATATTACAAACATCCGCCATTTACACGGGCGGTTACAATCAGCTCCAAACAGTGAGGAAAGGCGAATAAATTCTCTTATATTCTGAAAAGAAAACGAAGAAGCATTTTAAAATTAAAAGGAATTTTCAGTAGTTGAAATTTCAGCAATATGTTCTTTCATTATTTACTGTCCACTGCTTATAGCAGGCAAATCACATTAACACCAACACGCCCGCTATAAGCAGTGGGGACTGCTTTAGGGCTCTCAAACAGAACCAATCGATGCACATTAATATACTGACATACACACAGAGATACACACACACAGATCAGTGAACTGAAGTAGAATCAGACAAAGTTAGATACGAATTGATACACAAACAGAATTAAAAACACATGCAGATACACACACTAAGATGCACAAACAGAAGTACAGAGAGAAGCACACACATACATATACGTACACACACATATACACACACATACGTACACACGCACATACACACACACATACACACACGCACACACACACATATACAGACACACACACACTCATACACACACCCATACATACACACACACATAAATGTATGTCTGTAACACCAGCATTCAATGAAAATCATACATTTTGTGGCAATTTCTTTCCCAGCCAATAATTTAATAAATACAGAGACAAAGCCAGTAAATCACGAATACAGTGACCGCAGCGACCAGGAGTCTGTAGAATTTCACTTCGTCATCAGGGAGAAGGGCAGCTTGAAAACAATTCCCATCTCCTCCAAATCAGGAGGATTGCTGACTAAAAGCTGAACATGTTGGAAGTACGCGTTAATCTCCAGTCACACTTTCAGATGTGACGAACCTGCTGTGCCTTGCAGCATTCCCTGATTTTATTCTGATTTATCTCTGCTGATGGATTGTTGAGACAGAGACCTGGAATGGAATTTGCAGACATTTAAACTGACTGCAGCCAAAGCTCCTGGGTGAATGATTGTCAAACAATTTTAAACTAATTTGTCTGAGTGGAGAGCTGAGATGTTCCGATGAGTCTTTCAAAGAGCCCCAAGGTTTTATTACATAAAGTTAAAAGAACCCAAAGTTCTTCAGCTCCTGTTCCTTCCTCCCTTAGAATAGGATGCTCTGTGTCTGAAAAGGTTAATTAATCTGACCTCTATGACAGAATGAGGCCTGTGACAGAGAAGAGTGGAGATGTTAGTACACTAATTAATCTCTCCTTCCAATACCACCATGTCGGCGACTGCATTTTCAGCTCTACTCGGGCTCTGACAACTCCCCAACGCTACGTTCACTATCTCACCCCACAGCCCTTTGCAACAATCAGCTCCGTTAGCCAGAAGAGTATTATTCATCGGAGCTAACACCATTTACAAGTCAGGGGCAGTCACTGACATTTCGAAAGCTAACCCATACTTGCACAAAGTCCCAGAGCAGGGATTTCAGTAGCAATGAATAGACTGCACATATCAGAGAGTCAAGCAGCACCATTCATATCAACACCACAAACACTCACATGACACCCGTGGACACACATCACACTCGTGGACAAAGTTCACTGTACTGGCAGCCACTGCTCTCTGTCTGTTTGTTCCCCTCCTCGTGCCTTGCCAGGGAGACAATGCTCCCACTGCCAAGACTGATGTCCTGTCACCACCACAAATCTTTGCCAACAACTTATATATATAAAAGTCTTCTGTCTATCCCACTCTACACATCACACATCAACGAGTCACACCCCACACGTCACACCACCCCATCACAGACCACGCTCTTTTTCAACGGCAAACAAACTTGAAAAAGAAAACCATTCATTGAGCTGGAATTTACAAGCGGCTACTAACTCATTGACTTTACTGATTGACTCCAGCAGTTACAAGCAGCTACAATTATCTGGATGACTCTATTTAGAGCAGCAGTCTTAAAGACCTAAACACCCGTTGCCTGAGATACAGGCATTCTAATCACCAGTTGCCTGAGATACAGGCATTCTAATCACCAGTTGCCTGAGATGCAGGCATTCTAATCACCAGTTGCCTGAGATGCAGGCATTCTAATCACCAGTTGCCTGAGATACAGGCATTCTAATCACCAGTTGCCTGAGATACAGGCATTCTAATCACCTGCTGGAGATACAGCATTTTAAACATCTTCTGGAGATACAGGCATTCTAATCACCAGTTGCCTGAGATACAGGCATTCTAATCACCAGTTGCCTGAGATGCAGGCATTCTAATCACCAGTTGCCTGAGATACAGGCATTCTAATCACCAGTTGCCTGAGATACAGGCATTCTAATCACCTGCTGGAGATACAGCATTTTAAACATCTTCTGGAGATACAGGCATTCTAATCACCCATTGAAAACTGTAACTTTGAAACTGCGTGGCTCTTGCTGTTTTGTGTTGTGGCAGTTCTGTGGGATCTGCCCTACAGTTTACAGTCTACTCCTGTTAATTCAGTCATTTTTTTCCTCAAAAAAGTTTTGAATTGTCCAATCATACACATTAATCAATTTTAACCAAACAACGCAGGAGCTTTTTTTTGCATGATTTGAATTCTAATTAACAGATCATTTGAATTAAGCAATTTTGAATTAGGAGTGGACTGCCAACGGTCAGAATTGCTTCATTAAGCAGAGCTACAACGCACATTATCCACAATACAGTAACTTTATTTTCCCAGTCCTGTCAGTGCTGTTTTATAACGAGCCACTAAGAGGCACAACAAGCAGCTGGGGTTGACAACCGTGTGATATTTCCTGTCTCCCAGGGGTAAAGCCCAGATCTCAACTCACCACCTCTCCATTGGTACGAATGAGACTTTAACTGCAAGAATTGTAGCTCTTACCATTCTGTGACAAAGTTCCAGTGAATACAGCACTTTACATGTTGTCCATAGCTCAGTGGGTAGCACTCTCGTCTCTGTGAGTCAGAAGATTGTGGATTCAAGTCCCATTCCAGAGACTTGAGCACATAATCCAGGCTGACACTCCCAGAGCAGTACTGAGGGAGTGCTGCACTGTCGGAGGTGCCGTCTTTTGGATGAGACTTTAAACCGAAGCCCCGTCTGTCCTCTCAGGTGGACATTAAAGATCCCATGGCACTTTTCAAAGAAGGGCAAGGGGAGCTCTCATGTAGTCATGCTAACATTTATCCCTCAACAAACACCTAAAAAAAAAACAGATGCTCTGGTCATTTATTTCATTGCCGTGTGTGGGAGCTTGCTGTGCGCAAATTGGCTGCAGTGTTAACTACATCACAACAGTGACGATATTTCCACAGTACTTTGCTGGCTGTAAATTGCTTTGGGACGTCCAGAGGTCGTGAAAGGTGCCAGAAATATAAATGTAAGTCTTTTTTTAAAACAGGATGTAGTCGGAGGTTGACACTTCCAACTGTCACACACTCTGAGGGGACTAGTAAGAGGTTTTCCCATAGTCAGTACAGTGTGGCAGCTGATGGAGGTGGGGCTGTGGGATTAATCTCTCACTTTGCTGAGTTCTTGACCCCAAACATGCCATAATGGGGAGGTGCCCAAGCAGAGGCCTTTGCCAAGCTGCGGCCCAGGAGAACTCCAGGTGGATTTGATACCCTCGGAACTTTCTCTTATCGAAGCAATTTCCAACGCCCCTCCCCCGTTAGATGGTGCAGGATTGAGTCACAGACCTGACGTCACCTGTTGTACCTCTGCTACTTCTAACTAAGGAAACAACGCACAGATATTGTGCGTGTGGCCAGTCATTGCCTGTGCCTCTCTAGTTCTATATTTCAGCTGTGATTCAGTGTCACAGAGCTTCAAATATACCATTTCTCCATTTGGTTATTAGTTACACAACTGGTCAATTTTGTTGTGGGTCTGCCTTGCTGGAATCACAAGTTACTTATTAAAGGTAATATCCATACAGGTTCCCAGTTAACCTTGGTTACCATGGTTTCCTGCCAAGGTTAATTGTTGCACACAGGACAGGAAGCAGAACAGGTGCAAAACAGGAACAACATAGCAGAGGAAAAAAAATACAACACAGATACAGATACAACATGGCACAGATACAGCGAGAAAACAGCACAGATACAGCATGGTACAGGAAACACAGAATACAGCACAGATACAGCACGGTACAGGAAACAGAATACAGCAGAGATACAGCATGGTACAGGAAACACAGAATACAGCAGAGATACAGCATGGTACAGGAAACAGAATACAGCACAGATACAGCATGGTACAGGAAACAGAATACAGCAGAGATACAGCATGGTACAGGAAACAGAATACAGCAGAGATACAGCATGGTACAGGAAACACAGAATACAGCACAGATACAGCATGGTACAGGAAACAGAATACAGCACAGATACAGCATGGTACAGGAAACAGAATACAGCACAGATACAGCGTGGTACAGGAAACAGAATACAGCAGAGATACAGCATGGTACAGGAAACAGAATACAGCACAGATACAGCATGGTACAGGAAACAGAATACAGCACAGATACAGCATGGTACAGGAAACAGAATACAGCACAGATACAGCATGGTACAGGAAACACAGAATACAGCAGAGATACAGCATGGTACAGGAAACAGAATACAGCAGAGATACAGCATGGTACAGGAAACACAGAATACAGCACAGATATAGCATGGTACAGGAAACACAGAATACAGCACAGATACAGCATGGTACAGGAAACAGAATACAGCACAGATACAGCATGGTACAGGAAACACAGAATACAGCAGAGATACAGCATGGTACAGGAAACACAGAATACAGCACAGATACAGCATGGTACTGGAAACAGAATACAGCAGAGATACAGCATGGTACAGGAAACACAGAATACAGCACAGATACAGCATGGTACAGGAAACAGAATACAGCAGAGATACAGCATGGTACAGGAAACAGAATACAGCAGAGATACAGCATGGTACAGGAAACACAGAATACAGCACAGATACAGCATGGTACTGGAAACAGAATACAGCAGAGATACAGCATGGTACAGGAAACACAGAATACAGCACAGATACAGCATGGTACAGGAAACAGAATACAGCAGAGATACAGCATGGTACAGGAAACAGAATACAGCAGAGATACAGCATGGTACAGGAAACACAGAATACAGCACAGATACAGCATGGTACAGGAAACACAGAATACAGCAGAGATACAGCATGGTACAGGAAACACAGAATACAGCAGAGATACAGCATGGTACAGGAAACAGAATACAGCACAGATACAGCATGGTACAGGAAACAGAATACAGCACAGATACAGCATGGTACAGGAAACACAGAATACAGCACAGATACAGCATGGTACAGGAAACAGAATACAGCAGAGATACAGCATGGTACAGGAAACAGAATACAGCAGAGATACAGCATGGTACAGGAAACACAGAATACAGCAGAGATACAGCATGGTACAGGAAACACAGAATACAGCACAGATACAGCATGGTACAGGAAACAGAATACAGCAGAGATACAGCATGGTACAGGAAACAGGGAATACAGCAGAGATACAGCATGGTACAGGAAACAGGGAATACAGCAGAGATACAGCATGGTACAGGAAACAGAATACAGCACAGATACAGCATGGTACAGGAAACAGAATACAGCACAGATACAGCATGGTACAGGAAACTCAGAATACAGCATGGAACAGGAAACAGAATACAGCACAGATACAGCATGGTACAGGAAACAGAATACGGCACAGATACAGCATGGTACAGGAAACACAGAATACAGCATGGAACAGGAAACAGAATACAGCACAGATACAGCATGGTACAGGAAACTCAGAATACAGCATGGAACAGGAAACAGAATACAGCACAGATACAGCATGGTACAGGAAACAGAATACGGCACAGATACAGCATGGTACAGGAAACACAGAATACAGCATGGTACAGGAAACAGAATACGGCACAGATACAGCATGGTACAGGAAACAGAATACAGCACAGATACAGCATGGTACAGGAAACACAGAATACAGCACAGATACAGCATGGTACAGGAAACACAGAATACAGCACAGATACAGCATGGTACAGGAAACAGAATACAGCACAGATACAGCATGGTACAGGAAACAGAATACAGCACAGATACAGCATGGTACAGGAAACACAGAATACAGCACAGATACAGCATGGTACAGGAAACACAGAATACAGCACAGATACAGCATGGTACAGGAAACAGAATACAGCAGAGATACAGCATGGTACAGGAAACAGAATACAGCAGAGATACAGCATGGTACAGGAATCAGAATACAGCACAGATACAGCATGGTACAGGAAACAGAATACAGCAGAGATACAGCATGGTACAGGAAACACAGAATACAGCAGAGATACAGCATGGTACAGGAAACAGAATACAGCACAGATACAGCATAGCACAGGAAACACAGAATACAGCACAGATACAGCATGGTACAGGAAACACAGAATACAGCACAGATACAGCATGGTACAGGAAACACAGAATACAGCACAGATACAGCATGGTACAGGAAACAGAATACAGCAGAGATACAGCATGGTACAGGAAACAGAATACAGCACAGATACAGCATAGCACAGGAAACTCAGAATACAGCACAGATACAGCATGGTACAGGAAACAGAATACAGCACAGATACAGCATGGTACAGGAAACAGAATACAGCACAGATACAGCATGGTACAGGAAACACAGAATACAGCACAGATACAGCATGGTACAGGAAACAATACAGCACAGATACAGCATGGTACAGGAAACACAGAATACAGCACAGATACAGCATGGTACAGGAAACACAGAATACAGCAGAGATACAGCATGGTACAGGAAACACAGAATACATCACAGATACAGCATGGTACAGGAAACAGAATACAGCAGAGATACAGCATGGTACAGGAAACAGAATACGGCACAGATACAGCATGGTACAGGAAACACAGAATACAGCAGAGATACAGCATGTACAGGAAACAGAATACAGCAGGGATACAGCATAGCACAGGAAACACAGAATACAGCACAGATACAGCATGGTACAGGAAACAGAATACAGCACAGGTATAGCATGGTACAGGAAACAGAATACAGCACAGATACAGCATGCAGACACAGCATGGCTCGCTAGGTGACTTCAGAGGGCACCAAGAATCAACCACATAGTGTGGGACTGGAGTCACATGTAGGCCAGGCAGGGGTCGGTGTGGCAGGTTTCCTTCCCTCAAGGACATTAGTGAACCATTTGGTTTTGTTACAACAATCTGGATGCTTTTGTGGTTATTTTTGTAGTACGAGCCTGCCCCTATTCAACGATCATTACGTTGATAACATTCCCACTTTCTTAGTTGGAATGGAACCATTATGTTCCATACAGTATTTGATCATCCAACTTTAGGTTTATCCTTTTAACCTTCAACCCCACTCTTAACCCACTCCTTCTGAGGTAGTTAATGCAACATTAATTCCTTCTGATTGGATTGTGTTCCACATATTCACAACACCGGGAGAAAAAATACTTATTCTAATCTATGCCTCTCTCATCTTGGAATCATAGTTTAAATAATTTATCTGTGGCCACACCATCCATAGTTATTTTAACAACCCCTCTGACACCTCTTTTCTCCAATGAGAACAAATCCAATTCTAGTTACCTGACTAATCCTGAGAACACCAACATTGCATGTGGTTGGAAATATCTTTCTCCACATCCGTTGTGAAATATTTAGGCCCGAATATTTACGGGGAAGCGGGGAGGATGCAGTGGTGGGGGGGCTGAAAACGCATGAAGAACCCAGCCAGGCTGGGAATGCGGAGGTCCTGCCCAACTTAATGGCGGGACTCATTGTCCCACTCACCAGCCAGCCAGATTGACAGGCTGGGGACGGTGCCTGGCAATTGGGAGGGGGCAATCAGCCATCGGGGCTTGGTGGTGGGGGGGGGAGACCATCGGGGTTGGGGGGAGAAAGAGGGATTGGGGCTGGGGGGAGAGAGAGGGATCGGGGCTGGAGGGAGAGAGGCTATTGGAGCTTGGGGGAGAGGGGGATTGGGGCTGGGGGGAGAGAGAGAGAGAGAGAGAGAGGCCATCGGGGCTGGGGGGGATAGAGAGGAGGATCGGGGCTGGGGGGAGAGAGAGAGGGGCCATCGGTGGGGGGAGGGCGGGAGAGAGAGAAACCATCGGCGGGGGTGGGGGGGGGAAGGTCGCGATAGCCACAGGCGGGAGAGAGAGGCCGCAATCGTCAGGGGGGAGGCCGAAGACTTCCTTGAGGGGCCGGGGGGAGCACTCCTGCTCCTCTTGGCCCACAAGGAGTGCTGGAAAAGGCAGCTCCCACCTCCCTTTCACTGCCGGGTTTCTAGACCCCTGGGAAACCAGTGCAGCAACAGTGAATTTTAAATCAGGCTCCTAATTGCATTGTGAGATTTAAATATGTTGGTGTAGTGTCCGGCCTCTCCACGACGGGACACTCGGACACCACGATATCCGCCACCGTAAAAAAAGGCAGCAGGCACAAACGTGGCATGTTGGGGATGCGTTAAATCTTTAACCGCTCCCTCCTCCCGCCCCCGACCCTCTCGTCTGTTATAAGAACATAAGAACTTAAGAAATTGGAGCAGGAGTAGGCCAATCGGCCCCTCGAGCCTGCTCCGCCATTCAATAAGATCATGGCTGATCTGATCCCAACCACAAATCTAAAGAACACAAGAAGTCGGAGCAGGACCCGGCCACATAGCCCCTGGGCCCTCTCCGCCACCCACAGGGCATTGACCGATCCGAACTCAGCTTCATGTCCAATTTCCTGCCCGCTCCCCATAACCCCTAATTCCCTTTACTTCTAGGAAACTGTCTATTTCTGTTTTAAATTTATCTAATGATTTAGCTTCCACAGCTTCCTGGGGCAGCAAATTCCACAGACCTACCACCCTCTGAGTGAAGAAGTTTCTCCTCATCTCAGTTTTGAAAGAGCAGCCCCTTATTCTAAGATTATGCCCCCTAGTTCTAGTTTCACCCATCTTTGGGAACATCCTTACTGCATCCACCCGATCAAGACCCTTCACAATCTTATATGTTTCAATAAGATCGCCTCTCATTCTTCTGAACTCCAATGAGTAGAGTCCCAATCTACTCAACCTCTCCTCATATGTCCGCCCCCTCATCCCCGGGATTAACCGAGTGAACCTTCTTTGTACTGCCTCGAGAGCAAGTATGTCTTTTCTTAAGTATGGCGACCAAAACTGTATGCAGTATTCCAGGTGCGGTCTCACCAATACCTTATATAACTGCAGCAATACCTCCTTGTTTTTATATTCTATCCCCCTAGCAATAAAAGCCAACATTCCGTTGGCTTTCTTGATCACCTGCTGCACCTGCATACCAACTTTTTGATTTTCTTGCACTAGGACCCCCAGATCCCTTTGTACTGCAGTACTTTCCAGTCTCTCGCCATTAAGAAAATAACTTGCTCTCTGATTTTTCCTGCCAAAGTGCATAACCTCACATTTTCCAATATTATATTGCATCTGCCAAATCTCCGCCCACTCACCCAGCCTGTCTATATCCCCTTGCAGGTTTTTTATGTCCTCCTCACTCTCTACTTTCCCTCCCATCTTTGTATCATCTGCAAATTTTGATATGTTGCACTCGGTCCCCTCCTCCAAATCGTTAATATAGATTGTAAAGAGTTGGGGACCCAGCACCGACCCCTGTGGAACACCACTGGTTACTGGTTGCCAGTCCGAAAATGAACCATTTATCCCAACTCTCTGCTTCCTGTTTGATAACCAATCCTCCACCCATGCCAGAATATTACCCCCAATCCCGTGATTTTTTATCTTAAGTAATAATCTTTTATGTGGCACCTTGTCGAATGCCTTCTGGAAGTCTAAATACACTACGTCCACTGGTTCCCCTTTATCCACCCTATACGTTATATCCTCGAAGAACTCAAGCAAATTTGTCAGACATGACTTCCCCTTCATAAAGCCATGCTGACTTTGTCCTATTAAATTATGCTTATCTAAATGTTCCGTTACTGTCTCCTTAATAATAGACTCCAAAATTTTACCCACCACAGATGTTAAGCTAACTGGCCTATAATTTCCAGCCTTCTGCCTACTACCCTTTTTAAATAACGGTGTTACATTAGCAGTTTTCCAATCTGCCGGGACCTCTCCTGAGTCCAGGGAATTTTGGAAAACTATCACCAAAGCATCCACAATCCCTACTGCCACTTCCCTCAAGACCCTAGGATGGAAGCCATCAGGTCCAGGGGATTTATCCGCCTTGAGTCCCATTATTTTACTGAGTACCATCTCTTGAGTGATTTTAATCGTATTTAGCTCCTCCCCCCCGAGAGTCCCCTGTTTGTCCAGTGTTGGGATATTCTTAGTGTCCTCTACTGTAAAGACTGAAACAAAATATTTGTTCAGCATTTTTGCCATCTCCATGTTTCCCACCATTAATTTCCCGGTCTCATCCTCTAAGGGACCTATGTTTGCCTTAGCCACCCTTTTTCTTTTTATATAACTATAGAAACTCTTGCTATCTGTTTTTATATTTTTTGCTAATTTCTTTTCATAATCTAACTTCCCTTTCTTAATCAATCCTTTAGTTACTTTTTGCTGTCTTTTGAAGAATTCCCAATCTTCTATCCTCCCACTAAGTTTGGCTACCTTATATGTCCTTGTTTTTAGTCGGATACTATCCTTGATTTCTTTACTTAGCCACGGGTGGCTGTCATTTCTTTTACACCCTTTTTTCCTCAGTGGAATATATTTATTTTGAAAGTTGTAAAATAACTCCCTAAATGAACACCACTGCTCATGTACCGTCTTACCCTTTAATCTATTTTCCCAGTCCACTTTAATCAATTCCGCTCTCATACCATCATAGTCTCCTTTATTCAAGCTCAGTACGCTTGTTTGAGAATCAATCTTCTCACCCTCTAATTGGATATGGAATTCAACCATGTTGTGGTCGCTCGTTCCAAGGGGATCCTTAACTAGGACATTATTAATTAATCCTGACTCATTACACAGGACCAGGTCCAAGGTTGCCTGCCCCCTTGTAGGATCAGTTACATACTGCTCAAGAAATCCATCCCTGATGCACTCAATGAACTCGTCCTCAAGGCTGCTCTGCCCAATTTGATTTGTCCAGTTAATATGATAATTAAAATCCCCCATAATTATGGCTGTTCCCTTATTACATGCCCCGACTATCTCCTGATTAATACTTCTTCCAGCAGAGTTAACATTGATGCCATATTGTCAGAAAGTGGTAAGAGGCAGGGATAGTACCAAAGGCAAGCTCACTGGATGACAAATGTCAATCCTCCACGCTGTTGGCCGAACTTAAGAAGGCTCTGACTAATGAAATAAGAAATGAGATCACAGGTTTTGCAGTTCATACCAGTACGCTGTTAGAACAAGCTGGAGAATCAATGGACCACTGTATTGTACCAACTATTCTGCTCCGGTCTCCAATGCTCTCCTGGCCGGCCTCTCATCTTCTACCCTCCATAAACGTGAGATCATCCAAAGCTCTGCTGCCCGTTTCCTAACTTGCACCAAGTCCCGTTCACCCATCACCCCTGTGCTTGCTGATCTACTTTGGCTCCCGGTCTGGCAACGCCTCAATTTTAAACCTCATCCTCATGTTCAACTCCCTCCATGGCCTCGCCCCTCTCTATCTCTGTAACCTCCTCCAGCCCTACAACCCTCCGAGATCTCTGTGTTCCTCCAACTCAGAACTCTTGTGCATCCCCCACTTCCTTCACCCACCATTGGCGGCCGTGCCTTCAGCCATTTAGGTCCTAAGCTCTGGAATACCCTCCCCAAACTTCTTCACCTCTCCACCTCACTTTCCTCCTTTAAGACTCTGCATAAAACCTACCTCTTAGACCGAGTGTATGCTCACCCTTCCTAATGACTCCTCCTTTGGCTTGGTGTCAATTTTTTGTCTGATTACGCTCCTGTGAAGCACCTTGGGACATTTTACATTGTTAAAGGCACTATATAAATGCAAGTTGTTGTTCCTGGTTAGGAGCAGGCTGCAGCATGTGGCTGTTCAAACTTTGGATTAACGACCTGCGTTATTTCTGATTTCCTGCTCACTATTTATCTTATTGACGTACATTAATGCTCCAGCGAATCTCATGATTCAAAATATCCAGTAGCATGTGATACAATACCTGGGATAATGATATTATCCAAACTGCTGGACCATACAGCACCACCTGTCTATGCACGTGGTGGAAGGGGTGAGATGGCTTTGTCAACACGGCAGCAGATAAAGTGCCACATACCACAGTGAACTCATTGTAAACATTCCAAAAAAAACAGGTTCCTGCTTCAACAGGATATGGGCTTGGAGCCAAGTCAGGTGGTAGATGAAATGGCCTGATGGATACCAATCATGGACTAAACAGGATAAGCAAATGTCGAACTGCCAAAAGTTCAGCCTCAAGGGAATGGGTTAATAATGCCTCAGTTAAGGACAAATGGCAGTGAAGTAGTTAATATAATCAATGATTACTTCCACCAAGCATTCAATGGAGAAGACATTAGCAACATATCTTCCATAATCGGAGATACTCCAAGAAGGTTCAACAATGAGATGAAAATCCTAGATAGGGTGAAAGGGTTCAAGGCAAATAAATCCCTGGAATGAATGTTTTTTCCCCCCTCTGGAGGGCACTAACAGAAACGCAGAATGAGATTTGTGAGGTGCTGACAGTCATTGTGAGAGAGTCATCAAATGCTGGGGAGGTCCAGTTAGATTGGAATCTAGTTAACAAGCTAAAATGATACCCATTTTCAAAAGAGTGATCAAAACTGATCCAGGGAGCTACAGGCCCAATAGTCCAACATCAAAATAATGGAATTGATTAAAAGGAGCAAATAGGAGAATTACCTGAATGACAATGGCCCAATAAGAGTACGGTAGCATAGTGGTTATGTATTTTTTTTTATTCGTTCATAGGATGTTAGGCGTCGCTGGCAAGGCCAGCATTTATTGCTCATCCCTAATTGCCCTTGAGAAGGTGGTGATGAACCGCCTTCTTGAACCGTTGCAGTCCGTGTGGTGAAGGTTCTCCCAGGAAGCTGTTAGGAAGGGAGTTCCAGGATTTTGAGACAATGACGGTGATATATTTCCAAGTCGGGATGGTGTGTGACTTGGAGGGGAAACGTGCAGGTGGTGTTGTTCCCATGTGCCTGCTGCCCTTGTTCTTCTAGGTGGTAGAGGTTGCGGGTTTTGGAGGTGTTGTCGGAGAAGCCTTGGCGAGTTGCTGCAGTGCATCCTGTGGATGGTGCACACTGCAGCCACGGTGCGCCGGTGGTGAAGGGAGTGAATGTTTAGGGTGGTGGATGGGGTACCAATCAAGCGGGCTGCTTTGTTCTGGATGGTGTCAAGCTTCTTGAGTGTTGTTAGAGCTGCACTCATCCAGGCAAATGGAGAGTATTCCAACACACTCCTGACTTGTGCCTTCTAGAGGGTGGAAAGGCTTTGGGGAGTCAGGAGGTGAGTCACTCGTCGCAGAATACCCAGCCTCTGACCTGCTCTTGTAGCCACAGTATTTACGTGGCTGGTCCAGTTAAGTTTCTGGTCAATGGTGACCCCCAGGAGGTTGATGGTGGGGGATTTGGCGATGGTAATGCCGTTGAATGTTGAAGGTAAGAGGAAACCTCACTGAGGTAAACAAGATAGTAAAAGGGTACAGAGGAGAGAAATCCGGAACAAAATGAGCTCAAGTTACTTCAAGTTAAACTATATCAGCAGGACAAGGGGAGGCAGGTTAAAACTGCACCTTTCGGATTGAAGTCAGAAAGTTCTTTGTACAAAGAATGATTGACACTTGGAATGGACTTCTGGGTAGGTCAGTGGATGAATTAAGAACCTTCATTTTAAAAATGTTTGTTGCTGTGTTTGGAGGCTAGGGCGTTTCTGGATCGATGAGCTCAGATAGACCAATTACTCTTCCTTCCCTGTGTCTACTTTGTGATCAGGATGAACTAAATGTCCTTTTTTTCATTCCTGCCTCGTTGCATTTCTTATTGGTTTAAGGACTGGTTGCAATGGGTCATTAGCCTTTCACCTCTGAAACCTGAGTTTGAATCAGTTTTAAAAAAGGCAAAAAACTAGTCAGACCAGCACCCAGCCCTTGCAAATCTGCTATGGATGCTGCTGGCTGGCCGAGATCTGGGTGTCTGGAGCCAGTGTCACTAGCATGGGTCAAAACACAATTTAGAAGCAGTTTAAGTGAACAAGCATGTGAAAGTTATCTGGACCTACAATTACAGAGATAGCCCCTTTGACACATGGAGGTAGATAGAATCCACCTCATTTGACTAATATGTCTTGTCACTTGTCATTTGGCCCAATGAGCCCGTGGCAGCTCTTTGTAAGAGCAATCCAGTTAATCCCATCTCCCCACTCTCCCCTCGTAGACCTGCAAATTTTTTCCCTTCAAGTATTTACCCAATTCCTTCCAATTGAATCTGCTTCCACCACCCTTTCAGGCTACTCACAGCGTAAAAGAGCTTTTCCTTGTCACTTGTCACTTGACTAACGTGAAACAAGTATACTCAGGACCAGCAGTTAAAGAGTTAAAAAATGCACTTCAGAAATAGCCATTCTTTATCTTTAGGTGGTTGCCTCTGTGTTGACTGACTGAAGTCGATATAATGGCTCCTGTCTCTGCAATGCAGTATTTGCTTTGAGTTAAAATATAACATTGCTAAAGATTTTTTATACTGTTGAAAATCAGTCGGTTACCAGAAACGATCAGTTTCACCAGCAAGAGGTGCTAACCCCTCTGGCTGCCACCCCCACCAACCTTTTAATGATATAAGGAAAAGGTGAGTAAGTGCCACTGATAACTGTATTAAACCCGTCATCTCTCAAAGTACTAACCTGCTGATTAGTCACCACATAATAACATGAGACTTTATTGCCCTCGTTTTTTTATACTACTTACGCAATGCTTAATTAATGAACACCACTCACATGAGCATAGAATCATAGATTGGTTACAGCACAGAAGGAGGCCTTTCAGCCCATCAAGCCCGTGCCAGCTCTTTGTAAGAGCAATCCAGTTAGTCCCTTTCCCCCACTCTTTCCCAGTAGCCCTGCAAATTTTTTCCCTTCAAGTATTTATCCAATTCCTTTTTGAAAGCCATGAGTCAATCTGCTTCCACCACCCTTTCAAGCAAAGCATTCCAGATTATAACCACTCACTGCATAAAAAAGTTTTTCCTCATGTCACCTTTGATCCTTTTACCAATCTGTGTCCTCTGGTTCTCGACCTTTCCACCAATGGGAACAGTTTCTCTTTCTTTACTTTATCTGAACCCTTTCTGATTCTGAATACTTCTATCAAATCTCCTCTTAACCTTCTCTGCTCTAAGGAACCCCGGCTTCTCCAGTCTCTCCACATAACTGAAGTCCCTCATCCCTGGTACCATTCTAGTAAATCTCTTCTGCACCCTCTCTAAGGCCTTCACGTCCTTCCTAAAGTGCGGAGCCCAGAATTGGACACAATACTCCAGCTGAGGCCGAAGCAGTGTTTTATAAAGCTTTTGTACCCTATGCCTCTATTTATAAAGCCCAAACATCCAAAGGGAAATTTGCTCAGGAATTCTCCGTACATTCCAGCAGGAAGACTATGGGTTCAGGGTGACATGTCCTGGTGCAGAGTTGACTGTGCTGTGTTTGCAGGGTGGTAGTAGGAGACTGCAATTAATTCCGTGCTACAGGTGTTGTGGGAGCTGGATGGAGACATACAAGTAAATTCAATGATCCCAGACTCCCAGTGCAGCTTCTCTCCTGGGAGTGCTGAATTAGTGTGCAGTCAGTCCCAAAGTCTGACAAAAGCCTGACACAAGCCATCTTCTGAATGCCAACTTTAAACCATAGTATCCCACAGATCAGCTGAAGTCACTCATCCCTTTTATTACTGAATTAATTTTGTGGCTATCAAAACATATCAATAAGATCATGTGAACCTTAGTATGAACTTAGTTAAATGCATCCAACCATGTCAATATTCTTTCAATCCCAATACTTTCCAATCAAACCAGAAACCAAGTGTATCCCACTAAGAGTAAAATACTACTCGTCATCAAATGTTTAAATGCAGCACAAAAAACCTGACTCTTTCTCTGCCTCCTCCTACATGCCCCATATCTTTCACATTGTAAACATATTGAGAGATTGGAGCATCTACATACTTCACTGGCCTCGATTTTAACCGACGGGAATGGGTGCCGGTGTGCGGTTAAAACCATGAAAATCGACTTACCACCCCACTCCCGCTGGGAACCCGCTGACTGCTATTTTAACTCTGGAGCTGACTCGGATCAGAAGTGCACCTGCCAGAAACAGGCGGGTGCCTCATTAATAAATTCAAATTGGGTTCGATGACATAATTTGGACCCTGATGTGATTTTAACTGGGCAGGCCATAAACCCCACCCAGTGGCAAACTCACTGAATAAATGCTAGCGGGGATGGCTTCACAAACTGACTGACATGACTGGAAGCTGCATTTAAAGGGGCACTCACCTGCAGGCACTCAGGTCATTAGGATCTGTGTGCCATCGTGAGTGGTGCATTTACAAGGCTGTTCTGAGCTTCCACTTTGCTTCTTTCTGACTCTTTTTTCCCTCTCTGCTTATCACGGGAGCTGTTTTTGCTTCACTTCTTTGGATGGATGAACGGTTGGTGGAAAAGGAGCGGCAGCTTAATCTTCCCGGACGAGCCGTAGGTCGGCCTGTTGGAAGACAGCAGGAATTGCGGGAGGGGGCGCTGCTATTTGTAGAAGGTCGTATCCGGCCCACTGGGTCTCTAGGTCAAGGGTTACTTTCTTGGCTATTTCTGAGGAGCAGTGCAGGAGGAGCCTGCGCGACACCAGGCAGGCTGTCTCTGACCTATGCAGCCTGTTGCAGCAGGACCTGCTGCCTGCTGGACCAGGGGGCCGTGTTTTTGCCAGTGGCTGTCAAAGCCACCACCATCCTTAACTTTTTCACCCCAGACTGCTGCAGGGGACATCGGCCATATCTCCCAGTCTGTAGTGCACAGCTGCATCAAGCAGGTCACCAGTGCCCTCCTTGCCAGAATACATCACCTTCGCGGTGAACGCCAATAGTCGGAATGAGAGCTCTGGGATTTGCAGTAGTGACCGGCTTCCCATGAGCTCAGGGCAAAATAGATTGCATTCATGTAGCTACCAGAAGACAAGTGAGCAGCCTATGTGAACAGGAAGTGCTTCTACTCTATCAATGACCAACTGATGTGCGATCATCACAGAAGGATAATGCAAGTCTTCGGCAGTTTTGCTGGCAGCTCTCATGACGCCATCAATCTGCGATACCCCCCCACACCCCCCCCCCACATTTCCATCCAACAAGGAATGTCCGAGGATTGCTGCTGGAGGACATGGGATTCCCCTTACACGCTTGGCTGATGAGGCCCCGCCTCAACCTCACCACACCACACAGACGGACTGCAGCGGTTCAAGAATGCGGCTCACCACCACCTTCTCAAGGGCAATTAGGGATGGGCAATAAATGCTGGCCTCGCCAGCGATGCCCACAACCCATGAATTAATTAAAAAAAACACATGATCAACACAAGTACAATGAGAACCATGGGACCACCAGAAACATCATACAGCATATCACTGGCATTGTGAAGCAAAGATTCAGGTGCCTCGATCGCTCTGGGGGCTCCCGACAATATGGGCCAGCTAATGTGGACCGCGTCATTGTAGTTTGCTGCATTCTGCACAACCTGGCAATGCAAAGAGGATTGGAGTTGGGGGAAGCGCAGCAGCAAGAAAAGGCATCAACAGACGAGGAAGAATAGTGTGAAGGTGAGGGCCACAAGAGTGCTTTACAGCTAGAGAGACCAGACAGCAGTTGATAGAAGAGCACTTTTGGTGACATCCTCAATCATCTTACCTGAAAAACGACAAAAAGCCCCTCAGCATTAACAGTCCTTGTTATCTCACTCCCTTGATTCTGCATAAAAGAACACTGAAACCATTCAGCCAACCTCTACGTCAATGAAATTCTGACAATGCAGATTAAGAAGCTGTAATGAGAAGAAACTACAGACAAAAATTGCAAATGTAATAATGGTGATGATTGTAATTCCAAACACAATATTGTAGTTAATTAGGTTCTCACTCAAGTGATCAATCCATAGTGCTTTTCTTAAAAGAAGGTTTATTAACTCTACTGGCCCTATGAGGTTCTCGCCCAGAGCTGGTGGAGAGCTGCCTTTGCTTATCTGGGGACCTTGGAGATGCTCATGGCTGGCGACTTCCGGGAGCTCGGGCCCATGAGGGCCCAGCGGCAGACTGTGGCACTTCAGCAGCTGCCGGGGCAGTCTGTCCCAGCTGGCATTCTGACACCTTGGTTGGTGTTGGTTGAGGCGTGCTGGCGAGGGAGCGGACGTGCTGACATCCTGAGAGAGGGGAACACGAGCCGCACCCGCTGCGCCACGTCCACTCCCAGGGGCCTGGGGCTCCGCACTTTCACTCAACCGCAGGAGAGCAGACTACAGACGAGGAGCGATGCCTTCGAAGCCCCCGTCCATTTGCTCCATCAATCTGTCCAAGGTGGACGTTTGCCTCTCCGAGGCAGAGCATGGGTTCGAGCCCATGGCAGCCACTTTGAGTTTTCCCCAGAGCTGCAAAGACTGTAAACATTGAATCTTGTTGTGAGGGTGCAGCTGCAGCATCCCTGGAGATGGCCACCCTCTCCAAGGGAGACTGCAAAGTGCTAATACCCTGGGAAATGACTGGATGTGGTCTCCTCCACACTTTCAGCCATGGTGGTGAAACTCTTTGGCAGGCCTTCCAATACCTGATGTAACTGCTTGTGCGAAGCCAGCATTTTTCTTCTCATTGCTGGGCCCCTGGTCCCACATCTTTATCCTCTACAGCAGAGCTAGGAGAGGACCACTCCCTCTGGTGAGCTGTCTCCTGGGCTGCCCCTGCCACCAATACCTGCTGCTGCTGCTCATGTGCTGGGTGTTTCACCATATGCAGACCCCTCTAACTCACACTGTAACCCGGCCAGGGTGTCAATCTCTGTGCTGGTGCTTGGGAGTGAGGGAGCATGTGACTGTGCCTCTCTCAGAAGGATTCTTCTCCTCTGAGGGATCTTCTGTGGGCTGTGGCATTTGAGAAGGGCTTAGAGGAAAGAGAAAAAAGGACAAGAGTTATCATGGCACTGTAGAAGTTGGACAGTAGAAGATGACAGACATCAAAATGCAGTCGAGCGGCATGATTGTGCGCTTTTCAGAGGTTTATGAAGAGGTGCAAGTAATAGTCAGAGACCCTGTTCTCAGAAGCCCTCAGCCCTGAAATCTCCTATCCTGTCAGCTCTGGAGGAGCAACTGAATTCTAGGGCTTGCTGCTCCAGCTCGGAGAGGTTCATTATATTGGCTGGTTCTCCACCTGGTCTTACTCCTCTCCCTGGGGTTGTGTGCTGCCTGGATCCTACATAGAGAGAGAGAGAGAGAGAGTGGGAGAGAGTTCGAGTGTCTCCTACAATGGAGAGCGCAGTTGTGTCGGTCATTTGCCTGTTGTGCAGATGCTGAGAAGAATAAGCGAGAGGCAATCAGGATGGGAGATGTCGAATTAATAGCAGGTGTGTGAAGTGAGGAAGGAGCCATTGGAGAAGTAGGTGATTGTGCAAAGGTCAGCAAGAAAGAAGAGAGTGGTGTTAGTGGCTGCTGTGAAGGGAGCAAGGAAGAGGTGTGTGTGTGTGTGTTTGTAATGAGAATAACAAGTGGTATAGTGTGGCCTTGTGCTGAGTGGTGATGGATGTGAAGAAGGGGAGGGAAATGTTGAGTGATGGGGGAGGGGGAAGGAATTGTTGCCATGTGATGGAGATGAAGAAATGAAGAGCTGTACTCACTCTTGCTGCTCTTGCGAGATCGCTGAAGCGCTGGATCCAGGTCCTGGGGCAAATGTTCTTGGAGCTGACAATCTGTGCAGTGTCTCTTCATGCCTGGTGGACTTGGTGTTGAGGGATAAAAAGAGAAATTCCCTCCTCGCCCTGACCTCATCCACCAGGACCTCCAGGGAGGCTTCAGAGAACCTGGGGCCCGCGACTCACGTCAATGCGGTTTCTTCCTCCAGCAGTCTAAAGCAAAATCTCGCTTTAAGAGGTGCCTTGCCGCTCTAAAGAGGCCTCTGGCTGACCTACTGGGATTGCGCTCCAGAGTGGACAAGTTTCCAGGCAGGTCAGCGAATCGAGTGGGAAACCCGCCCATGAGATTCTGTGAGGCCCGGGAGTTAACATACCCCAGGCCTGTTTTCTGAGGCAGTGGGTGAGTTTCGACCTCCCACCCCCCATCCCCCCACAGAGTTAAAATCAGGGCCACTGTCATTTCTCCATCGGTGTGTGTTTTGGAAGGGAAGATAACATGAAGATTCTTAGCATTACAGGGTACATTTTGTGCGGCTCCGGTCCGGGTGCGGTTCGTTACTCAATTACAACACAAATTGGAGGACTGGGCATGGATGTCATTGTGCCTGATTCACAGTGTTCCCAGTGATTACATTTAACCGAAGTCTCACAAAATCTACCTTCATAAATAAAGTGTCTGAACGTCAATTCTATTTTTTTTTAAATTAATGCATCTAAGTTTTTTGTTAACGTTTTTGGTTCTTCTGAACTGTCTTCTTGTTTAACAGCCTGACAGCAGTTACAATCTGCAATCTGTATCTTATCACCTTCTGCCCCTGTAAACCGGGCCCAGCATTAACAATGGCCCCGACTAAAATAGCTTTGCGCTTTACGTAGGATTCCCATTATGTTTTTAGTCTGCTCAAGATAAGCAGAAATATTGTATACCCACCAGAAATCTGACGGGCTTAAACAGTCGACTGCTTTTACTTGTAATTTCAGCGAATTAGACTAATACTGGAGTACGAGACAACTGTGATTAATAACATTCAGTTCATCAGAGTCCCTGATGCCCCTTCTTCAACAGTTCGAACAGTATGGGAAGTCCCCAGCCCGGGCCCTGCCCCAGTGACATTTGCCATGTGGGATGGGTGGAAGTTCCCTTTGTAAGCATGCCAGAAAATTCTGGAAACAGCAGAGGCCCGAAGGAAGCCCCATGGATTTTCGGGGCCATTGCCTGGAGCTGCGTCCCTCAAGTAGGTAGTTTCACACATAATACCTGATCCAAACACTCAAAGAGCTCTTTTATCCGTGAGAATCCACACCCTTTAGAATCCAACAGGGATTTCGGAATCTACAGATAGGCCCTGATATTGTCTGATTAATTTCTTTGAACAAGTAAAGCAGATAATTTTAAAGATATTACCAAACAAAAATACAATGCAATAATACTTCATTGCTTTTGGACAATTCATGGCCACTTCAACAAACTAGTTAACCACAAGAAAACTCAATTTGACGTTATACAATTATGAATTAATTTAATATGTATTATTAACAGAGGGCAAAAAAATGGCCTGTGTTCCTTTACCTGAAGGCTATACTGTGACCTTTGCTGGAATTGGGTGTGTGTGAATGTTGGGTGAAGACAAGATCGGGCTCCACTGTGATGCCCCCCAACCAGCATTTATCATCAATATGTACATAATGAAAATTTGGCTGAAGCACCAGAGGCCTGTGGAACTGCACCCAATATGTAGCCAATGCCTTCAGGAGATGAGGAGAAGAAAAGAGAAAAAAAGAATCAACCCATCATACTTCATTCTCTCAAACAGGAAGAATCTTGTCTCCATTCCCTTTTCCTAGGTTTAGTACTAATGCAAGTCAGGGAGGAATATAGATTGAACAAGGCAGAGCCTCGAGAGATTATGGCAGGGAAGTGAGTGAGTGACACAAGCAGCTGACCAACAGTTTAGAAATGTAACTTAATATTGGGGTTTGAATCTTAGAATCATAGAACCTTACAGCACAGAAGGAGGCCATTCAGCCCATCGTGCCTGTGCCAGCTCTTTGAAAGAGCTATCCAATTAGTCCCACTTCCCTGCTCTTTCCCCTCTTCAAACCTCACTCTTGCAGGCAGGAATTACTATTGGTCCAAACAGTGCGCAAACACTTAGTGTGTACAAGTGTGCAAACACGTTAAGCATTTGCTCACTGTTATCACTGACAGCAATTTCTACCTTTTACTGATTATGGTGCAATCAGATTCCCTAGAACAAATGTCGGCGCTGTTAACAGTCAGACATTGTTATGTATAAAACTAGCCACATCTAAACAGCCTTCTCAAATCACACCAGAATATACTGGAAATACACTGCAGGTCAATCAACAGTTGGAGTAAAAGATCATGTGGTGATGCTCTGAGAAGGGTCATCCCCCCTAAAATATTAACTGATCTATTTTGTCTCAGACGCTGATCAGCCTGTCATGCATTTCCAGCGTTTTGTTTTTATTTCAGATTTCCAGCATTTCCAGTTTTCTATCTCTAACTGGCCGTCTCAATGTTCGGAGAGAGCCAGGACAATCTGTCTGCATCATCAGTCCACTCGAAATGTACAAATCGAGTGCTTGTTTACTCCGGGAATCTACTGATTGAGAAATACCTTGAACAGAAATGTTTCACAATGTTATCTAGAAGAGAGGAAGACTTGTGTTTTCACATTCCCGTGGTCAGTAACCTATTTATCTGTTGGTTAATAAAGTACTTGCAATATACACCCTCTCGGGCCACATCAGGCTTCCAGAGCACAGGGATCAACCTGGCCGCAGCAACATATCATTTTGAATTCTCCGCAATTTATCTTTCGAAAAACTTGGAATATGGTGACCAAATATTCCCTTTTTGCTTTAGTTTATCAATTGTGTTTTTGTGATTATGTTTCGGCAGGTAAGTGAACCTAATATTCAAAGTTTTTATGAATTTTCTCCCCCCACCCTTTTTCTATCAATTTCTTTTTTCCCTCCCCAATCCTTTCCAGAAGGCGTTGAGTCCCTGCCAGGGTATGGTACCCGCAGTGCCAGGCCCACTCTGGTACCTCACCAAATTGACCATTATTCATGTCTGAGCCTGGACAGTGAGTATCAGACAGGCTAACCGCCCATGAGGAGAGTATCTTAGCTGTCCTGCATTCTGTCCTTATCCAATCTCTACACATGCACATTTCCAAGGTGGTGATTGGCGAGTGATCAAGACTGGGATTCTTGCAACCTAGGGGGACTGAGGCCAACTGTAGTTCCCGTTTGTTCGCTCTATCTGAGAACAGCTAATTCAGCTCACATTCAGGATTGAACCTGGAGCCTGCTTGGTGTGCAAGGCTCATACACTGACCGCCTCGACCAGCTAAGCCATCAGGAATTGGAGAGCTGTTTCTATAAATTTTAATTATTTTTTGAGAAATTTTTATTGGATAATAAAGAGTACATGTTAATTTTTCTTTTCTACTTGTTCATTTTTTTTTGTTAAACATCACATAACATTCCCTTGGCCGTAAGAGACTTGCAGGAGGACAGGTTTCTGGCAGCGGCACTCTGTAACCCGACATTAGGAGATGTGTTCTGACAGTCCGAGACATTTTGGAGACTAATCTGTGCCCTCTTCCCGATGGGCTGAGCTGATATTGAGAACTCACTCGGGGGAAGGATTAACCTTAAAAACTATTTAAGGAACTATTTCTTTTGTGGTGGCTGTGCTTGCACACCTGGGCGAGGTAATGATACAGATTGATTATGCATGCACTGCATTGCTCTTTTTTAACCCCAGATAGACCTGTGCACCGTCTAATAGGAATCGGATGCTTCTAACGTGGTTGCTGGCTATTCTGCTATTGTAAATGAGCTTGTGAGAATTTCCTTTGTTTTAACAAGTTCAAATGGCGACTATGCCAGATGTAGGGAATTGCGACTGGAACTGTGATTGCCGATGGACGAGACTGCGACACCAACACACCGCACTGTCTAACTGTCTTCATCTTTTGCTTTACTGATCACAAATGTAAGCCAAAATACACAAGTAGAACTCCTTGAAAGGTCACTATGTACTCGTGACATTTATTGGTAAATGTTAAAAAATGTAAAAGGTCGAACTGAAGCACATTTTCTGCTGTTTGCAAATTTATTTCCACAATGAACGGATTTGAAAGTACAGATGAAGTTCAACGCAGGTCCCGATAGAACATAGATCTGTATAACAGGAAGCTGTTCTGTTGTCCCAGTATGCTGGCCTATTGACTTTTTCAATATTTCACTTAGCTGCCTGAGCTTCAGTGGAATGTAAAGAATTGGGATTGTAAATAATGGAAAAAGATAGAATCAATCATGGAAAAAAATTAGTCCAAAAAAATAAGACAGGGAGGGCATTAGGAGAGAAAGATAGAGAAACTGGGATGGAGAAAAAGAAAATGAAAATTGAGAGACAGAAATAAGAGGGAAGTAAAGAAATAATGAGAGTTGGAGAGAGAAAAGAGAAAGATAAAGGGAAAGAAGAGAAATAAATTACAGGGAAGAGAAACAGAAGAAAATGAGGAAGAACATAACAGAATAAACAGATGGCAAATCTGAATGGAGCAGCGAATAAGGTTTTACCAGTCATCTGGATTTCATGAACATATGACTTCGCATTCAGAGCACAAATTACCTCTTACTGAAACCTGCTTAGTATGTTTTAGTAACATCCCCCGCCTGATTATCTGTATACTCGGGTACTCCAGCTGACTTTATTGGTATGAATGTGAGTTCAGAGGTGGTTCAATCATCCCATGTGAGTTGAGCTATCAACAATGTGTTGCATACAGGATAGTCTGACAGTGCACTGTGTTTGTATTCTAGGACATGGACACACACCTGCAAATCCTCATGCAGTCACTTCCCAATGAGGCAAAGCACTTCCTGGCAGGGAGGTTAAAAATAAAAATCTGAGGGTGAATCAACTTGCAGAGCTCAATGTGTCCAAAGGCAGAGTCGTGAGTGCACGTTGGCTTCCAACCAGTTTGTGGAATGCAATTAGTCAGGGTTGAATAATGCAGAATGAATGTAGGACTCCTACACATAAGAACATAAGAAATAGGAGCAGGAGTAGGCCATCCGGCCCCTCGAGCCTGCTCCGCCATTCAACAAGATCATGGCTGATCTTCTACCTCAACGCCATTTTCCTGCACCATCCCCATATCCCTTGATGCCTTTAATATCTAGAAATCTATCGATCTCTGTTTTGAATGTACTCAATGACGGAGCCTCCACAGCCCTCTGGGGTAGAGAATTCCAAAGATTCACTACCCTCTGAGTGAAGAAATTTCTCCTCATCTCTGTCCTAAATGGCCGACCCCTTATTCTGAGACTGTGACCCCTGGTTCTAGACTCCCCAGCCAGTGGAAACATCCTCCTTGCATCTACCCTGTCGAGCCCTGTAAAAATGTTGTATGTTTCAAAGAGTCATCTCTCATTCTTCTAAACTCTAGCGAATACAGGCCTAGTCTACTCAATCTCTCCTCATACGACAATCCCGCCATCCCTGGAATCAGTCTGGTGAACCTTCATTGCACTCCCTCTATGGCAAGTATATCCTTTCTTAGGTAAGGAGACCAAAATTGTACACAATACTCCAGGTGCAGTCTCACCAAGGCCCCATATAATTGCAGTAAGACATCTTTACTCCTGTACTCAAATCCTCTTGTAATAAAGGCCAACATACTATTTGCCTTCCTAATTACTTGCTGCACCTGCATGTTAGCTTTCAGTGACTCATGTACAAGGGCACCCAGGTCCCTTTGAACATCAACATTTCCCAATCTCTCACCATTTAAAAAATATTCTGCATTTCTGTTTTTCCTACCAAAGTGGATAACTTCACATTTTTCCACATTATATTTCATCCGCCATGTTCTTGCCCACTCACTTAGCCTGTCTATATCCCCTTGAAGCCTCTTTGCATCCTCCTCACAACTCACATTCCCACCTAGTTTTGTGTCATAAGCAAACTTGGAAATATTACATTTGATTCCCTCTCCCAAATCATTGATATAGATTGTGAATAGCTGGGGCCCAAGCACCGATCCCTGCAGTACCCCACTGGTCACAGTCTGCCAACCTGAAACAGACCCGTTTATTCCTACACTCTGTTTTCTGTCTGTTATCCAATTCTCAATCCATGCCAGTATATTACCCCCAATTCCATGTGCTCTAACTTTGTTCACCAATCTCTTGTGTGGGACCTTATCAAAAGCCTTCTGAAAATCCAAATACACCACATCCACTGGTTCCCCCTTATCTAGCCTACTAGTTATATCCTCAAAGAACTCAAATAGGTTTGTCAAACATGATTTCCCTTTCATAAATCTATGTTGACTCTGCCAAATCCTATTATTATTTTCTAAGTGTCTTGTTATCACATCCTTTATAATAGATTCTAGCATTTTCCCTACTACTGATGTCAGGCGAACAGGTCTGTAGTTCCCTGTTTTCTCCCTCCCTCCTTTCTTAAATAGTGGGGTAATATTTGCTACCCTCCAATCTGCAGGAACCGTTCCAGAATCTATAGAATTTTGGAAGATGACAACTAATGCATCCACTATCTCTATAGCCACCTCTTTCAAAAGCCTGGGACGTAGATCATCAGGTCCTTGGGATTTATCGATTTTCAGTCCCATTAATTTCTCTGGTACTATTTTTTTACGAATAATAATTTCCTTCAGTTCCTCATTCTTGCCAGACCCTTGGTTCTCTAATATTTCTGGGGGGGTTTTTGTGTCTTCTTCCCTGAAGACACAAAAAACTAAGAGTTTGAACAGACACTAAGAGTTTTGTTCAATTACCAAGTGTCAGCGTGGCTCAATTGGTTGCACTCTCACTTCTGAGTCAGAAGGTGAGTACACACTCACCCCAGGACCTCAGCGCATAATCTTGGCCGATACTGCAGTGTCGTCCTGAGGGAATACTGCACTGGTGGAAATGTCATCCTATTGATGAGGTACTAAACCAAGGGGGACACTGAGTGAGGTGCCGACAGACTGAATTTTTGCTGACAAAGGGTAAGGAAATAAACTGAGAGAGAGTGGGCTTGAATCTGCACGATCCGGCACACGTGCGTGTGTGTGTGCGTGTGTGTGTGCGTGTGTGTGTGTGTGTGCGTGTGTGCGTGTGTGTGTGCGTGTGTGTGTGTGTGTGTGTGTTTGCTGACTGTGTTGTTTTGAGAAGATTATGTAGATTGTAAAAGGTAGAGAAAATTGAGTGCAAGTGGCCAGTGAGTGAGAAGACAGTTGAGTGAGTACAGGAAGTTTGGCCTGAACTGGAGTTTGTTGCAGTGTTTCTATAAACTAGGTCCAAAGTGGGGGGGGGGGGAATACAGTGCCTTTGGGAATGGGGCGATTGGTTGGGAGAGAGGGCGTTGGAGAGGGCGGGAGACTGACTGTTGAGGTAACTTTTGGGTGAGTGATGGTCTGGCTGAGCTGTTGAAAACTCAAATGCCATTATTTTACCTTCTTTTCAAGATTAAAAATCTATCAGTAGTTATTACCCACCTTTGCAGACTAAATCAGTTGAGTGGAATCCATGTTATTAAACATGGCTGTTGGATGAATGAGCTAGATGGGCAGAATGGCCTTTTCTAATTCCATTTTTTTGTCTTCTCTTGATTGGGAATGGTATGTGATGTTGGGATGGGCAACTTGAAAGGAAGGGAGTCAATATATTGTAAAGAAATAAAAATGTATTACACAGAAAATCACAATGGCTTTTCCTTTATCTTTAGCATGTGGCAGACCACCAAAAGTGAACAATGCAAACGTCATGAATGGGAAAATGGTGTATGAACCTGGTGAAGAGGTGATGTACTCCTGCATGTCTGGGTACACAGGGATTGGGCTCAACAAGCTTATCTGCCCGAAAGGTGGGGTTTGGAGCAAAACCAAATTTACGTGTCAGCGTAAGTGAATTAACAAACTATTTGAAACTCGGCTGAATCATAAACAATTTTGACTTCAACAGTTTTGACTTCATTCTGAGACTACAGCACCTTCTTTCTTGTGTTTGTTAGAGTTTTATATACACACACTGGTCATACACTTGCCGAGGAATCTCAGGACTTTACAGCAATTAACAATTTTTAATCCTTCAAAACTTCATCATCAATGAATGAGCTGGAGCATCAAAAGACTGATGGCCTGTGCAATAACCAGACCAGACACTAAATAAAATCACCACAGAAAATGTATAATTGATCGCATGTAGTGGAATTGACTTTTAATGATCACCATTTATATTGATTGGTCAGATAAATGAATCAAATACTGCTAACCAAAGCCCGTTTATAGTTAACATGCATTTTTTTGATTTGTTATACTGATCAGTATAGTCAGTGGTACCGAAAGAAGGGGGACTCTTTTATTCAAGGAGAAGAAAGAATGCCTGAAGGTTAAGTTCAAATGTAATGGGATTGTCTACCCTTGGTGCTGGTCATTGGCACTTTAAATATCTGAGAAGCATTGAGCAGGAAATCCCCTTAGAACGGAGCAGAGGGAGATACTGCAAAGAGAGTTTGTTCTAACTTGGGGTAAACCATGGTCTTAAAGGTCATTAGACTCATTGTTTAGACTCTTATGCCATTTACTATAAACTTATGTTGTCTATATTGCTACATATTGCATAAGTGAGATGAAATTTAAAAGAGTTACAATGGAAAGCAGTTGTGCCTACGTTGGGTGAATCTTGCTGGATGGGGGAATTCCTGGAGTTTGAGAATCCAGGACAAACACCTTTGTGGGAAGCGTCTCCAGTTGCATTCACTCAAGCTCAAAGTTACTGAGAAAGAAAAGCCAAATACGAAGGCACTTGAAAGACGGGGGGCGGGGGAAGCAAATTATAGTGAAATAAAAAGAGACCTTCCCCAGATTAAATGGAAGGAAAAATTTGCAAGTAGAATTATAGATCAGCAAGAGGAAATATTTAAACTGGAGATGGAAAGGGCAAAAATCAGGTATAAACCAGTAAGAATAAAAAGGGAGGGGTTCTATAGATAAATTATTTTAATGGGGAATTGGATAGTGACTTGATAAAGATCATTAAAGGGTACAGCACCTCCCAAACCCGCGACCTCGACCACCTAGAAGGACAAGAGCAGTAGGCACATGGGAACAACACCACCTGCACGTTCCCCTCCAAGTCACACACCATCCCGACTTGGAAATATATCGCCGTTCCTTCATCGTTGCTGGGTCAAAATCCTGGAACTCCCTTCCTAACAGCACTGTGGGAGAACCGTCACCACACGGACTGCAGCGGTTCAAGAAGGCGGCTCACCACCACCTTCTCAAGGGCAATTAGGGATGGGCAATAAATGCCAGCCTCACCAGCGACGCCCACATCCCATGAACGAATAAAAAAAAAGGAAATGGGTAGTAGAGTAGGGTTAGACTAGGTGGCACACATTGAGAAATGCAGCAGTTCAGACTCGATGGGCCAAATTACCTGTTTCTGTGCTGGAACATTCTATGATTTGAATTTAACTTTTAAGCATTCTTCTTTCTTTGTTTACTTTTAATATTCTTTTGGTGCACTTTAATTGAATGAAGTTGATCTTTTCCATGGGGATGCTTTTTGGATGGTGTAACAACAGTCCAAGCAATGCAACTGCAGCTCATACTGCTCAGCCTGCACCTTTGGATGTTGTCATCATTTGGAGACTCATCCAAATTGATCGTTGAATTCCACTATAATCCACTGTAATTTTCAAGACAGTAATATAATCTCAAGGTCCTGATCAACATTAAGAGCAAAGCTTCAGCAATGCAGATGAAATATATTGTCCCAATCTCACAGGTCAGATTGCAGCCTCTCATTCTCAGCCACCCATTATTCTTTATTTAAACCATCCAAACCTTCAGTTAGATTCCATCCTGTAACTCACTCCCAAACACGTCATTGTCTTTAACTGAAAGCTGCAAATGTATAACGCATTGTATATTGTACATTGTACGAGACCTAATTTCTATCATTAGAAACATTTTTCTTTACGAGTTCCTCAGGTTTATTACAGTAATCTGCACCTGCTAATCATCTTGTTTCTTAACCACTGCATAAAGACACGACAATTCAGGCTGTTAATTTTATACAGTCCAGCAGGACGCCTGAGGCTTGAAAAACAGCATATTTTTGGAGGGTGGGAGAATGATTTTTTTTTGTGCTCATCAGGCAAAGGTGTCAGTGTAGGGGATTTGAACACTTTGGTACCCTGTGTCAGGATCAAATCTGACCTTTCAATTCTCACTCTTTATGGTTTAAAAACATAACCTACTTTGCATGTTCATCTTAAAATAAACACAGCCCCATATGGTTGAACAGCTGTTTTGTCTGTGTCCCTCTTGACAGTCTTACTGAAATCTCCCTGATGTAGACAGTTCTGAGCATTTAACACGAGCCAGATGCGGAGTCTCAGCTCCTCTTCTTCGCTCCATCAATATACCTTAACCCAAGCTTTAGAAAAGCCATCCTTGTGGTCTTTGAGTGAGGCAGTAAATTCGGTGCCAATATACACAATGTGTATTAGCACTGATGGTTCTAACAAATCCTTAGCATCCTGATGGGTTATTGTCAGGGCAGCTTGATTGAATTACAGACTCACAACTCACATCTAGGGATCAATTATCCTGTATGTGTTGATCAATTACATAGGTCAGTATTATGCAAAAACAAGATTGTAAAATAATTCTGATTTATGTCTTTTTCCCCTAAAAGGAAGATCTTGCCCTGTGCCAAAACTGCTGGGAAATGGAGAAATGCATGCAACAGAGTTCAAGTTTGAGAGCCTGGTTTACTATAATTGCAATGAAGGGTAGGTACTGTGCAGAGAATGTGCAACAGCAACCAAATAATAATAATAATGCACTCAGTTGAAAGAATGGTGACTTTGGGAAGGTTTTCTCTTCTACTGCATCATTTCCTCTCTCCAAGTTAACCTCTTAGAGCCATGCCATCCACATTGGACAAAAGGGTTGACAGGAAGAGACCCAAAATTGGGCCTTGGACTTGAATCTCCAAGCTGGGAATCCATTTTACAAATATTATAGTCTCTCAGCTTCTCTGAAAAGTTGTATTAAAACACTAACGTGATTATACTTAAACTAAACCCCTTCTTTAATTATGTGTTTATTAAATTGTAACAGTTCATTTATTCATCTCTTATTAAGACTGATCAAAAGGTCCAACTGCTCTTTCTAGGCCTGAAATTTATTGACAAAATGATTTTGCTTCCCTTACTTTTAATACTCACTGTTCCATCAGATGATGCCATGAGTTATTTGGCAAGTGAATTATGAGGCAGAAAAATATTGAATCATTGAGATGATATCAGTCATTGAGACACACAAATAAATGTACAGATATCTCTTTTAATACTATTTAGGACAATTTAGTAGACAGTTGAAATAAAAGATCAGAAGGGTAATGTTCAAGCTTTTAAAGTCCTGATTTTTAAAAATTTCATTCATGGGATGAATGGATTAAATGGCGTCACAGGCAAGGCCAGCATTTATTGCCCATCCCTAATTGCCCTTGAGAAGGTGGCGGTGAGCCGCCTCCTTGAACCGCTGCAGTCCTTGTATATAAGCGTCAGATATTCCCCAATTATTTGTTTTCAACCATACAGTCTGTGTACTGAAAACAGATAATTGGCAAATATATGCTGCTTGCATTTCATCAAATGTCTCAATGCAGCCCACACATAGAATTATAGAATAATACAGCACAAAAGGAGGCTATTTGGCCCATCGTGTCTGTGCTGTTTCTCTGAGAGAGCTACCAATTAGACCCACTGCCCTGCTCTTCCCCCAGAGCCCTGCAAATTTTTCCCTTTCAAGTATTTATCCAATTCCCTTTTGGGAGTTACTGCTTTCACCATCCTTTCAGGCAGTGCTTTCCAGATCATAACAACTCGCTACGTAAAAAAATTCTCTTCTTCTCCCCCTTGGCTTTTTTGCGAATTATCTTAAATGTGTGTCCTCTGATTACCGACCCTCCTGCCAGTGGAAACATTTTCTCCCGATCTACTCTATCAAAACCCCTCATAATTTTGAACAACTCTATCAAATCTCTCCTAAATCTTCTTTGCTCCAAGGAGAACAGTCCCAGCATCTCTAGAAGTAAAATCAGTTTTGTATAATATACAGAGAAGAAAACATAGAAGTGTCTTTCAAGGAGTTCATAATGATGAGCAAATTCCAATCTGTATTAGTTCATCAGTCTCTATTTTATTCAACTTTAATTTTTTTGTTGGATAGAGACAAGTGTTACACTGATGAGTAGCACCTTGTGATTTAAGTGGTAGTAATATTGAGATTTATTTCACTGAATGTTACAGGGAATATCATTCCCTCTCATTTGTTTAAACATTGCTTTCTGTTGCTTTTGCTTGATTCAACTGCAAAATAAATGGCTGTGCCACAAAGATATAGAAATTGCTTATCTTTATCCCAGTGTATCGAAGGCTTGCCGTAGGTGTTAAATTTATTGGCAAAATAATTTTGTCAAACCTGAGCTTCAAATAAAATTCGACACTGGAAGGGGAACTTTAGTACAAAGTCAATACAATGAATGATGTGTACTTACCCCTAAATCAGTGCTTTGCAGAAGAACCAAGTACACGTCATTGTCGTGTTTCCACTGAACTAAAAATGATGCGTGTGGAGCTCCAGTGGGGAGCTCTGCAAATGTGAATAGTAACAAAAAAAATACACCAGCACAGGACTGATGGTGGGTAAATACCCTACTTTAAAGTTCTTTTTTCTCCTAAGGAGTTAAAGTTAAAGTTGTCTTGTACACCTTATTTTCCCCCAGATCATGTACAAATTGTGATTCAGAGGGCGGGTGGCTCCTGGGTTTCTCCTGCCCGACTCGCTAGGAAGAGTGCAAGGGCAGCCTAGTAATGACTCAATTTTCCATCCTCCTTCCCCCCCCCACCACCCTTGTGGGAGTGGCTGGCCCCCACTACACATTTCCACACAATGACATGAGATTGGGAACTCAGCAGATTGGGGGTGCAAATCCATGCACCCCCCCAACCCTCTTCATTGTGCTGTACTTCTGAAGTTTTCCATTATTGGGAATGTCTGGGTTTTCTAAGCTGAAACCTTAGTGGCAGAAGCTTTGAGGTGAATTACAGAATACATATTGTTCCCTCTGTTTTGTTTAACACTGTTGGTAACCCTAACTTTACTTGTTCAGATTCATTCTTAAGGGCTTAAACAGAAGCACCTGTCTATCTGATGGGACGTGGAGTGATCAGTATCAGTCCTGTGAACGTAAGCATTCTGTCTACATGTTAAATAGCAAATTTTACCATCCTCCTAAAGGTACCTAATGGTGTAGAAAAAGTACATCTGGAACACTATTGATGGGTGGTGGAGAGTAATAATTTAAGGAACAGTTGGATGCTGTGACTGACGGGTCTTTCTCAATGGATGAACTGCGATGGACCAATCACCTTCATCTATCTAGTGATCAGGAGCCCTTTTAAAGCACATTTAGCAATTGTTTGCAAACAATACGTCAAACATTTTTTCACAAAGATGGCACCCGTTTAACAAGCAACTACAGGGATTTTTTATAACATTAATATGTTTTTAGTTAGTTCTTTAAAAAAAAATTTCTGATAAAATAGTGACTGCTGAAGATATCATCGGGAGAACAGTCTGGGAAGAATCGACAAGACTAACAATGGGAGAGAGCTGAGCTAACATCCGCAGAAGTACATCATCTCCTCTGATGGCTTAGTGGGTAAATGCACCACATAGACCAGAAGGTCCTGGGTTTGTGCTGAGTTAGTTGGTGTCAGCCAGTTGGGGTGCAGCAATTGGGGTCAGCAACCCTGAGTTAAGGAAGGCAAAAATATCAGGAGCTCCTCCTCCCAGTGACGCCTGCTGGATGATACATGTTAGTGGACAGAAGTGAGGACAGGGTCAAACAGCCTACCAACACTCACAATCTAGATTCACATGAAGAACATCTACTTGGGTATGTTACCATAAAGCATAAAACTACTTGTACCCATCGAACCGTATTTTAACAAGAATGATGGTCTTTAGGAGAGGAGCGCAGAAATTTTTTGGGGAAAAAAGATACAGCATGTTAATTCAGGGGAGACTTCCCCACAATGAGGGAGGCAAAATTCAGAGTCAAGTTGGTGCCCTTGTGCACTACTTAACACCTAACACAGGGACATCATTAGCAGGATATTGGGAGCAGCTCAAATGTCCAATCTCTGGGGATTCTGACGCAGGCCATAAAGGAAAAGGGAATCATTTAGGGAAGTAGGAAGAATATTTAGACTGTCCCTATCTCATTGACAGAGAGTTCTTTGTTTCAGCTGTACCATCAAGAGGAGGTGCCAAAAGAAGACTTCCCTCCAGGGAAGAAGGGGCTAAGTGGACTGCAAATCATTTTTGGTCACTATTGCACATCTCCCAGAGTCTGGCCACAGAGAGGCAATGGCAGGAATTTAGGAGCATGCATGTCCCCTCAACTGGGGAATGTTTTCTACTCTAGGGAGACATGGGGGAGGGAGCATGAAATAACGTAGAAAGAAAATGGACAAAAAACAGATGATATGAAACCATAAATTCATACCATAACCTAGATAGGTAAGATCTGAACTGTGGTCTATGCTATCTTTGACCCAGTATTGGCAGCAGTGTACACAGACTTGTATTACCAATGCAGTTGATGCTTGCCTTTGTTTTGTATCTTCTGCAGCTGTGCAATGTCCACCCCCCACTCCACTGAAAAATGGAAAAGTCCGTTTTCATCCCACAGGCCGGCCCAATAACATTTCTGTCTTTGGGGACATGATTTTCTATGAGTGCAACGAAGGCTTGGCTTTGTTTGGAAATGAAACTGGCTACTGCCTAGCCAGTGGAAAATGGACGAATTCTCCTCAATGTAAAGGCAAGTAATCCTGATAGCTAAATAAAATGACAGGAGTCTGTCTTCCACTATGTTCATACAGAAAAAGAAAGCCTATGATAGACATCGGGAACTCAATACTATGGAAAGCTTAGAGGAGTATACAAAGTGCAGGGGTGAAGTTAAAAAGGAAATTAGGAAAGCAAAGAGAGACCATGAAAAAAAATATTAGTGGGTAAAATCAAAGAAAACCCAAAGATGTTTTATAAATACATTAAGAGCAAGAGGATAACTAAGAAAAGAGTAAGGACCTATTAGAGACCAAAAAGGTAAATTTTGTGTGGAGGTGGAAGATGTGGGTATGGTTCTTAATGAATACTCTGCATCTGTCTTCACAAAGGAGAGGGATGTCACAGGGATTGAAGTTAAGGAGGAGGAGTGTGAAATATTTGATGGAATAAACATAGTGAGAGAGGAAGTATTAAGAGGATTAGCATCTTTGAAAGTGGATAAATCTTCAGGGCCAGATGAAATGTATCCCAGGCTGTTAAAAGAAGCCAGGGAGGAAATAGCGAAGGTTTTAACAATCATTTTCCAAACTCCACTGGATACAGGTGTAGTGCCGGAGGATTGGAGGACTGCTAACGTTATACCGTTGTTTAAAAAGGGAGCGAAGGATAGACCGAGTAATTACAGGCCAGTCAGCCTAACCTCGGTGGTGGGCAAATTATTGGAATCAATTCTGAGGGACAGGATAAACTGTCACTAATTAATCGGGCACGGACTAATCAAGGACAGTCAGCACGGATTTGTTAAAGGGAGGTCATGTCTGACTAACTTGAATTTCTTGAGGAGGTGATAGAGAGGATCGATGAGGGTCGCACAATTGATGTAGTCTACATGGATTTTAGCAAGGCTTTTGACAAGGTCCCACATGGCAGATTGGTCAAAAAAGTAAAGGCCCATGGGATCCGAGGGAATGTGGCAAATTGGATCCAAAATTGGCTCAGTGGCAGGAAGCAAAGGGTAATGGTCGACGGGTGTTTTTGTGACTGGAAGGCTGTTTCCAGTGGGGTGCCGCAGGGCTCGGTACTAGGTCCTTTGCTTTTTGTGGTATACATTAACGATTTAGACTTAAACGTAGGGGGCATGATTAAGAAATTTGCGGATGACGCAAAGATAGGCTGTGTGGTTGATAGTGAGGAGGAAAGCTGTAGACTGCAGGAAGATATCAATGGACTGGTCAGATGGGCAGAAAAGTGGCAAATGGAGTTCAATCCGGAGAAGTATGAGGTAATGCATTTGGGGAGAGCAAACAAGGCAAGGGAATACACAATAAATGGGAGGATACTGAAAAGTGAAGAGGAAGTGAGGGACCTTGGAGTGCATGTCCACAGATCCCTGAAGGTAGCAGGATAGGTAGATAAGGTGGTTAAGAAGGCATATGGAATGCTTTCCTTTATTAGCCGAGGCATACAATATAAAAGCAGGGATGTAATGCTGGAACTGTATAAAACACGAGTTAGGCCACGGCTTGAGTACTACACACAGTTCTGGTCACCACATTACAGGAAGGATGTAATTACACTCGAGAGGGTGCAGAGGAGATTTACGAGGATGTTGACAGGACAGGAGAATTTTAGCTATGATGACAGATTGGATAGGCTGGGGTTGTTTTCCTTGGAACAGAGGAGGCCGAGGGGTGATTTGATTGAGGTGTTCAAAATGATGAGGGGCCTAGATAGAGTGAAAAGGAAGGACCTATTTCCCTTAGCGGAGGGGGACAATAACCAAGGGGCATAGATTTAAAGTGATTGGTAGAAGGATTAGAGCGGAAATTAGGAAAAAAAATTTTCACCCAGAGGGTGATGGAGGTCGGGAACTCATTGCCTGAGAGGGTGGTAGAGGCAGAAACCCTCAGCTCATTTAAAAAAATACCTGGATGTGCACCTGAAGAGCCATGACCTGCAGGGCTACGGAGCAAATGCGGGAAAGTGGGATTAGGCTGGGTGGCTCATTTCTCAGCTGGTGCAGACACGATGGGCCGAATGGCCTCCTTCTGTGCCGTAAATTTTCTATGATTCTTTGTTGCTCTAAAACTTGTATGTGACTGCTGTATATAGGTCTGTGCATATGACTGGAAGTATATCTGATGAGATTGTTACATTTCTGGTGTATATTCTCAACACAGCCTTGAGAGGAGGGTACATCGACGACCTAGTTATGCATTGTTGTACAATAATTTAACACGCCCCAGGTCTAAGGCTGCACAGGCAATCCCGACCCCACCAGAGGTATTTTTCAGTTGTGTGTCATTTTTCCTGTACAGTTGAGGACCAATATTGGTGTATGCTTTTATTGGCAGTAACCTTCCCCTAAGTGGGTGTTTTATGGGGTCTGTGAGAGGGGTCCTTTTGTAAAGGTGTGTAAGGAGGGAGTCCAGAATGAATAATATTTTCCCAGTTTGAAGAACAGTGCACTTACTATGCTCTGACTGTCAGATGTCCTACAGATGTCTAATCTACAAATGTGTAGTGGGAAATTTTCTCCAAAATTGGGGGATGCAGATCTCATGCTCCAGGAAAAGGCCTAGCAGACAGGAGATGGTAGTATAAGGTGACATATGCACTTTAGCAGTATTTCAAATCGAAACACAATGAGCACGTCTCTTGGTTAGTAATGGAAAAGATCTCCTGGGAAAGCCCACCCTGAGTCTTGGGGAACAGGAGAAACAGACTTCTTTAATCATAGAATCATAGAAAGGTTACAGCACGGAAGGAGGCCATTCGGCCCATCGAGTCCGCGCAGCTCTATGCAAGAGCAATCCAGCTAGTCCCATTCCCCCACCCTTTCCCCGTAGCCCTGCAAATGTTTTCGTTTCAGTGTTCAAACTTTTCCACGTGGAGTTTCCTGCAAATATTGAGGTCCAGAGGACTTTATGGACCTCCTGGGATCCACTCTAAGACCATGATCCAGCACCTTGACATCAGTTGGGCGGTACATGGTTTGCACTCACCAAATTTAAACTTTGCTGAACCTGGCTTTAGTTCCGGGTTTTGCTCATTAGCAATATTATGGGCAAGCCAGGTACGATCTGTGCTTCCTAGTTGTTGCTCACCATTTGGGGGCGAGAATTCCTGTGCTACTGATATTTTGTAAGCAAGAGAAGAAAATGTGTAATGAGGAGTTATGGAAGAGGCACCATGATCCAAGGAGGAGGCCATAGAAATCTTGCATTGAATTACATGGAATCTACAGTATAGAAATGGATCATTCAGCCCAACTGGTCTATGCCAGTGTTTATACTTCACATGAGCTTCCTCCACTCTACCTCTTCCCACCCTGCCCTCGAATCCCATTATTCCCTTCTCCCTCATGTATGCATCAGGCCTCCCCTTAAAGGCATCAATGCTATCTGCTTCAACAACTCCATGTGACAGCAAGTTCCGCATTCTCACTACTGTGTATAAAGGAATTCCTCCTAAATTCTTTATTTGATCTGTTAGTGGCTATCTTGTATTTATGTCCTCTTGTTCTAGACTCACCCACAAGTGGAAATAGTATCTCCACCTTCACCCTCACCCCTTCATAATTTTAAAGACCTCAATCAGGTCCCCTCAGTCTTTTCTTTTCCAGAGAAGAAAACCCTGCCCTTTTTCCCCTCAGTGACTGTCAGGCCAGTCAAAGACGAGGTCAGGAGGTTCCTCATCACTTGACTGCCATGAGGACAATACAGAGGACTTGGGTTCAAAAAGTTTAATGACCTCACTAGGAATGGCAAGGTAGGGGACTACGCTGCGATCGTTATGTAGTGCAGCAACATAGCTGCCTGAGTGCCACATCCTGCAGCAGGACCATGTCGGGCTTGTGCTCAGAGATTGAGTACAACCTCAATCCCCCAGGAGCGTCTCATGTACAGCTGCCAGCTACATCACATGCTCCAGCCAAGGGGGTAGCAATGAGAAGAAGCACATAAATAGGTGATATAGCACACACACATGGGATAAATTGTTAAAAAGGGGAAACACCATGTCAGAAAACTTAGAATCAGAGACATATCACATCTCGATTAATTAAAATATGGTGCTACTTGAATTGTTAAGTGTGCAGAGAGTTTCATTTGTACAGCTGGCAGTTAAATGGGTCGCTGTACAAATGTAATTGATGGTGATTTGTTTCCAGGGCAGGAATGGAGGGAAGACTGTTCATGCCAAGGGTGGACAGGGTAATTATTAGAAAGTATTCTCTGAGAAACTACTGAATAGCTCTTATAGTTGGCAAAAGCGTTTGTGTAGCTGAATTGTGGAATCATAAAATCATACAGCACAAAAGAAGGCCATTCAACCCATTGTGCCTGTGCCGGCTCTTTGAAAGAGCTATCCAATTGTTCCCATTCCTTTGCTCTTTACCCATAGCCCTGCAAATTTCTCCTTTTCAAGTACATATCCAATTCCCTTTTGAAAGTTACTGTTGTTTCTGCTTCCACCACCCTTTCAGGCAGTGTATTCCAGATCGAAACAACTTGTTAATTAAATTTAATTAATCAATCTGAATTCTCAGACTCCTCAGAAATGTCTCCTTAATGCCCTCCTGTGTTGGCTGGTTCCTGTTGATTCCTTGTTGAAGAGAAAATTTATAGAGTATGCAGCAAATTATAATGAGTTGTGCTACTTTGGCCAGGCAGTACTGCAAAACATCTCCTGATTTGTCAAGGCATTGTAATCTTCATTTTACCATGCCAATGGGCCTGGTGGAAGCATGCACTTTATTGTACCTATTCTCAGTAGCTGTATGAGCTGCCATAGATGCATCATTAATCACGGTTAGAGAGGGTGACTTTGGTTTCCAAGATGCCAACCATGGATCTTTTTTTGCAGGTCACTTAAGAGGGGAATGGTGCATTGCCTTAAGATGAAAGGATATACCCACTGCCAGGATTCTGTCCAGATAGCCGCAGACTACTTGTACATTGATAGAATGATACCCTTTTTAGTTCATGTATGTCCCACTTTTATATGTAGGAGACTGTAGAGCTACACGTGAGTAATAAATAGTCCCCTTGAACTTTAGGGAATCCATCCATTTGGAAAAAGCCACGGGTGCTCTCATGCCAATTGTCCATAGGGAAAGTTATCACGTTGCTTGCTTTTGCAAACAATGCCTTAGTCATCTGCTTAATGCATCCGTAGGCTGCAGACAGACTCGTGTTGCAGATGTCCCTTGTGGCAGCATGGAAAGGGCTGGTGACCTTGATAGCCACTGACAGTGCCATGTCTGCCCTGGAGTTTAGTTGGAGATCACCTTGAGGTATGCAACACAACTCTGTCCTTGCCTCCCCTGGTCAATTTTTAAGTCTTTGCATATATTGTCGCCAAGACAAGTCCAGATAAGTCCTCCATTGCTGATGGACACAGTTGAAATGTAGGAACCTGCTTCCTGCAATGTTGTTTGGCTTTCTCTGCATCTATGCATTCCTCCACATTCCTGTCTTCTTCCTCACAACTGATGTGTGAGGGGGGACGGTAGGAATAATGAGGACAAACCCCAAAACCATGCTACAACCCGTTGATCCACACCGATAAGAAAAAAAGAATGGTCCAAAAAACTCACAACAGTTGTAGAATCTCAATTTCCATTGCAGCACTAAGTTGCTGGCTGCCTCCTTAACAAACTTTTTATGTAGAAGGACAGCCTAGCAACTGTCAATACCCAGTTTATAACGGAGAGATTAGGAAGTGGCACAATGACATGAAAGGTATAATGACGTCACCTTCTGCTGCATTATGCTATTATGAAGTTCCCATCTGTTTTGTGCCCCCAGGCATGGCATCATGAGTCTCTGCCTCTTTGCAGTCAGTGATGCAGCTTGAACTGGCGCACATGGGTGTGACTGACGCACAAATTGCTGCACATACTCTAGTTCTCTGTATCACTACAAAAAAGGAAATGCACTAGCTGCTTTTGTACAGAGACAAACATTGTTAACATGATAAAGTAAAACAAAATCAAAGCCCATCTTACAAGCTTTTTTTGTATTATAGAAGTGAAATGTTCACCACCACCAAAAATGGTAAATGGATTTATGGTGTTTGCAATCAAAAGGCACTATTCCTTCAAGGAGTCTATTGAGTACGGCTGTATTGAAAATTACATCTTGGATGGTCCAAGGGGAATCAGGTGCGAGAAGACAGGAAACTGGACTGAAAAGCCCATGTGTCGAGGTGAGACAAATGGAATTGGAATTATGAGGGAACAGACAGCTAGGATCAAGTTACCTGTGGATAACACACAGTTCACCACACCTCAAAGGGTTGAGATGACATAAGAGTATTGTTGGGTATAGCAAAAAAAAATGCATTTAAACCAGTCTACTTTATGTTGTGCTAATACACTTCTTGTACGATGCACCTGATTCATTACTTCAAATTGCTTCCAGCACTGATAACACTAATTTTTTTCAAGTGCAATAGATCAGCTTTATTCTTAGTGATAATACATACGTACATGCTGTAAAAATCTATTCTTCATTTTGAATATCTCCCGACAGGGAAGTGCACCATTCCCAGAGACACTGCAAATCTGTCGATGCGTGGAGTGGATGGAGCAAGCCCCTAGTCCATCTCCCTGTTCCAAAAATCAATTTAATATATGGTCCCCAGACAGGGGACGAATCAGAAAGTAAACTGATAAGAACAGATCTTTTTTTGTTTCAAAAATATACTTTATTCATGAAATTTGTAACAGTACATACAGTACAATTCAAATCATAGTTCAAACAATACAATATAGATCATACAATTTTCAAGGTACATACAGTCCAGTTCAAATATCATGATTCAAACAATACAATTACAGATCATACATAATAAATAAAGTTCATAACACTCTAGGGTGCCTCATCGTATTACAATCATTACAGATTACAGATACATTACATTACATTCATTAGTCATTACTCAATGCACCTGAGGGGGTTTAACTCAGATTCTAGCCTCTTGGTATACAATGGTGGGATGGCCCTAAACTGTGGCCTTTCCCTATTGAGCCTTTGCGGCCGCCGCACCAAGCTTCAGTGCGTCCCTCAGCACGAAGTCTTGGACCTTGGAATGTGCCAGTTTGGAACACTCGGTCGTGGACAGCTCCTTGCACTGGAAGATCAGCAAGTTTTGGGCAGACCAAAGGGCGTCTTTCACCAAGTTGATGGGCTTCCAGCAGCAGTTGATGTTTGTCTCGGTGTGCATCCCTGGGAACAGTCCGTAGAGCACAGAATCCTGTGTAACGGAGCTGCTCAGGATGAACCTGGGCAAATACCATTGCTTCTCTCTCCAGACCTTCTTTGCAAAGGCACATTCCAGAAGGAGATGGGTGATGGTCTTGTCTCCACTGCAGCCTCCTTGAGGATCGCGTATGGTGGCACTGAGACCCCGGGTGTGCGTGAAAGATTTGACAGGAAGGGCCCTTCTCACCACCAGCCAAGCTACGTCTTGGTGCTTGTTTGAAAGTTTTGGCGATGAGGCATTCTGCCAAATGACTTTGACAGTCTGCTCGGGGAACCATCCGACAGGAACCACCCCGACTCCAGTGATAAACCGGTAACCACCAGTCCTTCACCCTAGCATCCGCAGTACAAAATGCTGTCTCAGGATTCTGTTCTTGTGGTTTATGCTATTTAGTGATATATACCCTTATAACATTCTCCATGGAATCCATTACTGTATATTCCAAATGCATCATGGATACAAACAGCCTGGCTCATACACCTCATCTCAACCTGCAAAATGATAAAAGGGTGAAATTTGGGTTGGCGCTTGATTTTCTGCTGATTTTATCGACTTGAGAGTCTTGTGCCACTGTTGCTTTTCTCAGTGGCGCTGTGTAATGTTGTGATATCTTGATTAAATGTGATAGCTAAGAAGTGTGATCTGATCAGTAATATATCTGGAAACAAAATTTATCAGTAAGATGTAATTTTTTTTTCCAGCTCCATGCATTCTACCCGTAAACAGAGGTCGTATATTCTATAATGGAAATAAGATCTGGATATCAGATCTCCCAAAGAAGAGAATACTGCATGCAGAAAGAGTAGCCTTTTACTGCAAAAACAAGAAGCGGAAATGTGGATACCCAGTTCTGACTCAGTGCATAGACAGTAACGTTGAAATTCCTTCGTGCTTTGAAGGTGAGAATGATTCTAGGTATGAAGATGTGTCAAAAGTCTCTTACGTTAGTTATATTATTACAGTTCAATAATATTTCAATGTTTGAAATGTCTACAAGGAAATTTCAGAGCTGGTATAAGCCAATGTCTGTGGAGCATCACAGATGTATTGTGTCTCTCTATTACTATATTATATTATGTACACCCCACTTTGATGGTTAACACCTAATTTCTCCCCACTGGTTTCTCCACGGCAAATGGCAACTAAACACAAGGGAGTGACCTTCTCCCACAGGGGGAGTGATTGCTCCACAAAAGGTGCAAGAGTTTGACTCGTCCTCTGAATTTCTCTTCCTCCCTGTGACAAGGTGCCTGGTCTATGCTTGGAATTTCCATTCAGTAATGTCACTGAGTTTGGGAATTCAGTAAAATGAGTAAAGCACACATCCCACCATTTTGTAGCACCACACACCAGTGTTCCTTAAATTTTCTTTTAATTCAGTGATGAAGCTGAGAACAATGTCATGACTGGATCTACTTTTATGGCTTGACTATTCTCAATGCTCTCCTGGCCGGCCTCCCATCTTCTGCCCTCCATGAACTTCAACTCATCCAAAACTCTGCTGTCCATATCCTAACTTGCACCAAGTCACATTCACCCATCACCCCTGTGCTCGCTGACCTACATTGGCTCCCAGTCCAGCAACACCTCGAATTTAAAATTTTCATCCTTGTTTTCAGATCCCTCAATGGCCTTGCCCCCCCACTATCTCTGTAACCTCCTCCAGCCCTCTTGTGTGTCCCTGATTTCCTTCACCCCATCATTCGTGGCTGTCCCTTCAGCTGTCAAGCCCTAATCTCTGGAATTCACTCCCTAAGCCTCTCCACTTCTCAACCTCTCTCCTCCTATAAGTCGTTCCTTAAAACCAACCTCTTCACCTGTCCTAATATCTCCTTTGTGGCTCGTGCCAAATTTTGTCTGATAATGTTTCCGTGAAGTGCCTTGGGATGTTTTACTACATTAAAGGTGCTATATAAATGCAAATTATTGTTGTTCTCACCCTCTCCCCATTACCCCAGAAGTCTTCTGCCCCTATGTTGAAAATCAGTAACTTGCTTTTCCAGCTCACTCCTTAGTGCAAAAAGACACACCAATGTGCTTTGTGGTGGAAAACAGTGGAAGTCAGAGCGTTTGTTTTACAAATGACATAAATTGACAGGCAGTGCGCTCAGACACAATGGGCCTGAAATTCCAACGGACCTGCTCCACCAACACAAGTGCAGGGGAGTGGAACACACGGCAGCCCAAAGTGAAGGTTGCTGATCCTGTCCGAAATGGTGGGGAAAGGGTCATTAGGATGATCAGGGTGTGTCCACTGTGCCTGTAAAGACGCATCAGATGGCATGCCTTGATCTGCTTGCTGGAAGGCAGAGCCGCATCTCGGTACTTGACAAGGAGGACCCCGAGGCTCTTCCTCAGCTGAATACAGAAGAGCTCTAAAAAGTCTTCAGCTCCAATGGGAGCCATTACTGTTTAAATCAAGATAATGGGTTCCTGTCCAGGATTTATTACCTTACTTTTAGCAAGGTCTGGGGCCTTTTCTGAGACCTTAATGGGACTCACTCTAGCTCTCAGGTGTGAAGAGTTTCACTGAGGCCATTTAAGAGCATGAAGGGCAGAATTCATGGTCTGGAATGGGAACTCTCCCCACACGCCCACTTGACGTGGGCATGCCCATGGAAAATGGCAGAATGAAAAACACGGGAGGAAGTCTGGTATCCTGTGGGCTAATCCGTCTCCTTTCCAACCAGGGCCTAATCAAAATTTCAAACCCAAGATTTTGAATATATTACTAGTTGATCCCCTGTGGGGTTGTGCAAAGGGTTTCGTGTCTAAGTGTAACTTCGGGTGAAGCAGGAGGTAACTGAATCAGGACATGCAAACATAAATTCAGTCCCCATTTTAAAGTTACAGGCTGGAGGATGTAATTACAGTGCAACAAGTTTACATAGGCAGTTTCCGTTATAAATATGGACATAAGGATGCATGCTGGCATAAGATTTTTAATATTAAAGATGGATGGGAGGCACATTTGACAGGACAACTGCAGAGTGACAGATGGGAGGATGCCTTGGAGGGATGTCACTGGAGAAATAAAGATGAAATTTCACTAGCACAAACTAAATAACCGTGTGTATTTCTTTTTCAGAACCTTCAAAATTGTCCTACGCTTTATCATATAAATCACTTCCATCAGAAATAGTACAGTGTTAAAGCAGGAGAAACAGAACCATTGCCATCGGTCAAGTATCATTTATAATGAAATATGATTCCAACAATGATCAAAGCTTTGTAAAGTGTTCACAAATCTCAATTAGTAACACATAATTTGTTACATTATACTAGTAAGATTATATTTGCAGCACCTACTTTTTTTGGACAGGCGACTGATGATTTTCTTTTCAGATATCACTTGAGTTGTCAAGTATGGTGCAACACTGATAATAATCGGAGAGTTTGATGCAATGTAACAGACCCTCCACGTTTTTAGCTGCATCTCGTTTATTGTCAAAAATCCAAATGACACCACATTTTTTGCATTCCTAGGTAATGATATTACATCATATATTATACTTTGGTTGAAACATGAAATCATTATAACTAATAAAATCTTTGATAATGTAATTTCATATCTTTGTTTCATTTAAGTTTAATGATGGATTTGCATTGGTTGGATATTCGGATCAATGCACTGTTTTCAGTTACTTATGTTTTACATCCTTATGGGTGCTACTTATTTGTTCAGAGACTGTTTCAATCCAGTAGTGGCAGAGGGCAGAATAAATTGCATTCAGCTTTAGTTTTATACCTCCAATTTTTTTTGCAACACTCTGGTACTTTGATAAGCGACCAGCCTTCATGTGTGTGCTTAGGCAGTGAGTGTTGGTGAATTATTCAATCGTGGTGGGGATCGTAGCCAAGCCAGAGCCGTTACAAATTTCAGGTCTGCCTTAGACATTCTCTCGGGTTAGCGTTGCCGGTTTCTCCCGTAAACTTATCCGTATCTCTCACAGTCAGGAGTTTACTTTCACTACCTAATATTGAGATGTACGACAGCGTAACCCAAGGGGTGTAACAACGAGACCCCTTTGTTTATGAACTGGATATCGTGTTCCTCACAGATGTGCTTCCCCAATCTTCCAGCAGGAGGAACTGATGAACACTTTGGCAAGACTTGGTGTTTATTTTACAGAATACAGGTGACAGAACAGAATAGTGCTCCCTGACTTCTTTAACTTCTTCTATAATACTTCCTGCAATATCCCAGTTGGCGGATGAAATACGCTCTTTTTATTTTCTTTCTGGTGAGCACCCCTGTAAGCTGACCAACTATACCTTCATTTCCAGCTTAATCCTGCCCTGTCTCTCGCAGAACTGACTTTGGACATGTGGGCCTCGCCCCTCCCTATCTCTGTAACCTCCTCCAGCCCTACAACCCTCAGAGATCTCTGCGCTCCTCCAATTCTGGCCTCTTGCACATCCCTGATTTTAAGCTCTACCATTGGCAGCCATGCCTTCAGCTGCCTGGGCCTCAAGCTCTGGAATTTCCTCCCGAAACCTTTCCGCCTCTCCACCTCTCCCTCCTCCTTTAAGTCGCTCCTTAAAACCTACCTCTTTGACCAAAGCTGTCCTCATATGTAGCTCGGTGTCAAATTTTGTTTGATAACGTTCCTGTGAAGTGCTTTGGGATATTTTAATACGCTGAAGGTGCTATTTAAATGCAAGTTGTTACTATTTTCAACACTTGTACTTTCCAATACGGGTCACTGTACAGCAATCAAGAACGAAAATCGAGCTGATTTTTCCCCTCCCTCCTGAGGCCAACTGTAACTTCCCTCATTACTGCTCTGGCTGTGATCAACTAACTTAGCGCAGGCTGGGAATTCAACTTTGGCCTTTCTGGTCCGTATGTCTCAGTTCCACGTTACAAATTGCTTTATGATATCATTTGAATCCCTTAATTGTGTTACAGCCTTGAAACATACTCTGCCAAACTGTTTATATTACCCAACTGAAGTGTTTTTTTTTATTCGTTCATGGGACGTGGGCGTCGATGGCGAGGCCGGCACTTATTGCCCATCCCTAATTGCCCTTGAGAAGGTGGTGGTGAGCCGCCTTCTTGAACCGTTGCAGTCCGTGTGGTGAAGGTTCTCCCACAGTGCTGTTAGGAAGGGAGTTCCAGGATTTTGACCCAGTGACGATGAAGGAACGGCGATATATTTCCAAGTCGGGATGGTGTGTGACTTGGAGGGGAACGTGCAGGTGGTGTTGTTTCCATGTGCCTGCTGCCCTTGTCCTTCTAGGTGGTAGAGGTCGCAGGTTGGGGAGGTGCTGTCGAAGAAGCCTTGGTGAGTAGCTGCAGTGCATCCTGTGGATGGTACTCACTGCAGCCACAGTGCGCCGGTGGTGAAGGGAGTGAATGTTTAGGGTGGTGGATGGGGTGCCAATCAAGAGGGCTGCTTTCTCCTGGATGGTGTCGAGCTTCTTGAGTGTTGTTGGAGCTGCACTCATCCAGGCAAGTGGAGAGTATTCCATCACACTCCTGACTTGTGCCTTGTAGATGGTGGAAAGGCTTTGGGGAGTCAAGAGGTAAGTCACTCGCCACAGAATACCCAGCCTCTAACCTGCTCTTGTAGCCACAGTATTTATATGGCTGGTCCAGTTAAGTTTCTGGTCAATGGTGACCCCCAGGATGTTGATGGTGGGGGATTCGGTGATGGTAATGCCGTTGAATGTCAAGGGGAGGTGGTTAGACCTTCTCTTGTTGGAGATGGTCATTGCCTGGCACTTATCTGGCGCGAATGTTACTTGCCACTTATGAGCCCAAGCCTGGATGTTGTCCAGGTCTTGCTGCATGCGGGCTCGGACTGCTTCATTATTTGAGGGGTTGCGAATGGAACTGAACACTGTGCAATCATCAGCGAACATCCTCATTTCTGACCTTATGATGGAGGGAAGGTCAATGATGAAGCAGCTGAAGATGGTTGGGCCTAGGACATTGCCCTGAGGAACTCCTGCAGCAATGCCCTGGGGCTGAGATGATTGGCCTCCAACAACCACTACCATCTTCCTTTGTGCTAGGTATGACTCCAGCCACTGGAGAGTTTTCCCCTGATTCCCATTGACTTCAATTTTACTAGGGCTCCTTGGTGCCACACTCGGTCAAATGCTGCCTTGATGTCAAGGGCAGTCATTCTCACCTCACCTCTGGAATTCAGCTATTTTGTCCATGTTTGGACCAAGGCTGTAATGAGGTCTGGAGCCGAGTGGTCTTGGCGGAACCCAAACTGAGCATCAGTGAGCAGGTTATTGGTGAGTAAGTGCCGCTTGATAGCACTGTCGACGACACCGTCCATCACTTTGCTGATGATTGAGAGTAGACTGATGGGGCAGTAATTGGCCGGATTGGATTTGTTCTGCTTTTTGTGGACAGGACATACCTGGGCAATTTTCCACATTGTCGGGTAGATGCCAGTGTTGTAGCTGTACCGGAACAGCTTCGCTAGAGGCGCAGCTAGTTCTGGAGCACAAGTCTACAGCACTACAGCCGGGATGTTGTCAGGGCCCATAGCCTTTGCGGATGCCCTAACTATAATCTTTCAAAGTTCTCTAGATTCAGGAACTGTCCCTCTAGATTGGAAATTGCACATATCACTCCGCTTTTTAAGAAAGGAGAGAGAGGGAAACCGGGGAATTATAGACCAGTTAGCCTCACGTCTGTTGTGGGGAAAATGCTGGAGTCTATAATTAAGGATAGGGTGACTGAACACCTCGAGAATTTTCAGTTAATCAGAGAGAGCCAGCATGGATTTGTGAAAGGTAGGTCGTGCCTGACAAACCTGATTGAATTTTTTGAAGAGGTGACTAAAGTAGTGGACAGGGGAATGTCAATGGATGTTATTTATATGGACTTCCAGAAGGTATTTGATAAGGTCCCACATAAGAGACTGTTAGCTAAGATAGAAGCCCATGGAATCAAGGGAAAAGTACGGACTTGGTTAGGAAGTTGGCTGAGCGAAAGGTGACAGAGAGTAAGGATAATGGGAAGGTACTCACATTGGCAGGATGTGACTAGTGGAGTCCCGCAGGGATCTGTCTTGGGGCCTCAATTATTCACAATATTTATTAACGACTTAGATGAAGGCATAGAAAGTCTCATATCTAAGTTTGCCAATGACACAAAGATTGGTGGCATTGTAGGCATTGTAGATGAAAACATAAAATTACAAAGCGATATTGATAGATTAGGTGAATGGGCAAAATTATGGCAAATGGAATTCAATATAGACAAATGTGAGGTCATCCACTTTGGATCAAAAAAGGATAGAACAGGGTGCTTTCTAAATGGTAAAAAGTTAAGAACAGTGGATGTCCAAAGGGACTTAGGGGTTCAGGTACATAGATCATTGAAGTGTCATGAACAGGTGCAGAAAATAATCAAGAAGGCAAATGGAATGTTGGCCTTTGTATCGAGAGGACTGGAGTACAAGGGGGCAGAAGTTATGCTGCAGCTATACAAAACCCTGGTTAGACCGCACTTGGAGTACTGAGAGCAGTTCTGGGCACCGCACCTTCGGAAGGACATATTGGCCTTGGAGGGAGTGCAGCATAGGTTTACTAGAATGATACCAGGACTTCAAGGGTTAAGTTATGAGGAGAGATTACACAAATTGGGGTTGTATTCTCTGGAGTTTCGAAGGTTAAGGGGTGATCTGATCGAAGTTTATAAGATATTCAGGGGAACAGATAGGGTGGATCGAGAGAAACTATTTCCGCTGGTTGGGGATTTTCGGAGTAGGGGGCACAGTCTAAAAATTAGAGCCAGACCTTTCAGGAGCGAGATTAGAAAACATTTCTACACACAAAGGGTGGTAGAAGTTTGGAACTCTCTTCCGCAAACGGCAATTGATACTAGCTCAATTGCTAAATTTAAATCTGAGACAGATAGCTTTTTGGCAACCAAAGGTATGAAGGGATATGGGCCAAAGGCAGATATATGGAGTTAGATCACAGATCAGCCATGATCTTATCAAATGGCGGAGCAGGCACGAGGGGCTGAATGGCCTACTCCTGTTCCTATGTTCCTATCCAGTGCACTCAGCCGTTTCTTGATATCATGTGGAGTGAATCGAATTGGCTGAAGACTGGCTTCTGTGATGGTGAGGATATCGGGAGGAGGCCGAGATGGATCATCTACTCGGCACTTCTGGCTGAAGATGGTTGAAAACGCTTCAGCCTTGTCTTTTGCACTCACGTGCTGGACTTCGCCATCGTTGAGGATGGGGATGTTTGCAGAGCTTTCTCCTCCCGTTAGTTGTTTAATTGTCCACCACCATTCACGACTGGATGTGGCAGGACTGCAGAGCTTTGATCTGATCTGTTGGTTGTGGAATTGCTTAGCTCTGTCTATAGCATGTTGCTTCTGCTGTTTAGCATGCATGTATTCCTGAGTTGTAGCTTCACCAGGTTGGCACCTCATTTTTTTTAGGTACACCTGGTGCTGATCCTGGCATGCTCTTCTACACTCCTCATTGAACCAGGTTTGATCCCCTGGCTTGTTGGTCATGGTAGAGTGAGGAATATGCCGGGCCATGAGGGTATAGATTGTGGTGGAATACAATTCTGCTGCTGCTGATGGCCCACAGCGCCTCATGGATGCCCAGTTTTGAGCTGCTGGATCTGTTCTGAATCTATCCCATTTAGCACGTTGGTAGTGCCACACAACACGTTGGATGGTGTCCTCAGTGTGAAGACGGGACTTCGTCTCCACGAGGACTGTGCGGTGGTCACTCCTACCAATACTGCTGGCTCTCTCTGCCTTCCGGATGTTTCTGCCTCTCTCTGTGTTTTTTTTTTCTCTGTTTTTTTTCCCTGTTTGTTTTTTTGTTGAATGTGTATTCGGAGGTTCTGCAGGTAACACCTCTCTGTCTGAACACGGTGATTGCCTTGGCAACGGGCAGTTGCAGGGGCAGTCTGTAAACACCATGTATTATTGTTCAATATGTATAAATGCGTAGGCTTCAAGGAGATCTTGAAACATTTGCCTGAGGAAGGAGAAAATCTCCGAAAGCTTGTGAATTTAAAATAAAATTGCTGGACTATAACTTGGTGTTGTAAAATTGTTTACAATTGTCAACCCCAGTCCATCACCGGCATCTCCACATCAATACTGTCATGGACAGATACATTTGCGACAGGTAGATTGGTGAGGACGAGGTCAAGTAAGTTTTATCCCTCGTGTTGGTTCGCTCACCACCTGCCGCAGGCCATCTAGCAGCTATGTCCTTCAGGACTCGGCCAGCTCGATCAGTAGTGGTACTACCGAGCCACTCTTGGTGATGGACATTGAAGTCCCCCACCCAGAGTACATTCTGTGCCCTTGCTACCCTCAGTGCTTCCTCCAAGTGGTGCTCAACATGGCGGAGGACTGATTCATCAGCTGAGGGAGAGTAGTAGTTGGTAATCAGCAGGAGGTTTCCTTGCCCATGTTTGACCTGATGCCATGAGATTTCATGGGGTCCAGAGTCAATGTTGAGGACTCCCAGGGCCACTCCCTCCTGACTGTATATCACTGTATCGCCACCTCTGGTTTGTCTGTCCTGCCGGTGGGACAGGACAGACCCAGGGATGGTGATGGAAGAGTCTGGGACGTTGGCTGAAAGGTATGATTCTGTGAGTGGCTATGTCAGGCTGTTGCTTGACTAGTCTGTGGGACAGCTCTCCCAATTTTGGCACAAGTCCCCAGATGTTAGTAAGGAGGACTATGCAGGGTCGACTGGGCTTGGTTTGCCTTTGTCATGTCCGGTGCCTAGTGGTCTGTCCGGTTTTATTCTTATTGTGACTTTTTTTAGCAAGATTTTACAACTGAGTGGCTTACTCGGCCATTTCAGAGAGCAATTAAGAATTAACCACATTGCTGTGGGTTCAGAGTCACATATAGGCCAGACTGGGCAAGGACATAAGAACATAAGAACATAAGAAATAGGAGCAGGAGTAGGCCAATCGGCCCCTCGAGCCTGCTCCGCCATTCAATAAGATCATGGCTGATCTGATCCTAACCTCAAATCTAAATTCATGTCCAATTTCCTGCCCGCTCCCCGTAACCCCTAATTCCCTTTACTTCTAGGAAACTGTCTATTTCTGTTTTAAATTTATTTAATGATGTAGCTTCCACAGCTTCCTGGGGCAGCAAATTCCACAGACCTACCACCCTCTGAGTGAAGAAGTTTCTCCTCATCTCAGTTTTGAAAGAGCAGCCCCTTATTCTAAGATTATGCCCCCTAGTTCTAGTTTCACCCATCCTTGGGAACATCCTTACCGCATCCACCCGATCAAGCCCCTTCACAATCTTATATGTTTCAATAAGATCGCCTCTCATTCTTCTGAACTCCAATCAGTCGAGTCCCAATCTACTCAACCTCTCCTCATATGTCCACCCCCTCATCCCCGGGATTAACCGAGTGAACCTTCTTTGTACTGCCTCGAGAGCAAGTATGTCTTTTCTTAAGTATGGACACCAAAACTGTATGCAGTATTCCAGGTGCGGTCTCACCAATACCTTATATAACTGCAGCAATACCTCCCTGTTTTTATATTCTATCCCCCTAGCAATAAAAGCCAACATTCCGTTGGCCTTCTTGATCACCTGCTGCACCTGCATACTAACTTTTTGATTTTCTTGTACAAGGACCCCCAGATCCCTTTGTACTGCAGTACTTTCCAGTTTCTTGCCATTAAGATAATAACTTGCTCTCTGATTTTTCCTGCCAAAGTGCATAACCTCACATTTTCCAATATTGTATTGCATCTGCCAAATCTCCGCCCACTCACCCAGCCTGTCTATATCCCCTTGTAGGTTTTTTTATGTCCTCCTCACTCTCTACTTTCCCTCCCATCTTTGTATCATCTGCAAACTTTGATATGTTACACTCGGTCCCCTCCTCCAAATCGTTAATATAGATTGTAAAGAGTTGGGGACCCATCACCGACCCCTGCGGAACACCACTGGCTACTGGTTGCCAGTCCGAGAATGAACCATTTATCCCAACTCTCTGCTTCCTGTTAGATAACCAATCCTCCACCCATGCCAGAATATTACCCCCAATCCAGTGATTCTTTATCTTGAGCAATAATCTTTTATGTGGCACCTTGTCGAATGCCTTCTGGAAGTCTAAATACACTACGTCCACTGGTTCCCCTTTATCCACCCTGTACGTTATGTCCTCAAAGAACTCAAGCAAATTTGTCAGACATGACTTCCCCTTCGTAAAGCCATGCTGACTTTGTCCTATTAAATTATGTTTATCCAAATGTTCCGCTACTGTCTCCTTAATAATAGACTCCAAAATTTTACCCACCACAGATGTTAGGCTAACTGGTCTATAATTTCCAGCCTTCTGCCTACTACCCTTTTTAAATAGGGTGTTACATTAGCAGTTTTCCAATCTGCCGGGACCTTTGCTGAGTCCAGAGAATTTTGGAAAATTATTACCAAAGCATCCACAATCCCTACTGCCACTTCCCTCAAAACCCTAGGATGTAAGCCATTAGGTCCAGGGGATTTATCCGCCTTGAGTCCTATTAATTTACTGAGTACCAATTCCTTAGTGATTTTAATCGTATTTAGCTCCTCCCCCCCAGAGCCCCCTGTTTGTCCAGTGTTGGGATATTCTTCGTGTCCTCTACCATAAAGACTGAAACAAAATATTTGTTCAGCATTTTTGCCATCTCCATGTTTCCCACCATTAATTTCCCGGTCTCATCCTCTAAGGGACCCACGTTTACCTTAGCCACCCTTTTTCTTTTTATATAACTGTAGAGACTCTTGCTATCTGTTTGTATATTTTTTGCTAATTTATTTTCATAATCTATCTTCCCTTAATCAATCCTTTAGTTACTTTTTGCTGTCTTCCCAATCTTCTATCCTCCTACTAAGTTTGGCTACCTTATATGTCCTTGTTTTTAGACAAGGACGGCAGGGTTTCCTTCTCTAAAGGACATTAGTGAACCAGATGGGTTTTTACGACAATCCGGTAGGTTCATAGCCACCATTACTGATACTCGTATTTTAATTCCAGATTTTTATTTAATTAATTGAATTCCCAGCTGCTATAGCAGGATTTGAACTCATGACTCTGGATTATTAGTCTAGATCTCTGGACTACTAGTCCAGTAACATAACCACTCTGCTACCGTACCCACGTGTGCCTCATTTCTTCCTGGCACAATACTTCAAAATAATGTCTGTACCCTTACTATATAGATGGTAAAAAGCAAGCTACGTTAATATACAATGAAGGGTATTGGATTTTTTGAGGCAATAGTTGATAAATCACTGCAGATCTTGTTGGAAAAGTGGCTTTCATAGTTTTTTAAACTACACTGATGGATTCTGGAAAAACCAAAAGGGTTAATACTGGAATTCTAGGAGAATGACCAAAGCCTCTGAGATGGGATGAACAAAATATTCTTGCAACTTGGAGTGTTTCCAATTAACCACCTGATGTGAGAAGGACACCGTCTTATCAAAGCTACCAGAATGGTCATCCTGTCTGAGTAGAAAAAGAATACTTAGGAATGTCCTGAGGAAGACTGCTTTTATGTAATCAGTTGTTTTGTTATCATAATTTAAGGCTCAAGAAAAGAAAGGGAGTTTTTTTAAAGCATCTAACAAGGAACCAGATCTTGGTCAACTAATTAAATTGTGATTATTGTAAGTCCCTAACCAGTGTCTGTTTAAATTGAATAACTTTTTACTATGAATCCAATGGGTCACCTCAGTAAGTCAAAAAATGAAACGGGTGAAATAGTAGTTCTTTGTGAAGTTAAATATACAAAAGAATATGCATTTGACACCCAAACCAGAAGGCATCAGATGTTTGGAAGGTTTTAGAAGGCTTCGGAAGTTCTAAGAGCTGCTGACACTCAATGTCCAAGCTCACACATAAACATAGGAACATAGGGACAGGAGTAGGCCATTCAGCCCCTCAAGCCCGCTCTGCCATTTGATAAGATCATGGCTGATCTGTGATCTAACTCCATATACCTGCCTTTGGTCACTATCCCTTAATACCTTTGGTTGGCAAAGAGCTATCTATCTCAGATTTAAATTTAGCAATTGAGCTAGCATCAATTGCCGTTTGCGGAAGAGAGTTCCAAACTTCTACCACCCTTTGCGTGTAGAAGTGTTTTCTAATCTCACTCCTGAAAGGTCTGGCTCTAATAAAAGACTGGTCTTTTGAGTGAAGTGGGGTGGCTGCTGCCCGTGTAGCTGCAAACCAGCAAGGAGTCCTGAAGAAGGGGCCACACTTACAACGTTAACTCGTCCGTTCTCTCCACAGCTTGCTGACTTACCAGCTGAGTGTTTTCCAACATTTTTCCTGATTTTGTAATGCCTTCGAGGAGAAAATAATTTTCCAGAAAAGCTTGCTTGGTGTAATAACAACGACAGTTAGCCATCCCTAACCCGCGCTCTGTGTGGGTGGGTGGTGGGTGGTTTGACGCGGACAAGATTCGTTGCCCAGGGCCCTTGTCAGAGAGTCTCTGGTCTCTATGGCAACGCCCGAACGGCCGTTTGCGGAAGTACGTCATGATGCGGCGACGTCGGGCGGGCGGGTGGAAGTTTGAACGTTAGCGCTCGGCTCGAGCTCCAGCGCGAGCGTTTTGCTGCCCGTTTTCACCACCTCCTCGGCCGAACCTGTGCCCGACCGCTTCCCACAGGTGGAAGGCGGCCTCACCCCCGCCGAGCCCCCGCTCGTTTGAAGGTGGGCGGTCGGTCGGTTTGCGGCGGATGTCAGTGACTCTTGCGCCGAAAAGGGACCGTGCACTTTTATTTGGCCTTTGTCAATTGACAGGGGTGGCGGGGAAGGCCAGACCGTCGCTTCAGCAAGCACAGGTCAGTGTGCTGTTCTCATCAGTCATGTCAAGGGTTTTATCTGTGGTTGTCCCTCTGATGGCGGATGAGTGGATCATATCTATCTCCGGTCTAGTGGATCATAACTATCTCCGGTCTAGTGGATCATAACTATCTCCGGACTGGTGGATCATGACTATCTCCGGTCTAGTGGATCATAACTATCTCCGCACTAGTGGATCATAACTATCTCCGCACTAGTGGATCATAACTATCTCCGCACTAGTGGATCATAACTATCTCCGGACTATCTCCGGACTAGTGGATCATGACTATCTCCGGACTAGTGGATCATAACTATCTCCGGACTAGTGGATCATGACTATCTCCGGACTAGTGGATCATAACTATCTCCGGACTAGTGGATCATGACTATCTCCGGACTAGTGGATCATGACTATCTCCGGACTAGTGGATCATGACTATCTCCGGACTAGTGGATCATGACTATCTCCGGTCTAGTGGATCATGACTATCTCCGCACTAGTGGATCATAACTATCTCCGGACTAGTGGATCATGACTATCTCCGGACTAGTGGATCATAACTATCTCCGGACTAGTGGATCATGACTATCTCCGGTCTAGTGGATCATAACTATCTCCGGTCTAGTGGATCATAACTATCTCCGCACTAGTGGATCATAACTATCTCCGGACTAGTGGATCATGACTATCTCCGGTCTAGTGGATCATAACTATCTCCGGACTAGTGGATCATAACTATCTCCGGACTAGTGGATCATGACTATCTCCGGACTAGTGGATCATGACTATCTCCGGACTAGTGAATCATGACTATCTCCGGACTAGTGGATCATGACTATCTCCGGACTAGTGGATCATGACTATCTCCGGACTAGTGGATCATGACTAGCTCCGGACTAGTGGATCATAACTATCTCCGGACTAGTGGATCATAACTATCTCCGGACTAGTGGATCATGACTATCTCCGGTCTAGTGGATCGTAACTATCTCCGGTCTAGTGGATCATAACTATCTCCGCACTAGTGGATCGTAACTATCTCCGGACTAGTGGATCATGACTATCTCCGGTCTAGTGGATCATAACTATCTCCGGACTAGTGGATCATGACTATCTCCGGACTAGTGGATCATGACTATCTCCGGACTAGTGGATCATGACTATCTCCGGACTAGTGAATCATGACTATCTCCGGACTAGTGGATCATGACTATCTCCGGACTAGTGGATCATGACTATCTCCGGACTAGTGGATCATGACTAGCTCCGGACTAGTGGATCATAACTAGCTCCGGACTAGTGGATCATGACTATCTCCGGACTAGTGGATCATGACTATCTCCGGACTAGTGGATCATAACTATCTCCGGACTAGTGGATCATGACTATCTCCGGACTAGTGGATCATGACTATCTCCGGACTAGTGGATCATGACTATCTCCGGTCTAGTGGATCATGACTATCTCCGGACTGGTGGATCATGACTATCTCCGGACTGGTGGATCATGACTATCCCCGGACTGGTTGATCATGACTATCTCCGGACTGGTGGATCATGACTATCTCCGGACTGGTGGATCATGACTATCTCCGGACTGGTGGATCATGACTATCTCCGGACTGGTGGATCATGACTATCTCCGGACTGGTGGATCATGACTATCTCTGGACTAGTGGATCATGACTATCTCCGGACTGGTGGATCATGACTAGCTCCGGACTAGTGGATCATAACTAGCTCCGGACTAGTGGATCATGACTATCTCCGGACTAGTGGATCATGACTATCTCCGGACTAGTGGATCATAACTATCTCCGGTCTAGTGGATCATGACTATCTCCGGACTGGTGGATCATGACTATCCCCGGACTGGTTGATCATGACTATCTCCGGACTGGTGGATCATGACTATCTCCGGACTGGTGGATCATGACTATCTCCGGACTGGTGGATCATGACTATCTCCGGACTGGTGGATCATGACTATCTCCGGACTGGTGGATCATGACTATCTCCGGACTGGTGGATCATGACTATCTCCGGACTGGTGGATCATGACTATCTCCGGACTGGTGGATCATGACTATCTCCGGACTGGCGGATCATGACTATCTCCGGACTAGTGGATCATGACTATCTCCGGACTGGTGGATCATGACTATCTCCGGACTGGCGGATCATGACTATCTCCGGACTGGCGGATCATGACTATCTCCGGACTGGTGGATCATGACTATCTCCGGACTAGTGGATCATGACTATCTCCGGACTGGCGGATCATGACTATCTCCGGACTGGCGGATCATGACTATCTCCGGACTGGCGGATCATGACTATCTCCGGACTGGCGGATCATGACTATCTCCGGACTGGCGGATCATGACTATCTCCGGACTGGCGGATCATGACTATCTCCGGATTAGTTGATCATGACTATCTCCGGACTGGTGGATCATGACTATCTCCGGACTGGTTGATCATGACTATCTCCGGTCTAGTGGATCATGACTATCTCCGGACTGGTGGATCATGACTATCTCCGGACTAGTTGATCATGACTATCTCCGGACTGGTGGATCATGACTATCTCCGGACTAGTGGATCATAACTATCTCCGGACTGGTGGATCATAACTATCTCCTACTGTTTGTTAGTAACCGGACCCGTCGAATTGGGGCAATGCTGGTCCAATTTGAATGGGGGTATTGCTGCTGTCTTGGTCTCTGCCAACTCCATTGTTGAACCCGTCATTGGGGAATTCACAAGAACGCATTTAGTTGACATTGCTGTGACGTAATCCAGTAGTTGTGGACTCCCGATTTCACCCTGCCTAGGAACAGGACGAAAACCAGAGAACACATATGTAGGGTGACATAGAGCCAGGGGTGAGACGAGGAGAGTTTTTTTTAACGCAGCGAGTTATGATGATCTGGAAGTAGGGTGGTCGAATAGTAACTTTCAAAAGGGAATTGGATAAATACTTGAAGGGGAGAAAATTGCAGGGCTATGGGGAAAGAGCAGGGGAGTGGGACTAATTGAATAGCTCTTTCAAAGAGCACAGGCATGATGGGCTGAATGGCCTCCTTCTATGCTGTAACATTCTATGATTCTATAGGAGTAGGCCATTCATCCATTCATGCTTGTTCCGCCATTCAATTAAAACATGGCTGGACTGTGTCTCAAGTAAAGGGAATTAGGGGTTACGGGGAGCAGGCAGGAAATTGGACATGAATTTAGATTTGAGGTTAGGATCAGATCAGCCATGATCTTATTAAATGGCGGAGCAGGCTCGAAGGGCCGATTGGCCTACTCCTGCTCCTATTTCTTATGTTCTTAACTCCATTTGCTTTATAATCCTTGATCCTGTTACATATCAAAAATCTATCATTCTCAGTCTTGAAAAAATATTAATTTGTGACTTATGGGAATGGTGCGGAGGGAAGGATAGTTGTAGTGTAAATCAACTATAGTGTTCTTGTGAATTTCCTAGTGGTAGGTTCAACAGTGGACTTGGACCTGGTTGCCTAATTAGTGAGGGTTAGTGTGAATTGCATCATCCAAAAATTGTGGGAGAAAGTTTGAGTGGAAAAGTTGGCCCAGTTAAAGATATTGGGGGTGAAATTCCTGTCTTTGCTAATTTTTTATGATAAATTTGGTATGAATACCAAACAATCCTGTTTTGTGCTTGGACTGACCTTGGTATGTAAGGAAGCAAAGACAGAAATTCCACCCCATACTGATTAATAAATGGGCCTGTGCTATATTAATAATTCAGACTTGAACTTGTTGTGATCATGAGAAGTCCATCTGTTCCCAAGGTAGTTGCTGCAGAGTTTTAATGTATTATGTTCACGGTCATGTAATTTTTTTTTAAGGTACATGCTCCTCTTTTTTTCTGGAGGTCTTGGAGCACAGCTGCCCCAGCCCAGGAGATCAGAAACTCAAAAGCATGGGAGTTTCTGTGAAGTATGAGCACACACCAAAAATCTGTGATGCCACAATTGGTACAGCAGAGTGTTGTGCTTCCAGCAATATTTAAAAATCAAAGTGTTTCATAAGAATAGATGAAACTGTTGAATAACTGCATGAAATATGAAACTGTATGTGATTTTTTTTTCAGTCGGTATTAATTATTGTAGATTTTATTACGGAGTTTGGGGCGGAGGATGAAGTCATGGCTTTGGTCTTCCTAATGTTTAGGTGGAGGAAACAGATGCTGGATGTCAGACAAGCAGTCTGACAACACAGAAACAGAGAAGTGGTAGAGCTTGGTGTTGTTAACATACATGTAGAAGCTGACCCCATGTCTATGGATCAGCATGTAGATAAGAAAGAATATGGGGCCAAGCGTGGATCTTTGAGGGACTCTGAAGGTAATGGCGTGGGGGCAGGAAGAGCAGTCGTTCCTGGTGATGCTCTGGCTATAATCAAATAGATAAGATTGGAACCAAGCAAGAGTCGTCCCGCTGAGCTGGACAATGGAGGAGAGACATTGGAGGAGGATGTTGTGGTCGACTGTGTCAAAGGCTCCGGAGAAGATAAGAAGTGATAAAGCATCAAGGTCACATTCTCAGAGGATGCTATTATGCCTTTGGTTAGGGCTGTGGAAATGGAGAAATTCAAGGAGTTGTAGGCAAGTTGGGCACAGATTTGGGAAGTGACAACACGTTCAAGGACTTTGCAGAGGAAGCAGAGGTTGAAGATGGAGTGGTAGTTTGCAAGGACAGAGGGATCAAGGGTACATCTTTTGTTTAGAGTGGTTTTGAAAAGAAGGAGGACTGTATCAGAGGGGAGTGAGAGCATGGGGTTCAGGAAGGGAAGTTAGATGGTCGGCAGTTTAGTTGGAATGAGGTCAAGGGAGCAGGAGGTGAATCTCATGGACAAGATGAGCATGGAGAGGGCATGAGGGTAGATGGGAGAGAAACTAGATAGGTACCTGGTTTCGGGGCTAGGGTTGTGAGGAGCCTGAGCAAGGTTTGGCTTGTTGGGAAAGGTGAAGCAGCAGAGACAACTGAATGGACAGTTTCAACCTTCATGACAAAGAAGCCCCTGAGCTCTTTGCATTTGTTGTAGAGGAGGGTGGAGGGTGGAGGGGAGAGGGGTTTAAGGACAGGGTTGGTACTTGAGAAAAGAAGCCAGGGGTTATCTTTGCTTGCCAGAATGATCCTGGAGTAGTGGGTGGTTTTGGCAGAGGAGAGTGAGGCCTACTGGGTACTCTTTGTACACTTAATAACAGCGACAGTTGTGGATGGTCGCTTAATATGTAACTGAGTGGAGTGACATTACTGTTGTAATGAAACTGCATTAGTAATATATTTATTCACTGTGCACTGACTGAAACATTTAATCGTGCTTCTTAAACATGCTTATTTCAGTTCATCTGGGAGAGACAAGTTAGTCACAGGATCACAATCATTTGATGAAGTACACAGCTATACAAAACCCTGGTTAGACCGCACCTGGAGTACTGTGAGCAGTTCTGGGCACCGCACCTTCGGAAGGACATAATAGCCTTGGAGGGAGTGCAGCGTAGGTTTACTAGAATGATACCCAGACTTCAAGGGTTAAGTTACGAGGAGAGATTACACAAATTGGGGTTGTATTCTCTAGAGTTTCGAAGGTTAAGGGGTGATCTGATCGGAGTTTATAAGATATTAAGGGGAACAGATAGGGTGGATAGAGAGAAACTATTTCCGCTGGTTGGGGATTTTAGGAGTAGGGGGCACAGTCTAAAAATTATAGCCAGACCTTTCAGGAGCGAGATTAGAAAACATTTCTGCACACAAAGGATGGTAGAAGTTTGGAACTCTCTTCCGCAAACGGCAATTGATACTAGCTCAATTGCTAAATTTAAATCTGAGATAGATAGCTTTTTGGCAATCAAAGGTATTAAGGGATATGGGCCAAAGGCAGGTATATGGAGTTAGATCACAGATCAGCTATGATCTTATCAAATGGCGGAGCAGGCACGAGGGGCTGAATGGCCTACTCCTGTTCCTATGTTCCTACAGCTGATTTCACAGGAAGATCCTTTGCTAAAACTTAATATGTACTGTGTAAAAACTTCGTGATCCTGAATTGGACCCTGTAGTTTAATTGAACACACTGCTTTCCCATGAAGATGAGTAACAAGCTCAATTGTGCCATATAAAGGATGTGCAGTGCACAGATAAGCCACTTCTTGATGGCGAGAGATAATGCTTAATGGAGGAGAAAGTTGACCTGCAGTATTTTCATGAACCTGTATGCCTAGCTCTTGAGTTAACATGGGTGTTAGCCAAGAAAATCATCCTCAGCATGTCTGCCTCACAAAATGCGATCTTGGCTTTGCTAGTCTTGTAGTTTAGTTTTATTTATTTTCCCACCTGCCTCTGATGTCTACTAGTTTCTTCACCTCCTCCCTCCTTCAGAATCCCTTTGAGAAGGACATGTCTATTTGCTGTTTCTTGCCCTCATACATTGAGGGCATTTACAACTATTTGGTGTGGGGGGTGTCAAGAGGACAATCTACATCTTTCCACTCCATCGGATAGTATATTGCTATGTTAATACACTAACCCGAGGATGTGACTTTGTTATTTTTCATGTTTTTTTCCCCGTTGTCTTGAGGACATAAGGATTAGAAATTTAAATACCAGCCTCTGGTAATAAGGATGATTTTTGCTTTAATTGTATTTTTGAAGTCCCATTACAAATACCAATGTTAATTGGACTATAGTTTACTCTGATGCTGTAGCAACAAGTATCTTGTTATTTGCCAGCAGTCCTAAACTATTCTATTGTAAATAGAGCACTGTTTTCCTAAATCAGCTTTTGTGCATCAGATTAATCTTTGTACTTCAGCCTGCATCGGTCAGCTGGTGAGATGACAGTCAGGAGGTACAATAGTCACCAAATTTTGTCTCCTTTGTGTGTGGACATGTGAGATTGCAGTCCTGGTTTTAAACTTTTAGCAGCTGTTCCTAAAACATTGGCATACTGCTGATAATCATGTGATACAGAACAAACATTACATATGCAAACCTCCTGAAAATTGTTCTGCAGAAAAATTGTACAGCCACTATACCCTATATCATGTAATCTAGTGATAAGTTTGTTGGTATTTATAACTAGTTACACATGGTTTTCTAAAAATATTTAATCTGTGTTAAATGTTTGTTTGTTCCCATTGTATAAACAGAAGACACAGACATATCTCAGAGCATATTTATCCAGTAAGTAGATCTGGTGTAATGCACTTGTGACTATGTTGCTTGACTGTCTATGCACAATGCTCTGAAATGTCCGAATCAATCTGTAAAACGGTGTGAAAAGATTTAAAGGGGAATATAGCTGGAAAGGAAGTATTTTCCATGTAAAATTCCCCCAGCGCACCTTACCCCACCCCCACTATTAGTTGGGGGGGGGCGAAATTCAAGATTATTGCTGCCTATAAAGAAAAGCCTTGTTTTTCCATTAACACACGGTTCCTTAAGATCCACAGTGTCAACTTTAAAAGCTATAAAGATCTGATCATCTTCAGCAGTGTAAGCATTCTGGCCTAATGATCTTATCTGTACTAATACTTAATAAAGTTCTTGACAGAATTGGAGGAAAAGTACCACACCCTACTCTGAGGATTCTCAGTAAAAATGCTTATTAGAGATTCTCTCAAAATCCTGAAAGCAAAGTTGTTTAAAATGAAGCTAATATCTGATTGTATAATTTTAGTTGGTTAATCAAATTTTTTGGTTGCTCTGTGCTGGGTACTGAGATCATTTTAAACTTTTTGTTTTGCGTAGACTTCTATAACATTTTCGGGAAGGATGTTTGAAAAACTGCCCTTCTACCTGATTCAGCATAGGAGTTTGATCAGATCTCCTTAGGTATTTGTGGTATTTTGTTCTTTTCCTCCAACATTACCTCGTGGGAATAACTTTTTTCTTGTGCTTGCTGAAGATGATCAACAAAAGAATTTCAGAGCTGATTTGTCTTCATCAATAGCAACATATTGTAATGTACATTTTCAATGATTTTTGCTTTAAGATTTTCTTCCTCTTTCTGGTTCACCTGAAAGGTTCTTTCCATTGTCCTCGGGAGTGAGTGTTGCTGGCTTCATCTTTGTCCTCCAGTGACAGGAGTCACATGTGACTCCATAATGTGAAATGTTTGATTTTTTTTTTCTCAGTGGTATATGTGTGATCATTAACTCACTATATTGTGATTGTGGGTGCAAACCCACACTTTTCCACTCTGTTACACTGTGCATGTGGTGCTACTCTGGTGTGGCTGAAACTCTCTCCATTTATTAATCAGAGAAAAAGTTGACCATAACTGGAAACCGTTAACTTTTTTTGGCTTTGCATTTGTTTGAGTTCATTTATACTGGCAATGGGGAGGAAAAAATTGCCTGAACATGGAATTAAAATGGACCGTGAGCTTTATCTCAGTATATTTTATAGAACAAGTGTTTTTCCAGGATGTAGACAGCTGAGAGTTCAGATAACTTACATCTTCCGTTACAGTTTTGGTGCACCACCAGTCTGAGACTAGCATCTGCATAGTGCAATTGGCAGCCAGTAATGAAGAAAAGAAGATTTTGCATTTATGTAGTGCATTTCACAGCTTATGTCTGTCCCAAAGTACTTCACAGCTAGCTAATTACTTTTGAAGTGTATTCATGGTTGTTTTATAGGCAAAAGTCCAGACTTGACTTATAGGCAGAAACCCAGACTTGACTATTCCAATGCTCTCCTGGCCAGCCTCTCATCCTCCACCCCCTGTGAACTTCAGCTCATTCAAAACTCTGTTGCCCGTATCTTTTCCCCACAACAACTCCTGCTCAGCCATCACTGCTGTCCCCGTTGACCTACATTGGCTCCTGGTTCCCAATGCCTTAAATTTAAAAATTACAATCTTGTGTTTAAATCCCTCCACGGCTTCGCCCTCCCCTATCTCTGTATTCTCCTCCAGCCCTACAACCCCTCATCCCAAAACTCTCTGTTCTTCTGATTCTGGCTCCCTTTGCCCCACCATTGGCAGCTGTGCCTTCAGCTGCCTCGGCCCCATGCTAAGGAATTCCCTCCCTCATCTTCTTCAAGACCTTCCTTAAAACTCACCTCTTTGACCAAGCTTATGGTCATCCCAGCTAATAGCTCCTTCTTTGGCTCGGCATTCCTTTCTTTTTGATTACGTGTCGTGAAAGTATCTTTCTACATTAAAGCACTGTATAAGTGCAAGTTGTTCTTGTTGTAATATTAGTACCTTGTATCCCATTCCAGCTTAAGTGTTATCCTTTGTACTATATTACAAAGAAATGGAGAACTGTGAGCAAATTGAAATGGTGCAGTACCAATTGCTATCATTAGGAAGAATGTAAGGAATCTTACAACACCAGGTTATAGTCCAACAGTTTTATTTAAAAATCACAAGCTTTCGGAGATTATCTCCTTAGTCAGGTGAGTGAGTGAAAGGTTCTCAAATCGCATATCTTATATTAGGCTGGGACACGATCACACCAATCAAAGGTGTCGTTGGTGTTCGGACAGGTTAGCCACGGAAAACAGTACATCCCAGTATACTGCATACACAATGGGTCAGATTACAAAGCCAGAGAGAGAAAGAGACCCGAAAGGCAGGGAGAGAGAATGTCCAGTTGCATTAAAAACAGAACTTTTTTTTCCCCTGCTGGTGGGGTTACGTGTAGCGTGACATGAACCCAAGATCCCGGTTGAGGCCGTCCTCATGGGTGCGGAACTTGGCTATCAATTTCTGCTCGACGATTTTGCGTTGTCGTGTGTCTCGAAGGCCGCCTTGGAGAACGCTTACCCGAAGATTGGATGCTGAATGTCCTTGACTGCTGAAGTGTTCCCCGACTGGGAGGGAACCCTCCTGTCTGGCGATTGTTGCGCGGTGTCCGTTCATCCGTCGTTGCAGTGTCTGCATGGTCTTGCCAATGTACCATGCTCCGGGGCATCCTTTGCTGCAACGTATGAGGTAGACAATGTTGGCCGAGTCACAGGAGTATGAACCATGTACCTGGTGGGTGGTGTCCTCTCGTGTGATGGTGGTATTTGTGTTGATGATCTGGCATGTCTTGCAGAGGTTGCCGTGGCAGGGTTGTGTGGTGTCGTGGACGCTGTTCTCCTGAAAGCTGGGTAATTTGCTGCGAACGATGGTCTGTTTGAGGTTGGGTGGCTGTTTGAAGGCGAGTAGTGGAGGCATGGGGATGGCCTTAACTAGGTGTTCGTCGTCATCGATGACATGTTGAAGGCTGCGGAGAACATGTCGTAGTTTCTCCACTCCGGGGAAGTACCTGACGACGAAGGGTACTCTGTTGGTTGCATCCCGTGTTTGTCTTCTGAGGAGGTCTATGCGATTCTTCGCTGTGGCCCGTCGGAACTGTCGATCGACAAGTCGAGCGTCATATCCCGTTCTTATGAGGGCGTCTGTAGGTGTCCATTGTGTTCCTCCTCGTCTGAGCAGATCCTGTGTATTCGCAGGGCCTGTCCATAGGGGATGGCCTCTTTGACGTGGTTAGGGTGGAAGCTGGAAAAGTGGAGCATCGCGAGGTTGTCTGTGGGCTTGCGGTAGAGTGAGGTGCTGAGGTGCCCGCCTTTGATGGAAATTTGTGTGTCCAAGAAAGAAACCGATTCTGAGGAGTAGTCCATGGTGAATTTGATGGTGGGATGGAACTTGTTGATGTTATCGTGTAGTCTGTTCAGTGATTCTTCGCTGTGGGTCCATAGAAAGAAAATGTCATCGATGTATCTGGTGTATAGTGTTGGTTGGAGGTCCTGCGCAGTGAAGAAGTCGTGCTCGAACTTGTGCATGAAAATGTTGGCGTATTGGGGTGCGAATTTGGTCCCCATGGCTGTTCCGTGTGTTTGGGTAAAGAACTGGTTATTGAAGGTGAAGACATTGTGATCCAGGATGAAGTGGATGAGTTGTAGGATGGCGTCTGGAGATTGGCTGTTGTTGGTGTTGAGTACTGAGGCTGTTGCAGCGATGCCGTCATCGTGGGGGATACTGGTGTACCGATCTTCGGGTAAGTGTTCTCCAAGGCGGCCTTCGAGACACACGACAACGCAAAATCGTCGAGCAGAAATTGATAGCCAAGTTTCGCACCCATGAGCACTGCCTCAACCGGGATCTTGGGTTCATGTCACGCTACACGTAACCCCACCAGCAGGGAAAAAAAGTTCTGATTTTAATGCAACTGGACATTCTCTCTCTCTGCCTTTCGGGTCTCTTTCTCTCTCTGGCTTTGTAATCTGACCCATTGTGTATTCAGTATACTGGGATGTACTGTTTTCCGTGGCTAACCTGTCTGAACACCAACGACACCTTTGATTGGTGTGATCGTGTCCCAGCCTAATATAAGATATGCGATTTGAGAACCTTTCACTCACTCACCTGACTAAGGAGATAATCTCCGAAAGCTTGTGATTTTCAAATAAAACTGTTGGACTATAACCTGGTGTTGTAAGATTCCTTACATTTGTCCGGCATCTCCACATCATATCATTAGGAAGGGCAGTGCAATATCTATAACTCACTGATGCCCTCTTGTGATAGAACCCAGGTACTATAGTGTTACTGTACCCGGTATATCATTGTGAAATTCTCAAGGACCTGAATGTTTCAGTTCTGAGGGCCAGCTTGCCAACAAGCACATCTTCTACCCTGTATCCAAATCCAAATAATTGCATTTATTAGTTTGATGGTACCTTTGCTGATGCTCACAGTTTGACTTGCCAATAAAACTCCTGAGTAAGGATAGTTGGGCAATTCCTGTCAGACTCTGCAAGAAATGTGATTTGTGGGCTGCAAACAGTGCAGTTGCCAAGTAGCTGCCTCCCAAGTTTGTTTCAAGTATCTAAGAATCTGAGCTTTAATTATGGGAAATGTGAGGACAAAAACAAATAGTGAAGAGAATATAGGATTTAAAAGAAACAAAAGTTTGAAATTGTTTTACACAGCAATTGCTTTACTACAAGTGATGATCTTGACAGAGACTATAACATCATTTAAAAGGGAATTTGATATGTACTTGAGAATAAAAGTATAAAAGGATGCAGAGAAAGGGGCAGGGAAATTTGATTCGAGTAGATAGCTCCAGTTGAAGAGTGCGCTCCAGCACAGGTGCAATAGGCCAAATGGATGGAACACTTGTTCTTGATTTCACAAAACTGCACAAAAATGAAATGCTGCATAATATTCTATACTTATTCCTGTTCTGACAAATTGCAAGCTGCTACCCTATATATTGCTGTGATCCTCCAAATGGCAGACTTGAGGTGGGGAGGGTATAATTTTTTAAACATGTATTGTTGCCATACGAAGTAAAACACGAGCAAGCAGTGGTTTGCTTATCATTTGGAAATTAATTTGTGTAGGAATGCTGCAATATTACACTGATCCATTAATTCAGCTGTTAAAAGCATAGGTGGCGATCTGGGAGCATGTCACCGGTCTGCCTTCGCTGCTGGGCCTCATGTGGTCACGGGAACTTGAGGAAGGAGTATATCAAAGACAATCCTGTGTCGGGAGAAACAAAACTGTAACCTGTTTCAGTTTCAATGTTTTAATCAGTCGTCACGAAGACCTTGTCTTTTTTGATTTGTAAGTTGTTCTTTGAGAACAAGGACTGATTTTTAATAAGTAAATTATCTGGATAAACACGGAAGAAAAATGTATTTAATCTTTTTTTCCTGTGCTTATCAAAATGACAGGTATCTGTGCTGGTGAATGGAGCATTTTTCGCACCAGTGTTCACATCAAGCGCTCCTGGATCCTTAGCTATGGTGTAAAGCTCCTTCTTTGTGGCATCCACAATGTGTCTCAACCCTAATTTGAAAATTGTAAACAATTTTACAACACCAAGTTATAGTCCAACGATTTTATTTTTAATCCCACAAGCTTTCGGGGGCTTTCCCCTTCCTCAGGCGGTGTGGAAGTGACAATTTCAAATCCTTCGCATTTTAAGATCACATAACAAAGCCTGGTGATTACTGCCCGTTGCCAAGGCAATCACAGTGAGCAGACAGAAAGGTGTCATCTAAAAGGCCACTGAATATACAACCCCCCAAAAAAAAAGAGAGACAGAACGAAGACAGTCAATGACCCATTATATTAAAAACAGATAACATTTGTTCGCTGGTGGGGTAACGTGTAGTGTGACATGAACCCAAGATCCCGGTTGAGGCCGTCCTCATGGGTGCGGAACTTGGCTATTAATTTCTGCTCGACGATTTTGCGTTGTCGTGTGTCTCGAAGGCCGCCTTGGAGTATGTTTACCCGAAGGTCGGTGGCTGAATGTCCATGACTGCTGAAGTGTTCCCCGACAGGGAGAGAACCCTCCTGTTTGGCGATTGTTGCACGGTGTCCGTTCATCCGTTGTCGCAGCGTCTGCATGGTCTCGCCAATGTACCATGCTCTGGGGCATCCTTTCCTGCAACGTATGAGGTAGACAACGTTAGCCGAGTCATAGGAGTATGAACTGTGCACCTGGTGGGTGGTGTCCTCTCGTGTGATGGTGGTATCTGTGTCGATGATCTGGCATGTCTTGCAGAGGTTACCGTGGCAGGGTTGTGTGGTGTCGTGGACGCTGTTCTCCTGAAGGCTGGGTGATTTGCTGCGAACGATGGTTTGTTTGAGGTTGGGTGGCTGTTTAAAGGCGAGTAGTGGAGGTGTGGGAATGGCCATAGCGAGGTGTTCGTCATCATTGATGACATGTTGAAGGCTGCGGAGAACATGGCGTAGTTTCTCCGCTCCGGGGAAGTACTGGACGACGAAGGGTACTCTGTTGGTTGCGTCCCGTGTTAGTCTTCTGAGGAGGTCTACGCGATTTTTCGCTGTGGCCCGTCGGAACTGTCGATCGATGAGTCGAGCATCATATCCCGTTCTTACTAGGGCGTCTTTCAGCGTCTGTAGGTGTCCATCGCGTTCCTCCTCGTCTGAGCAGACCCTGTGTATTCGCAGGGCCTGTCCATAGGGGATGGCCTCTTTGACGTGGTTAGGGTGGAAGCTGGAAAAGTGGAGCATTGTGAGATTGTCCGTGGGCTTGCGGTAGAGTGAGGTGCTGAGGTGCCCGTCTTTGATGGAGATTCGTGTGTCCAAGAAAGAAACTGATTCTGAGGAGTAGTCCATGGTGAGCTTGATGGTGGGATGGAACTTGTTGATGTTATCGTGTAGTCTCTTTAGTGATTCCTCACCGTGGGTCCATAGAAAGAAAATGTCGTCGATGTATCTGGTGTATAGTGTTGGTTGGAGGTCCTGCGCAGTGAAGAAGTCCTGCTCGAACTTGTGCATGAAAATGTTGGCGTATTGGGGTGCGAATTTGGTCCCCATGGCTGTTCCGTGTGTTTGGGTAAAGAACTGGTTATGGAAGGTGAAGACATTGTGATCCAGGATGAAGCGGATGAGTTGTAGGATGGCGTCTGGAGATTGGCTGTTGTTGGTGTTGAGTATTGATGCTGTCGCAGCGATGCCGTCATCGTGGGGGATACTGGTGTATAGTGCCGAGACGTCCATCGTGGTGAGAAGTGTTCCTGGTTCAACAGGTCCGTGGGTACTGAGTTTTTGTAGAAAGTCTGTAGTGTCGCGACAGAAGCTGGGGGTTCCCTGCACGATGGGTTTCAGGATGCCCTCGATGTATCCAGAGAGGTTCTCACACAGGGTTCCATTGCCTGATACGATAGGACGTCCGGGTGTGTTGGCTTTGTGTATCTTTGGGAGGCAGTAGAAGTCTCCCACGCGGGGAGTACGTGGGATGAGAGTGCGTAGGATGTTTTGAAGGTCTGGATTGAAGGTCTTGATCAGTTTGTTGAGCTGATGGGTGTGTTCTTTGGTCGGGTCTGCGGGTAACCGTCTGTAGTGTTCCTGGTTGTCCAGTTGTCGGTATGCTTCTTTGCAATAGTCCGTTCTGTTCTGTATGACGATGGCTCCTCCTTTGTCCGCTGGTTTGATGACGATGTTGCGGTTGGTCTTGAGAGCTTTGATGGCGTTGCGTTGTGCTCGGGTGACATTCTGGACTGTCTTCCGAGTGCGGCTGATGAATCTGGCATAGACGCATTTCCTGACAGCTTGAGCATACATGTCAAGCTGAGGGCAGCGACCCTCTGGAGGAGTCCAGTGAGACTCTTTCCTCTTCGGTTGCTGTATCGCGGATCCCTCTGTCTGCTGTTCCGGATCGTTGATTGTCTCATTGGGTTCACTGCTGAAATTTTGTGGTTTGTGGTAGAATTCCCGGAGCCTCATTCTCCTGATGAATTCCTCTGTGTCTGCCGCGAGACTAGTGGGGTCCATTTTGGTAGTGGGGCAGAAATTGAGCCCTCGGCTGAGAACTTCGATTTCGTCTGGTTGAAGGGTGTGGTCGGACAAATTGACGATGGACTTCCCTGTGGTTGCAACCGTGGTACCAGGGGAAGCTTGGTCGATGCTGGTGGTGATGCCGAGTTTCTCAAGCTTCCTGCTCTTGGTTTTCATGTAGGCAGCGTAGTTCCGTTGCCTCGTCTGTCTGGCGGTATCTCGTAGCTGGTCTGCTGTGTCCTGAGTACAGGTTGAGAGTATGGACTCTATCTTAGTTTCGAGGTTGTGGCGTCTGCTGTAGAGTTGGTGTATGAGATGGTTGCGGAGTGTGCGAGAGGTACGGCGGCAGAGTCTCTCAGCATAATCCGAGTTGTATGTGGACTTGAGTGGGTTTGTGATCTGTAGTCCTTTCGGGATCTTGTCTGCTTTCTTGCAGCTCTGTAAAAACTTGATGTCTGTGTCTAAATGCGCGATCTTCTTGGATATCCTTTCCACTGTGAGCCGGCAGTTTGTGGTGTCGACGGTGGCCATGATGTGGAGATGCCGGTGATGGACTGGGGTTAACAATTGTAAACAATTTTACAACACCAAGTTATAGTCCAACGATTTTATTTTTAATCCCACAAGCTTTCGGGGGCTTTCCCCTTCCTCAGGCGGTGTGGAAGTGACAATTTCGAATCCTTCGCATTTTAAGATCACATAACAAAGCCTGGTGATTACTGCCCGTTGCCAAGGCAATCACAGTGAGCAGACAGAAAGGTGTCATCTAAAAGGCCACTGAATATACAACCCCCCCAAAAAAAAGAGAGAGAGACAGAACGAAGACAGTAATTTGAAAAGGACACCCTTTAATGTATCAGAGTGACATTTCTCACATTGGCCATCTCTGTTGGCCTGAATGAGACTATCAATTCTGTGCGGCACTCTTGCGCAGGAATTAAGCTGAAGAAAGAACAAACTTGCATTTATATAGTGGCTTTCATGTCCTCCGTACATCCCAAAGCGCCTCACGGCCAGTGAATTACTTTTGAAGTGTTTTCACTGTTGTAATGTAGGAAAAGCGGTAGTCAAACAGCAATGAGACCAGATAATCTGTTTTCGTGATGTTGGTTGAGGGACTCAGGGAGAAATCCCATACTCTTCTTTGCAATAGTGGCCATGGGATCTTTAACGTCCACCTGAGGGCAGACGGAGGCCTTGGTTTAACATCTCATCCGAAGGACAGCATTGCACTCCCTCCGTACTGCACTGAAGTATCAGCATAAATTACATGCTCAAGTGCTAGTGGGACTTGAACCCACAACCTTCTGACTTAGAAGCAAGAGTGCTACCACTGAGCCACGGCTGACACTGAAATTTTCAACAGTCATTTATGTAGAACTTTCACAACAGGCAGAGCTGACTTCTGTCTCGGTTGGACAAGACCCAGGTCCTAAAAATGAAAGGACAATGTTCTAAGGGTTGCCAACTCTCCCGGATTACCTGGAAGTCTCCCAAGACTGGGGTGTCGGGGGTTTGGGTGGGGTTGGGGGGGGGGGAAAGAGAGAGACTTGGAGTCGGGAGGACTGGGGCTTGAGTGGGTGGGAGAGAGGGAAACTGCGGAGTGGAGTAGGTGTGGGGATCTGCATTTTCAGCAGAACTGAGGGCAGCAGCAGCAACGTGGTGAGTGAGAGTGGCACCGAGAGAGGAGTGCCAGTCAAGGGGTGAGTGAAACCTGGGGACTTTACTGTGGTTAACCTGTAAGATTGTTTCCACTAGTGGGAGAATGGGGAATAAGGGGACGGAGACATTGGAAGAACCAAGGGAGAAGGAAGGTTCCTGAACTGAGGGCTATTACATCATGGGATGCTTCACTACAAGTGGTTATTGAAGTAGAGACGAGAACATCATTTAAAAGGTAATGGGATAAATATTTGTAAAGGACAAATATAAAAGGATCTGGGGGGATCCTGAGCTGAGTTTAGGACTCCAAGTGAGAAGTGCCTCAAACACCGAACCCTCTGCCCTTTGTGTGATCTATCGGTTTGGTTCAGGTCAGTCTGTGCTGGCTGGTTTTGATGTGTGAAGTCCAAGTATAGATTGGCTCTGACTGAGGCTCCCCGTTCAGAGTTCTCACCTTCACATAAAACCTGAGTCCAAACCAGAGTCTAAGGAGAGAGATCGGGCCTATTAAAAGTGACATCGACTGCAGCGCAGTGCAGGGAGATTCTGGTTGTAGTTTCAGGTTGAATATCAGCAGGTTATGGATTGCTACTCGTTACAGGTAGTAAATCGGGGCGATATAGACGATCAGTGAGTTATTGTATTTAGTCAGTTATGAGGGGAATCTGAGTGTTACCAGTAGTACTGTTATGGATGTAATTTCTATGAGTTGCTATTAGTTACTGGTGGAATAAAAGTTCCTCCCACTTTTGGTTTCCCCTCAGTGAATCGCTCCCCTGCCGTTGGTTTCCCTTCATCGCCTGCTCACATGTGGCCTCCTGGTTCTCCAAACTTCTAGCACAACAACTGCTGGCACAAAGCCACGAGGAAGATTCTCAACTATAGGGGACCCAACCTTTATACAGTCAATGCAGTAACATTTGCAGATGTCATGTGGTCAGAATGTCACGTGATCAAAACTTCTAGGAATGCCTCCAACCAGAGTTGGCAACCCTAATGTTCTAACCCATTGTTCCGCCCAGTCCACTTAGAAGAGATTCTTAAATGACAGTGGCTTCACATTTGATATAAAATGAAAATCTTAGTTGAGTCTGGCGTGGCTCTGTGGTAGCACTCTTGCCTCTGAGTCAGAAGGTTGTGGGTTCAAGTCCCCCTCCAGAAACAAAATCTAGGCTGACACTCCAGTGCAGTACTGAGGGTGTGCTTCACTGTCAGAGGTGCTGTCTTTTGGATGAGACGTTAAACCGAGGTCCTGTCTTCCTTCTAAGGTGGACACAAAAGATCCCAGGGCACTATTTCGAAGAAGAGCAGGGGAGTTCTCCCTGGTCAATATTTATCCCTCAACCAACATCACTAAAACAGATTATCTGGTCATTATCACATTGCTGTTTGTGGACCTTGCAGTGCGCAAATTGGCTGCCGCATTTCCTACATTACAACAGTGACTACACTTCAAAAGTACTTCATTACCTGTAAAGCACTTTGGGACATCCTGAGGTCATGAAAGGAGCTAAATAATGCAAATCTTTCTTTGAATTATCTTTTGTAAGTAGATATTCTTTCCTGTCTTAATTCTAGGTCTGCGTACCACTCATCATACTTTGAAGGTGGCTTGACCTGCTCCCTGGCCTTCCTACTGGTAAGTGAATGAGAATGGCACTGCATGACCAATCTTTCTGGCAGAATCTTATCTCTCTTTTGAAAAAAATTGTGTTCCACATGAATTCTTTGTTCTATATTGATAACAGGTTGTTGTGGAAACCTATACTAAAGAAGTACGATGGCCAACCAGGAGGAAACCTGGGAAAAACTAGATTCAGAATTTGACCACTACTTGGTCGACATGAAACCGTATGTTCTGAAACTTGTACACAAGTCAGGTAAGGTCTAAATGAAAAAAAGAGGTTCATGTCTGATACCCGGTGATGCAGCACATTCTCTAAGATTGTTTCAAAACAGATTCAATTATTAGTAATTGCCTACTGTGCCCTGAATAATATCAGGGTTAGATTTTTATTTTCTGTGTGAGATTTCCTGCAATTTTTATCTTTAAGCTGTTCCTGGAATCCGAATTTAGCTGTAGGTTCTGAGTTTCTGGCTGCACACATTGGTTTGTGCAGCAGTGAAATATCAGCATATCTATAGTATAAAGTAACTACCTCCAGATTCTTGCTGCTGTCACTTGTTATTCCATGATACCATGTTTGCAATGCCTATTCCATATGTTTTCTAGTACAGCAGGGACGTACAAACGTTTGTCTGTGTGTCTAGGGGCCTATCATGGAGTCTCGTGGGTCGCTTGTAAAGTTTAAACCAATGTTCCTATTAATTTGCATATATTTCAAGATATGAACAGATCTTGGTGTTCTGATTTTGGATTTATCCACCAATGAGCAACAGCGCTAAAAACAGCCCTTTCCAAATGTCCCGGCCCACAAAATTCAAACAGGACAAACCAGCGAGTGAAAAAAAATCTAAGCACAAATAGAACTGAGACCCTGGGGCTTCGTGTGCTGGATTGCACGGTCTTGAAGGCCTGAAATGGCTCATGGGCAGTAGTTTGGACACCCTTTTTGTACAACAAAGGAATGCGCAAAATTGTGATTTGCACAAGTGTACTTGGGGAGGGAGTCAGTCCTTCATGTTTGAATTTTTTTAACAGTCTGCTTTTTTTTAGGAATACTCATGTGAAGAAAAATGAGTGTTAGGGAGGAATGTTCCTTCTCCTCCCCATTTGTTCCTAAAGATTTCCTTCTCCCAGCTGCCTGGTGCACCAGAGTGCTGGCAAAGCAGGGATCTAACAAAAACAAGACCATTAATTTAAATGGAAATTAGTTCTATGAAAGTACTTTTGAATCAATGGTACAGAGCATGATAAAATTGTTATTGGATTGAGGAGAAATGTTATGACATTTATTTGCTTTGCAATTGATGACCTATGCAATAATAAATGGATACAAGTGAATTTTAAGCCAGACGCACAATTGAGGGCTTCATAAATCGCAATAAAAGAGCTTGAACATTTCGTTCTGTGTACAAACTGACACTAATAACCTTGATAACCATTTTGTCGACGTTTCATAGAAGATACAATATAGTGGTTTTAAAAAAAAATTACGTTCTTCTGAAGGCTTAGCGAGTTTATCCATTGAGCTTGTGAGTCATACAGACCAGGAAGATCCAAGGTTTTTTCCTCTGTCTTTGTTGAATTAGATGATCGCAGCATCGATAGGGCACTACAACTGGCTTCAGTATCTCTCGGTGAGGGAGGGGGAAATTGCCAAAGGTCCTCACTCCTGATTGCCATGCAGCATTCCGTCCTGCATGTGTGTGGATGTCCAGTGTGGACAGGTTTCGGCTCAACTATGATGTTCTCTACCTGCCTCCATCTCTTTCTAGTCTAGTGACACTCACCATCGGCACTCGCACATGAAGAATGGCAATTTGGATGAATTTGTGCATGGGCTGTGCTGAGTTCTACATGTGTGTGTTTATGCTTACTGTGCCATGATGATGTTTAGTGTATTATGTTTGTTATTCTAGACATTTAAAACACCTAGCTTTCAGGAGCTGAGAAAAAGAATGGTCTGCTGTCCTCGATTCTGTTTAGATCTTGAAAATGTCAAAGGTTTGATTACAATGGATAGTTATACCAGTTACTATCTCGCCTGAGTAATACCAGTTCCTGTAATCGTATAAAACACTTTGCCTATCTCACCTGAAAATGTGTAGCTCTTCAATTTTTCTTGTAAGGCTACGAATTCCACCAGTTCTCTCCAGTCACCCTGTTCTCTTGTGGCCAAGCGGGTGATAAGAAACCCGCTTTGATGTCTCTGCCAATACCAGACTGAGTTTGGCTGCCTCTAAGCGCATACCAGAGGGACGGGGATAACTCTGTTTATATGTGTTTTACCCCTTCTTCTCTTTTGGATAGTTGCCTCCTTGTAGAGGATTTGACCTGTGTAGATGCCCCCCCTACCTCACCATGCATTCCTATGCTGTCATGCCACCATGTATAGTTTATTCTGCATTGGAAGGATAATTGTGGCTTTTTAAAATTCTGTTTACATGCTATAGAACGCCAGAGATGTGCGCTGTGGATCAAGAAATTATGTGACCCATCTGGAGCTGGAGCAGGAGTCATGGGACGCAAAAACCGAAATATGTATGCCAAGCTTTTACTACACATGCTCAGACGGGGATTACTTGAAGGGCCTTTCACACACAGACCTGAACCTGGATCACTTAAAACGCTGCCTTCTTACATGGTATGAAATGTTCATAAATCATCCTATATTGGAACAGCGAAAGTAAAATAATTGCATGTCTTTATTGAGATATATTCCAAATATGATTTTATGGGGTATTGCAGTTATTAACATTATCATTAGGTGTCACTGTTGGCTGAATTGTGGCATTAATGTGTATTTTGTGAATGAGTTTATGGAGAATACGGGCCCAGAAATTCTAGTAAGGTCTTTTGGAGGCAGGGACGGAACTTCAACCCATCCCAGGGATGAGGTCCTGACCCCCTCCCATATTCTTGGGTCAGAGGTATGTACATAATTTGAACAGTGCCTGTGCCATTTACAGCACCAAGGGATGGCATTTGGCTGTGGTGCCTTGCTGTAGTGTAAGTGAACCTGCAGTCCTGGCCCAGCTGCTTCTCCCTTAGGCCAGTTTGCCGAAAGCAGTTAATTGCCCATAGGCGTCTCTGCACCTAGTGCTGCTCGGGCGCTAATGACAGGAAATACATCTTGAGATGTATTTCTCTTGTTTGTGTGACATCATAATACGCCTGTCCATAGTATGCATCTGTGCCCACTTTAATTGCAATTTCTGTTGGGTGACAAAAGGGGTGGGAAGTTGGTGTATTTGGGTCCTGCGCAAATTCCCGCTCCACCCAGATTATGTAGTTTTTTCCCCCCCGCCTTCTAGATCCCTGGAATTTTATGGCCACTGTCCTGGAGCTTTTTGTTCATTTTTTTCATACATTCCCCCCACCTCAATATTAGATTTCCCTCCTGTGCTTTATACATTCTCCCATTGAAAAAGTGGGCAGTTGATATGTTTGAGCCATCTGCCAGAAGCTTTGTGTGACTGATCCTGGGTGATTTGCCCAGACTGGAAGTCCATTGTGTAGGGAATCATAGGGGTGAATTTGAGTTCTATAGCTATTTGCATCATTGATGTGCTATGCCAAGTGACCATTCGTAAGAGGGCCATTTTAAGCTTAGCTTTCAGATATTGTACCGTGCCATAGACAGGATAGAATGTAAAGACAATGTGAGCTCATTGCTGTAAGCCCAGAAGCAGTAACTCTTGTAAACCCTTTTTCAAGAGATATTCTCTCAGAGCAACTGGATAATAGGAGTTTGAGTTTAACATTTTGAAGACAGCTGACTAATCTGCACAGTTAAACAGCAACATTACTAAAATACTCTGTGTTGAAGAAAGTCTTACAGATTTTAATTGAGTTTTCTCACAAGATAGGTTCATCAACTGCACACAGCCAGTTCCTCTGTTGTCATTAACATTCTCTGTTTAAATAAAAGTATTAGAAATATTTTTTTAAAAAACACACCACCCCTATATTTGTTGTGGACTAGATTGTACAGAGGGTTAAACCAGGGATGTTCAACTTGTGTCCAAGAGCCACATGTGGCCCCCAAGCCCTGACAATATTGCCCTTAAAGCCCAGACAACTAAGTCCTATTAGTGGTCGTTTTGCTTATTTGCTAGTTTGTTCTGTTTGAATTTTGAGAGTCTGGAAGTTTGGAAAGGGCTGATTTTAGCATTCTTATCTCATTGGTGGATAAATCCCAAATCAGAACACTTAAATCTGTTAGTATTGGTAACTTGTGATATTTGCAAATTAAAGGGAACATTAAACTTTATACATGCACTTTCCAAGGCTCCATGGTATGCACCTATGTGACCCACGAAGATAGAAGTTTGGACAACTGTGGGTTAGAGTATAGTTTTTTTTTCTGGATCTGGATTCACGTCTAATGTGGGTTGATGTCTCCTCTTGTCTGCTGTCTGTTACAACCTATTTATTATATATCACAGCCTGAACAACATGAGTGTGAAATTTTTTTCTGATGGGTCTTATGGTACATAGAACAAAAACAAGACAACGTAGAGGGTGTTAATGCCTCTTAGTATTCAGGTAATGGTTGCCAAAACCTTTTGAGCCACTTTTGGTCTTCAAAACAAGATTACATAGTGCAGAAACTATAATATTTTTTAAATGCTGTTTTCTCTTTTGCTTCCCCATTTGTGATACATCCTTGGTAAAAAGGCAGCCAATAGTTTCTAGCCTCTGCCTCCACCAATGCTCCTGTGTGACTGATGGTGAGGAGGTGTCTGAAAATGACTAAAGCAGTGGCTGGCACCTCACAGAATTACAGTGGTTTGAGACTTGGAACTCACACATGGGAGTTCAAGGACACAAACCTACATCCTATCATTTTGAGTGACAGCATACCAGAGGATTTGCAGGTGACTTGCTGACAATACTGAAGAAGCAATAATGTCTCTGCTCCTGGTCATTAAGAGCACTTATTGTAAATCTACTTAGCATTAAACATTTTGCCAGTTTTGAAAAAAAAATCAATGAAATACAGGTATTATGAATCAGTTGGAGCTTGTTTTTAGCCCTGAGTTTAGAAATCATTGAGTGATGAAGGATGTAATCTCTGTCTCTTGGGGCTGGAAGTATCAGTAAACCAACTCAGTTGTTGAATTCTTTTATTAATTGCAGTCAATCTACTTTGATGAGCCCAGCTTTGCAAAGCCACTTGATCGCAGCGCTGAGGGAATACCAGACTGGGTGACAGGGGAGCTGGGTGCAGGGGATTCGAAAGCCAGTGACTCCTGGAGAAGCTGCTCTGAAGATGATGCATCTTTTGACTCCTCTCGTGCTGCTCACAGGTCTGTGTTTTTTATGTTATTTTGAGGCATGTTACAGTTCCCCATACCACATTGACTGTAAAGCATGTTGAACCCTAATTTTCAGTAGTCTTGCTATCTGCCTAACATTTACACTGTGCTAAGGGACTCCAATTGACTCCACACCAGAGAATAGCTGATGAGTGAATAGAGAATTGAATCTTGTTAGTTTCTGGTTACACCTATTATATTTGGTACTGTTAATGGAGTAATTTTAGGTGTAAGTTTATTTTAAATGAATAGTTTTTTTGCCCAGGTTTATTGCTCAAAATACAAACTATTCCCTTCAGTGTATACTACATTACTTAAGTACTTTATGCAAATTTAGCAAATTAATAATCATAACATGATTCATATTTTATAAAATTTGTTCCAATATAGTTAAGAGTATTTTAGCAAGCTTGTGCAATGACTGTTGGTAAAATTAGTGAATTGCTGAGCCATTCAGACAAGGAGGTGCCAGATTAAATTACCAGTCCCTGCTGAATTAGCTGATTTTAGCTAGGATTGTGGCAGAGTGCTAGGTGTTCTGATTCTGGATCACTATCTAGTAAAGCCTGTCGAAAGTGCGTGTGTCGTTTGACATCATCTCCATTCTGGCCGGGAATAGTGGTGTCACTATATGCAGCCGCCTAATAATTATGCGTTAGAATGACCTCTGGATTTCTCCAGGTCACTCTAATTTAGAATATTTTTGGTGGGCTCCTGGCGAAGTTCCTGCTCTCCAGGGGAGGTGGGGGCAGTAAATTGCTGCTGCAAACCGTGGGCACCTACAGCAGTTTAAAGGGGTAGGAGGTGGCAACAACTCCAGGAAATTGTCTATATAGTTGTGAAAATTACAGCAATCCTTTGATTGAGAGATCGTCTTTGATGGGTCCTCTATTGAACGCACTGACCTCTGTGCCCAAATATAGTCTTGGTGTTGATGTACTGCCCCTAGAAGCACTGGATGCCTGTTGCATGGAGGTCCAACTAATTCCAAGTGTTACTGAGATGATAATGACAGGAAATGAAAAGCCTGACATAAGGCTGTCATTAAGTCTTCATTTAAATACACCCAGCCATTTTCGGGTGGGTGCTTTTGACGTCCCATGTAAGTGAGCTGGAAGATAGCCAACGGGGAGACCGGGGGGAAGAGAACAGCAATGGGCACAAACTTAATAGGAATTTTTCCCCAAGTTTCCAACATTGCCCACTGGAGTTGCACAGGAAAACCGGCATAACTCAAAAGGAAAATCTTCCCTCATATATAGATATCTGAACAAAAAGAAGTGAGATATAATTTTTAGGTGTGAAATGTAGTAATATCAAGGGACTCAGCACACTTCTGAGGAGTGTAGCATATGGAGTAGGAGTGGTGTACACTTTATTAATAAAAAAAGTGTATTTCAAAGTCATTGATGCAACACGTTTATGCCGACGCATGGGCGTCATGTTTGAGTTTTAAAGCAAGCAGGAGCAGCCAATTTCTTGTATAAGATCAGGCCTGGTGTGACAGGTTATTGGTAGATCATTGGAGGATCATTGGAGTCTCTGATAACGTGAAAGATTCTTGTTGTATTAGTTTTGCCAGTTCTTAGCTCGTGTGTTATTTAGCACATGATGTGGTACTGCAGTTATTCATCTTTTGCTGATGGCCAGGGACGTGGGGCAGTTAGTGCTGTCTGGAACATCCCTGCTTTGTAAAACTATTCCCATTTGCTGATTACTAAACGACATTGGTGGTGGTTGTTTAGTCGTGGCCCCCCTTGGTGTGAGCGTGTGTGCTTGTGTGCATAGATGAAACATATAAATACTGTGAATTTTGAATCTGTTGTAAGTCAAGTAGTCAAAGTATCCTTTTGATGTTCCTAACAGAGGAGTGTTACTACATTCCTGCAGTCAACAGAACAAAATAATGAGTATATATTGACATGAAACACTGAGCTTACTTGTATATTTAGCCTGTAGGATAACTGTTCATGTGCACAAAAAAAAACTAATTTGAGCTCAGAAGTTACGCAGCAGACATGGATAATTTGTTCAGTGCCTCCAGCATTTGTGATGCATTCAGGCACCTATTGATTTTTCTTTTACATGCTAACTTTACATAGCTCTGAAATTTTGAAAGTGTACTTCAAAATAGTACGTTAGTAAGTTATTGGATTAAAATTGAAGTAAGGTTAATTGACCCCAAAGCAAACTCATTGCTAAAAATGTACTGTGAAATATTCTGTAGTTGCCAACTTCAAGTCTTATCTCTCATATATAGATTTTTTTTTTTTTTGCAAACTTTAAGAACTTGTGCTTAGGCTCATGAATGTATTCAGCTAGTAGTTAAGCCATGGCGATCAGGAAAGGTTAGGTTTGATTCCCAGCTCCCTGAGTTTGGTTGAGGTGGTGGTCAGGGCACTATAATTGACCTCCGTACCCTTGGGTTAGGGAAGGAGCAATCAGAGTTTCTGCTCCTGATTTCTAACCTGAGATCGCTACTGGAAGCACCCAAGTGTATGTGTCAGTTTGTTTTTTTGTTTTGTATATGTGTTGGTCTCAGTCCTGACGCACAGCAGCCATGTTTTCCAACAGCAGTAGGTTCATTCTCACTAAATAATATTTTCGTTGGTCCTTCATGTTGAGCAAGGAAAACCTTTATTCCTGCGAGACTTTTTTCTTCCAAATCAACAAGAACAAATGGTTGTTATATGCATGTTACTTGTAATATTTTTTATACAATCATCCAAAGCCATTAGCAGATTTACCTAAATGGTTCTGTAATTGAATGTTGAGGTACCACTTCAATAACTTCATATATAATCAGATTTTAACCAAATTTATTAAGATGCTTCCTTCATCAAACACTGGTTTGTGTCTTTTTTTTATATTTAACTTGCGACAGCATGCAGCGAGAAATAAATTTAGCAAGGACAAACATTATGTACTCTAACATCAATTTATTGCATCAGCTAACTATAAAGCATTTAAACTTGAAGGATTTTCTTGCTTGTTTCTTGTCAATTATGCTTGAACATCATTTAAAAGTGATCTGAAAATTCTATATCTGTTCTTGTTCTAACTTTTTAGTTACCAATTCCACATTAGTGTGTTCTCTTTTAATTACTTAGTGAATTACCTTTATAACCAATTTTTTTTTTGAAGCATGGCTCGGCAGACAGCACTCTCACTTGTGATGGTTGTGGGTTCAAGCCCAGGAGTGAGCACGTAAACTAGGCTGACACTCTAGTTGTGTTTCTGAGGCTTGTATGATGCCATAAGTTTAAGATCCTAGCATGCCTCATGGGTTCCATGTTGTTCTGTATTATCCTGTGGCCATATTCATTGGAGCTCTGTTTTGGAACATTCCTGGTGTCTGTTTAAACTGGAAGCTGTTTAGCAGTACTGCATGTTGAGCTCAAGGTGGTGCTACATATTCAGTGAATTCTTAGTTTAGCTACTTTAGGAATTTGGCCAGAATAGATTATATTTAATTGGTCTATGTATATATTTGTTTTTTTAGTATATTCGCTTTTAGTATATTCGAGAGTCCGAGGGCGGAAGGAGAGTCCGAGAGGTGAGCGCAGTGTAAAAGGAGAGTCCAAGAGGTGAACGCAGTGTAAAAGGAGAGTCTCGAGAGCAGGAAGAAGTCCGAGAGGTGAACGCAGTGTAAATCTAAGGCAAGTCATGGCAGCAGAGCTCGCACCCGTGATATGCTCCTCCTGCACTATGTGGGAAGTCATGGACACTACAGGTGTCCCTGGCGACCATGTGTGCAGGAAGTGTGTCCAGCTGCAGCTACTGACTTAACCGTATTTCGGAGCTGGAGCTGTGGGTGGATTCATTGTGGAGCATCCGCGATGCTAAGATTATCGTGGATAGCATGTTCAGTGAGGTGGTCACACCGCAGGTAAAGATTACGCAGGCAGAAAGGAAATGGGTGACCACCAGGCAGAGTAAAAGGACTAGGCAGGTAGAGCAGGAGTCCCCTGGGGCCATCTCCCTCTCAAACAGATATACCACTTTGGATACCATTGGGGGAGATGGCTTATCAGGGGAAAGCAGCAAGAGCCAAGTTCGTGGCACCATGGGTGACTCTGCTGCACGGGAGGGGCGGAATAAGAGTGGCAGGGCTATATTGATAGGGGATTCAACTGTAAGGGGAACAGATAGGCGTTTCTGCAGCCGCAAACGTGACTCCAGGATGGTATGCCTCCCTGGTGCTAGGGTCAAAGATGTCACGGAGCGACTGCAGGGCATTCTGGAGTGGGAGGGTGAACAGCCAGTAGTCGTGGTCCATGTCGGTACCAACGACATAGGTTAAAAAAAGGGATGAGTTCCTGCAAGGTGAATTTAAGGAGTTAGGAGATAAATTAAAAAGCAGGACCTCAGGATTCCTACCAGTGCCACGTGCTAGTGAGTATAGGAACAGGAGAATAGACCAGATGAATGCGTGGCTGCAGGGATGGTGTAGGAGGGACGGATATAGATTCCTGCGACATTGGGACCGGTTCTGGAGAAGGTGAGACCTGTACAAGCGGGAAGGTTTAAACTAGAATGGCAGGGGGATGGGAACCTGAGCAGGGAGACAGAGGAGGGGGAAAACAAGGATAGAAACAAAAGACAGAAAGGGAAGGAGCAAGTGTGGAAGGCAGAGAAAACACGGGCGAAAAACTAATAAGGCCATAGTGCAAAATAAAACTAAGATGACTAGCAGTCTTAAAAAGACACGTCTAAAGACATTGTGTCTTAGTGCGTGGAGCATTCGCAGTAAGGTAGATGAAGTAATAGCGCAGATAGATATTAACGGTTATGATATAGTTGCAATTACGGAGACATGGCTGCAGGGTGACCAAGGATGGGAACTGAACATCCAGGGGTATTCAATATTTAGGAAGGACAGGCAAAAAAGGAAAGGAGGTGGGGTAGCGTTGTTAGTAAAGGAGGAAATCAATACAATAGTGAGGATGGATATTGGCTCGGAAAATCACGATGTGGAATCTGTATGGGTGGAGCTAAGAAACACCAAGGGGCAGAAAATGTTGGTGGGGGTTGTCTAAAGGCCCCCAAACAGTAGGGGATTAAAGAGGAAATTAGCGACGCATGCAAGAAGGGTACAACTATAATCGTGGGTGACTTTAAATCTACATATAGATTGGTCAAACCAAATTAGCAATAATACTGTGGGGGAGGAATTCCTGCAGTGTGTACGTGATGGTTTTCTAGACCAATACGTTGAGGAACCAACTAGAGAACAGGCGATCCTAGACTGGGTATTGTGCAATGAGAAAGGATTAAATAACAATCTTGTTGTGTGGGGTCCCTTGGGGAAGAGCGACCATAACATGAAAGAATTCCTCATTAAGATGGAGAGTGAAATAGTTGAATCCGAAACCAGGGTCCTGAATCTAAATAAAGGAAATTACGAAAGTATGAGGTGCGAGTTGGCTATGATAGATTGGGGAACTTTATTAAAAGTATTGACGGTGGATAGGCAATGGCTAATAATTAAAGAACGTGTGCAGGAATTACAACAATTATTCATTCCTGTCTGGCGCAAAAATAAAACAGGAAAGGTGGCTCAACCGTGGCTTAACTAAGAAATTAGGGATACTATTAGATCCAAAGAGGAGACATATAAAATTGTCAGAAAAAGTGGCAAGCCTGAGGATTGGGAGCAGTTCAGAATTCAGCAAAGGAGGACAAATAGATTGATTAAGAGGGGAAAAATAGAGTACAAGTGTAAACTAGCAGGGAACATAAAAACTGACTGTAAAAGCTTCTATAAATATGTCAAGAGAAAAAGATTAGTGAAGACAAATGTAGGTCCCTTACAGTCAGAAATGGGGGAAATTATAACGGGGAACAAAGAAATGGCAGAACAATTAAACACATATTTTGGTTCTGTCTTCGCAAAGGAGGACACAAATAACCTGCCAGAAATGTTAGGGAACCAAGAATCTAGTGAGAGGGAATGTAAGGAATCTTACAACACCAGGTTATAGTCCAACAGTTTTATTTATTTTCAAATAAAACTGTTGGACTATAACCTGGTGTTGTAAGATTCCTTACATTTGTCCACCCCAGTCCATCACCGGCATCTCCACATCATGGCTAGTGAGAGGGAGGAACTGAAGGAAACCAGTATAGTAAAAAAAAAAATAGTGCTAGGGAAATTAATGGGGCTAAAGGCTGACAAATCCCCAGGGCCTGATAATCTACATCCCAGAGTACTAAAGGAAATGGCCCTGGAAATAGTGGATGCATTGGTGATCATCTTCCAAAATTCTATAGACTCTGGAACAGTTCCGACAGATTGGAGGGTGGCAAATGTAACGCCACTATTAAAAAAGGAGGGAGAGAAAAAACAGGGAATTACAGACCAGTTAGCCTAACATCAGTAGTGGGGAAAATGCTGGAGTCTATTATAAAAGATGTGATAACAGAAGACTTGGAGGGCATTAACGGGAGTCAGCATGGGTTTATGAAAGGGAAATCATGCTTAACAAATCTACTGGAGTTTTTTGAGGATGTAACTAGAAGAATAGTTCGGGGAGAACCAGTGAATGTGGTGTATTTGGATTTTCAGAAGGCTTTTGATTAGGTCCCACACAAGAGGTTAGTGTGCAAAATTAAAGCACGTGCAATTGGGGGGAATATACTGGCACGGATTGAGAATTGGTTGACAGACAGGAAACAGAGAGTAGGAATAAACAGGTCTTTTTCCAGGTGGCAGGCAGTGATTAGTGAGGTACCGCAGGGATCAGTGCTTGGGCCCCAGCTATTCACAATATATATCAATGATTTGGATGAGGGAACGGAATGTAACATTTCCAAGTTTGCAGACGACAAAAAGCTGGTGTTGAATGTGAGTTGTGAGGAGGATGCAAAGAGGCTGCAATGTGATTTAGACCAGTTGGGTGAGTGGGCAAGAACATAGCAGATGCAGTATATCGTGGATAAATGTGAGGTTATCTGCTTTGGTTGTAAAAACAGAAAGGCAGATTATTATCTGAATGGTGATAGATTGGGAAAAGGGGAGGTGCAACGAGACCTGGGTGTCCTTGAACACCAGTCGCTGAAAGCGAGCATTCAGGTGCAGCAACTAGTTAGGAAGGCTAATGGTATGTTGACCTTCATTGCAAGAGGATTTGAGTACAGGAGCAGGGATGTCTTACTGCAGTTATATAGGGCCTTGGTGAGACCACGTCTGGAGTATTGTGTGCAGTTTTGGTCTCCTTATCTGAGGAAGGATGTCCTTGCCATGGAGGGAGTGCAACGAAGGTTTACCAGACTGATTCCTGGGATTGCAGGATTGACGTATGAGGAGAGATTGGGTCGACTAGGCCTATATTCACTAGAGTTTAGAAGAATGAGAGGTGATCTCATTGAAACATATAAAATTCCAACAGGACTAGACAGACTCGATGCAGGGAGGATGTTCCCGATGGCTGGGGAGTCCAGAACCAGGGGTCACAGTCTCAGGATACGGGGTATGCCATTTAGAACCGAGATGAGGGGAAATTTCTTCACTCAGAGGGTGGCGAACCTGTGGAATTCTCGAAAACAGGAGGCAGTGGAGGCCAAGTCATTAGATGTATTCAAGAAGGAGATAGATTATATTTCTTAATGCTAAAGGGATAAGGGGGAAAAAGCGGGAACAGGGTACTGAGTTAGACAATCAGCCGTAATCATTTTGAATGGCGGAGCAGGGCTGTAGGGCCAAATGGCCTACTCTTGCTCCTATTTTCTATGTTTCTTTGTTTCTTCCATGTACCTACTTCTCTTTCATTCTGTCAATTATTTCTGTGTAATTCTGTCATTTAAAAATTAAGCTTAGTGGTTTTGAATGAATTTCAGAAATTATTTATTTTCAGTTCATTCTTATGCTATTTATGGATATCACTTCATAATGAAATGTGTGTGAGGAAGATGCATGGAACTGATCTTAAATGTCCATGGATTAAAATTTAAATCTATATTTTATATTTATTTCTATTATCAATCTGAAATAACTAGATGGTACAGGATGTTGGAACACCAATGGGTGATACTATAAAGTGGATGGATTTCAATCACCCCCCTGCTCATGAGCCCCCAATTTCAGATGCACTGCTTTGAGGAGGTGGTGTACAGAGTGCAAGCATCTCTCTGCAGTGGGACATAAAATATAAAGGAAAGTCATCACTGGGATGCTGTCATGTGCTTCCCAGTGACTGGCTGAGGAGCAAAATTGATGGATGCTTGAGAGCAGGTCGCCTGGTCACCTTCATGGCTGTGGGAGTTACGTGGCCCAGTGACTGCTGCAAATGGATAATAAGGCAGAAAGAATAGAGGGATGATGTACGTTCAATTTAAAAAAAAATATATATCTTTTGTGTATCCTTCCGTGATCTCGCCCTACTGTACCTCTAAGTTTTCAGCCCCTATTCTCCAGTCATCTTTCGCTGGCTTTCTAACCATTCCTCCTTCCCTCCCCACCAGCATTGGGATAGAACCTGGAGGTATCTAGGCCCTACTCTCCAGAATTCTCTCCTGAACCCCTTTCAACTTGCAAACTTCCCACCTTGGAAAGCGTCCTCAAGTTCAGTCACCTCTCCTAACTCTTCATCTATTACCTAGAAAGCAATAATGACTACATTTCAACAACAACTTGGATTTATATAGTGCTTTTAATGTAATAAAAACATCCCATGGTGCTTCACAGGAGGGTTATCAGCCAAAATTTGACACCAAGCCAAGTAAAGAGATAACAGGACAGGTGACCAAAAACTTGGTCAAAGAGGTAGGTTTTAAGGAATGACTTAAAGGAGGAGAGAGGTGTAGAGAGGCGAAGAAGTTCAGGGAGGAAATTCCAGAGCTTAGGGCCTAGGCAGCTGAAAGCATAGCTGCTAATGGTGGAGCAATGAAAATTGGGGATGCGCAAGAGGCCAGAATTGGAGGAGATCTCGGAGAGGTGTCGGGCTGGAGGTGGTTAGAGATAGGGAGGGGCGAGGCTATGGAGGGATTTGAACACAAGGATGAGAATTTTAAATTCGAGCATTGCCGGACCGAGAGCCGATGTAGGTCAGCGAGCACAGAGATGATGGGTGATACGAACTTGGTGCGAGTTAGGATGCGGGCAGCAGAGTTTTGGATGATCTAAAGCATGCGGAGGGTGGAAGATGGGAGGCCAGTTAAGAGAACGTTGGGATAGTCGAGGTAACAAAGGCATAGACAAGGGTTTCAGCAGCAGGTGAGCTGAGGCAGGGGTAGAGATGGGCGATATTGCGGAAGTGGAAGTAGGCGATCTTGTTGATGGAGAGGATATGGGGTCAGAAGTCAGCTCAGGGTCAAATGGAACGCTGAGGTTGCGAACAGTCCGGAAATTTATTGTCAGTGAAGCATTTTGGTATGTTCTGAGGACTTGAAAGGTGCTATATAAATACAAGCTCTCTCTTTCTTTATTGCTTGGCATTGTTTTTTCTCTGAGGTTCCTTGGGGTATTGCCTACATTTAAAAAGCAAGTTATTTAATTTTGCTTGCAGTGATCCTGACACATTGAGTTTTAAGGAAAAAAGTTTGTTTTTGTTTCTTTAAATCCTCACATCTGTTGCTTGGTAATCCCCTTTGATGGCCTCTTGGATTAGAGAAGGGTTTGAGAGGAAGTTGGAAAGGAACAAGATGATTTCTCTTTTAAACAAAAGTAAGTAGGATGTGAAAGAGCCAATAGATGAGAGAAGAAAGCACTCGTGTTTATATAGCACCTTTCTCATCCCCAGGATACCCCAAAGCGTTTACAACCAAATCGATTACTTTAGAAGTTACTGTTATTATGAATACAAGTATGGCAGCTAATTTGTGGACAGCAAGATCTCACAAACTGACAGGGTCTTGATTTAACGTCTCATCCTAAAGATGGCACATTCCCTCAGTACTGCATTGAAATATTAGCCTGCATCATGTGTTCAAGTCTGCAGTAGGGTTTGAACTCGCTAACTTCTGCCTCTGAGGCAAGAGGTTTTTTTAACTTGTTCTCTAGATATGGCTGATGTTGGCAAGACTGTGTTTATTGCCCATCCCTGTTTGTCCTGAGAAGGTGGTGGGCAACTTTCTTTGTAGCGATTTAAAAAAAGTTATTATATAACTGAGTGCCTTGCCTGCTAGGTCATTTCAAAGGGCATTAAGAGTCAACCACATAGTGTTGAAGTGGAGTTACGTGCAAGTCAGACCAGGTTAGGTAGCAGGTTCCCTTCCCTGAAAGATGTTATTGAGCCAGTTGGGTTTTTTTCCTGACGATCTGGCAGCTTTAATGGTCGTTTACCTGGTGCGGGCCAGGATTACCAGATTTATTGAATTCAGTTTCACAAGTTGCGATGATGAGATTTGAACCAATAACCTCAACGCTAGCATACCCAATTATGGAGAGAGCTACCAATTTAGCCAAGGTGACACTCGGGAGGAACTACAAAACATAATGGTATGAATAGGGAATAAAAAGCAGAAAAGGCAAAATGAAGATGAATAGATTAAAGAGCAAGGGAAGCAAGAACAGGGAAATGACAAAGTAACAAAGCTGAAAAGGAATTTCTGGGCAGGTTTATAGAATAAGTTTAAAGGAAATTGGCAAAAGAACCAGAGAGGAGATGAGCAGAATTTTTTTTGCGCAGCATGTTATGATGATCTGTAATGCACTGCCTGAAAAGGTAGTGGAAGCAAATTCAATAGTTACTTTCACAAGGGAATTGGATTTCTTTGTTTCTTTGGATATATACTTGAAATAGAAACATTTGCAGGGCTATGGGGAAAGAGCAGGGGGAGTGGGTCTAATTAGATAACTCTTTCAAAGAGCTGGCACAGGCACGATGGGCCGAATGATGTCCTTCTGTGCTGTATGATCATATGAAATGGTGTCCAAATTTCATGAAGCATTGATGAGACCACACTTGGAATGCTGAATCTACTTTTGGTCAGCATACATGGGTAGACATTGGAAAGTCTTCAGAGGACAGCTAGAATGGTTGTAGGCTTCACATCATTGATCTATGAAGAGGCTTAGAGAACTGACCTTGTTCTTATTGGGGAAAAAAAATAAGACTGAAGGGAGAAACATGATTCACATATTTAATATCTCAAATGGGATCTGTTGAGATTGTGCAGGGAAGGTATTTGTGCAGAACCAGATGATATGATTAGAAGCTTAGAAAGGTGCCAGATGAAACTGGTTTACTGAGTTTTCCACATCGAGCTGTAAACCTCTGGAATACCCTAAATGTTGACTCAGTTGAAGCATTCAGTTAGGACATGCAACACCAAGGATAGAGAAATCTTTTTTCTTTTACATGGACGTTCTTTGTTGGAGTTTGGTTGCTTACTCTGTTAGAACTCTGTCTTTTCTCTTCTCCCCCGCACATTCCTCCTTAAACATTGGCTTAATTACACCACTATATTTGATTTAACTTGGATAAAACACCTATTGAATTTTGTCATTGGCTTTCATTAGTTTTGTTCAAATTGAATACAATTCAGCAGCTGTGGTGACGATTGAGTTTTTTTCCAACTGCTTTTCCAGTCTATCTCCGTTCAGTAAAAATGGGTTTACTGCAAAATATGAATCACTTATCAGGAATTCAGAATTAGTAATAGTTTTGTGTTGCACAATTTCTCACATGCTTTCAATTTCAATTGGAAAATTTTCTTCCTCTAAGTTTTGCAGTTTTGTACTTTTTGGGAATTTCACTGTTGGTAGGGGTTTGCACAGAGAATGCCTCACATTTAACCCATTATAAGTATCTATTTTCATATCCCTCCATTGGATTTCCCCCCCCCCACCTCGGCCATGAGCTGATTGTTCAGGTTTACAGCCCAAGTAACAATCTTCTTCACAGTATTGTTAATTGTATGATTTATATCAATGATGTTAAATGTATTTAGGTGATGGGTATCAGTTGGGGACTCTCTTGTATCCTTCTTACAGGAGAGCTTATGTAGGGTGTGGTGTGTGTGTGTGAAAGGGGAATCTCTGAATAAAAGTTTAGAAGCAACTAAAGACCAGGCTGTAGTATTCTATCCTTCACCACATGGCTATCCAATTTTAATAAGTATCACATTAGGTACAGCACAGGAGGAGGCCATTCAGCCCATAGTACCTGTGCAGGCTCTTTGAAAGAGCTATCCAATTAGTCCCATTCCCCTGCTCTTTCCCCATAGCCCTGTAAATTTTTCCCTTCAAGTATTTATCCAATTCCTTTTTGAAAGTTACTATTGAACCTATTTCCATCACCCTTTCAGGCAGTGCATTCCAGCTCATTACAACTCGCTGCGTAAAAACAAATGCTTCATCATGTCTTCAACCGAATCAACATTCAGGGTATTCCATTTTTAAAATTCGTTCATGGGATGTGGGCGTCGCTGACGAGGCCGGCATTTATTTCCCATCCCTAATTGCCCTTGAGAAGGTGGTGGTGAGCCGCCGCCTTGAACCGCTGCAGTCCGTGTGGTGAAGGTTCTCCCACAGTGCTGTTAGGAAGGGAGTTCCAGGATTTTGAGATGTAGCTACACCTGGAATTATGTAAGGAGTTGTGGGTTTCCATTTCTACTGGATGTAGTGGGCATACTTTTTAATAAATCTATTGGGGCCATTTATTTCACCGTGGTAAGTTCCCAGAACGTTTAGCAGCAATTGCATTACAAAGGATCCCTGTACCCTCCAATTTGGTAGGTTGCAGAAGTTAAATTAGTAATAATCATTTGTGCAGTGCAGCAAGAGTGGAAATTGAAATTCTATTCTGATTGCTGTCTTGTCCGAAGCTGGCGTTCCCAGCACTATTTTCCAAGGAGATAGCCCATCCATTAACGGATTTTTCAGGAATTTCACCGTTACACTTGAGACTTGTTATGTGGAACTTAAGAGGCGAGAGACAGTTAGAAAAGAGATTTTAAAATATATTTTTTTAAATAATAAATTTGAGAACTCGAAAATCATAGTGATAAAACTGTGACATATTGTGAGATGAGTGGTGTCCCTGAACTTAAGATTGAATGTATGTTTTTTTACAACATGGTGGCTAAGCACTCTTGGAGAGAGGTGAGAGGCAGCATGAGTGATGTAATTGGAGTTTTAAAGCATTGTTTGTGCTTATGACATTGTAAGGTAACTAAATAAAGGTATTATTTAACTGTAGTATTTGGCAACTCAAATGACCACCTTAATGATGAGCGAAGAAGCCTATTTCACTGGCCTTCCTGGCATTTATTCCACATAAAACACCTAAAACATTATCTAGAAGATGGTTGTTACTTGGGCTGTAAATCTGAATTAAAATGTGTAATCTGGACACAGAAGTGTACAGCTGGCTGAATTTTAGCACTAAATTGTTAACAAAATCACTACCATGTGTTTGAAAAAATAATTTGGGATTGTTGCCTTTTATTTATTTCATGGCGACATTCTCTTGCAATGTTTTACATTCACTGTAAATGGAGTTTACTGCATCGTATTTGAAATTTGCTCTAGTTGCACTTTTTCCTTCTTTCTCTGAACTTTGCTTCTTTTTATCGCTTTTTCTCTTAGTTCCATAACATAATGCCAGACCACTGACTGCTTCATCTAATTATTTTAACTTTGAAATATTACTGAAATTAATGGTGTCCTTCGTGTTAATTTTGAAATCTACCCCCATTTTCTGGTTGGAGTTTACCCAGTACTGGTTTTTCCTTCAGACAAGTGCAGAGAAGCCAGGCTAGTATTTGAATAAATAAAAATTGGTGTCAAATTTCTTTCTTCAAGACTGCCACCTCATCCCCCATCAAGAAGTCATGAGCCTCAGCTTTGTTTGATCTCAGCACCCGTAACTTTAGCCATCTTCCATCCCCATCAAATAACCTCGCTAATTATCAAAGTGTGAGGATGGATTGAGAGGTAATTCATGCCAACTGCTGCAGAAAGCCCTATCAGTCAATAGAAATGATCCTGCATGGAGTAGGGTAAACAGTGCAGGTGCTTCATGTTCTCACAGAAACAGCATTGTCTTGCTCTTGCCCACCTCAATGTTCTAGGATTTTCTGAGCCTCTCTTAGAAAATCATTGAACAGAACTTTCATTAGTTGCATGAATATTACCCTTTGGACAGGACATATTGGCATGACAATACTAGAAGTTTTTCCTTTGATTTCCCCCACCCTTTGCAACATTGGGGAAGATTCTTTTCCATGCCTATGTGTAGCAAAACTGTAGATGTGTTTATGATTTTGTTGCATTGCACACTGCGCAGAGTGGATCTTGCCCAATGTATGTGTGTATGTAGCTTACTTTTTTTTTGCTTTGTTCAAAGGAAAATTAAAAGTCTCAGCAGATAATATGTTTTCTGTTTTAAGAATAGGAATGTCTTTTATCCGCAAAGGAGATTTTAAGTCTTTTGCCGTTAAAAAAAAAATTGCAGAGGATAGCCCGATTTGAAGTGTGTGTGTTTTTTTTAAGCATTCATGCTACAAATTCTGAAGTTCACTTTTTTTTTGAAGCTTTGAGATTTTCATTTCCTTATTAGGAGTCACTTGATCTCTCAGAAGAATGACGGTGCTTGGGGCGTCAGACATAGCTTGGGTTGTTTATTTTGTTGCAGTTCAAAGGAGATAAAAGTATTTTTTTCCCAGTGTATTGGTCAGTTTATTTTGAGCATGTTGGAAAGGAGTGGCTGAAGAGAGCTTAAAATTTGTATCACATTTAAGAATTGGTTCTGTTCAGCATTGAATCAAGCAAAGTGTTTATTACCCTGGGAGTTGACACTGTCCATTCAATGAAATTCTGCATGGCTTTCCAAAAACAAATGGGTCATGTGTGATCCTACATATAACCAGTTTTGTGAACATATTTGTGCTGTGGACAATACATAATTTCAATACATTTTGTTTGGAAAATGCCACAGCCAGTGCGCATGGAATTTCTTCAATAACGTAAACTTCTTTCAACTGATGCTTCTCATATAGATCACTATAGTACTGGTTGTTCTCTGCAGGGGACAATCGAATATCTAAATTGAGGGGACTGTTAAAAAGGGAAGGAAAAATCATAGAATGATACAGTGCAGATGGAGGCCATTTGGCCCATTTTGCCTATGCCGGCTCTTTGAAAGAGCTATCCAATTTTATTTTTTTTATTCGTTCACGGGATGTGGGCGTCGCTGGCAAGGCCGGCATTTATTGCCCATCCCTAATTGCCCTTGAGAAGGTGGTGGTGAGCTGCCTTCTTGAACCGCTGCAGTCCGTGTGGTGACGGTTCTCCCACAGTGCTGTTAGGAAGGGAGTTCCAGGATTTTGACCCAGCGACAATGAAGGAACGGCGATATATTTCCAAGTCGGGACGGTGTGTGACTTGGAGGGGAACGTGCAGGTGGTGTTGTTCCCATGCGCCTGCTGCCCTTGTCCTTCTAGGTGGTAGAGGTCGCGGGTTTGGGAGGTGCTGTCGAAGAAGCCTTGGCGAGTTGCTGCAGTGCATCCTGTGGATGGTGCACACTGCAGCCACAGTGCGCCGGTGGTGAAGGGAGTGAATGTTTAGTCCCACTTCCCTGCTTTTTCCCCATAGCCCTGCAAAATTTTCCCCTTCAAGTATTTATTCACTTCCCTTTTGAAAGTTACTATTGAATCTGCTTCCACCATCCTTTCAAGCAGTGCATTCCAGATCATAACAACTCGCTGCGTAAATGATCATTCTCTTCCACAGTCTTCCTTTTCAAAGGATTCTAAGAAGTCAGAATCTGGACGCAATCCTGCTAGGCCCATTGAAGTGTTGTGCCAGTACTGGAGTTCAATGAGAGTAGTCAAACTGAGCTTTATAACGTTTATTATTCTTTAAGGTACCAAAATTCCATGTACTGCACATATCAATTTACTGAGGGAGTGTTGCAGTATCGGAGGTGCTCTCTTTCGGATGAGACATTAAACCGAGGCTCCGTCTGCCCTCTCAGCAGGACGTATGAGATCCCATGGCAGTATTTCGAAGAAGATCAGGGGTGTTCTTCCTTATTTATTCCTTATGCCTCATGGCTGTGGATGCTGTGTCGTTGAATATGTTCAAGGCGAGATAGATAGATTTTTGGACTCTAGGGGAATCAAGGGATATGGGGATCGGGAGGGAAAGTGGAGTTGAGGTCGAAGATCAGCTATGATCTTATTGAATGGTGGAGCAGGCTCGAGTGGTTATATGGCCTACTGCTGCTCCTATTTCTTTTGTTCTTACCTTCTCAACCAACATCACTTTAAAAAAAAACGATTATCTGGTTATTATCACGTTGCTGTTTGCTGTGTGCAAATTTGCCTCCACATTTCCTACATGACAACAGTGACCACTTCAAAAGTACATCATTAGCTGTAGAGTGCTTTGGGACGTCCTGAGATCGTGAAAAGCATTTTTTATATATATATGTCATTCTTTCTTCTTTTTAAAGTCATTTTACTTGTCTGAAATAATGCAATGCTGGGAACACTTGAACTCCCACCTTTTCTTGCCCTGATCTTTATATTCATTGCAACAAGTGTCCACCAATGGAAAAGAAAATCGGGGCAAGGTGTAAAAAGGGGGCTATCAATTCACTATCACCCATTTTTTGACTGGCGCTAACAGTTAAATTTACTCCTGTATGTTTGAAAATCAGTCTAGTCCCATACTAAAATAATTGTTTTTAAAAAAATGTTATTTTTAATTAATCTCAGACTATGGAAAATCATGTCTCACGAATTTGATTGAGTTTTTTGAAGGGGTAACCAAGAAGATAGATGAGGGCTGTGCAGTAGACGTGGTCTACATGGACTTTAGCAAAGCCTTTGACAAGGTACCGCATGGTAGGTTGTTACATAAGGTTAAATCTCACGGGATCCAAGGTGAGGTAGCCAATTGGATACAAAATTGGATTGACGACAGAAGACAGAGGGTGGTTGTAGAGGGTTGTTTTTCAAACTGGAGGCCTGTGTCCAGCGGTGTGCCTCAGGGATCGGTGCTGGGTCCGCTGTTATTTGTTATTTATATTAATGATTTGGATGAGAATTTAGGAGGCATGGTTAGTAAGTTTGCAGATGACACCAAGATTGGTGGCATTGTGGACAGTGAAGAAGGTTATCTAGGATTGCAACGGGACCTTGATAAATTGGGCCAGTGGGCCGATGAATGGCAGATGGAGTTTAATTTAGATAAATGTGAGGTGATGCATTTTGGTAGATCGAATCGGGCCAGGACCTACTCCGTTAACGGTAAGGCGTTGGGGAGAGTTATAGAACAAAGAGATCTGGGAGTACAGGTTCATAGCTCCTTGAAAGTGGAGTCACAGGTGGATAGGGTGGTGAAGAAGGTATTCGGCATGCTTGGTTTCATTGGTCAGAACATTGAATACAGGAGTTGGGATGTCAAGTTGAAGTTGTACAAGACATTAGTAAGGCCACACTTGGAATACTGTGTACAGTTCTGGTCACCCTATTATAGAAAGGATATTATTAAACTAGAAAGAGTGCAGAAAAGATTTACTAGGATGCTACCGGGACTTGATGGTTTGACTTATAGGGAGAGGTTGGATAGACTGAGACTTTTTTCCCTGGAGAGTAGGAGGTTTATGGGGTGATCTTATAGAAGTCTGTAAAATAATGAGGGGCATAGATAAGGTAGATAGTCAAAATCTTTTCCCAAAGGTAGGGGAGTCTATAACGAGGGGACATAGATTTAAGGTGAGAGGGGAGAGATACAAAAGGGTCCAGAGGGGCAATTTTTTCACTCAAAGGGTGGTGAGTGTCTGGAACGAGCTGCCAGAGGCAGTAGTAGAGGCGGGTACAATTTTGTCTTTTAGAAAGCATTTGGACAGTTACATGGGTAAGATGGGTATAGAGGGATATGGGCCAAGTGCAGGCAATTGGGACTAGCTTAGTGGTATAAACTGGGCGACATGGACATGTTGGGCCGAAGGGCCTGTTTCCATGTTGTAAAATTCTATGATTCTAAAATTGTTTTTTATGTTTTTTTAGTATATAACTTTTAAAGCAGAGAAATGATTAGATGCAATTTGGGCTGTTTCTTTGCCAGGACTTGTTTTGACGCATGCCAATGGTTAAAAGAACTAATGGCATAACTTTATATTTAAGATCTGTCATTGCATACTGAGCAGGCTGGGTTTGATTTATAAATGAGGGAATGACAATCTTCCATTTTCCTTCTTTTACTTTTTGTGCAGGATTTATTGGTAATGACCTGTCCTTGGGGCCCTGCCAATGTGCTCCTTGGCCAGCAGGCCCAGGGATGACTTTCCTTTTGAGTTTTACTTCTCTTTTGCAAGGAATCATATGTAAGGTGGCACATTGTGGCTAGGTTTGGGAACTCTGGTACTACACCTTTGTCCTCCAGTGCACTGCTTTACCAAGTTACTTCCTGCAGCCCTGATTTTAATTTCCCTTCTGCTGTACTAGGTGCACAGATGTGAGGATTTATGCTGCAAAATAGCCTGTAAATGCTAATCTCAATGCCTTTTTAAAAAAAAAAGTTTGAACAGAACTTAACCCAGTTTGAGAAATGCCCTCCCCTCATGAGACACTGGATTCTTTTTCAAATGAGCAAGTTTCAAACTGTGCACATGTTCATTTCACTTGTCTGTAAGATGTGACACATCACCACAGTAACATAATTAAAACTGACCTTTTGGATTTTCCCCAAACTTAAGCGATTTCCTTTCATCACCCTCTGGATTTTTTTTTTTGAAAATAGCAATAGGAACCATCAGTGTTTTGAACTCTTGCCTTGAAACAGACCAAAGATGAACAATAAACAATCCCCTTATTAACTTGAAAAATAATTTATGCTATTTCCTGGCAGTGGCTCAGTGGATAAAAGCATTGTCTGCTGTGGTACCAAGCCATATAGATCAGGAAGGTGCCAGGTTTAATCCCCTTTCTGTGCCGTTAGCTGATTTCAGCCTTGGTAGGAGTAGGGGTGCTACAATTGGTGAAGGTGCTCCTGGGTTAGGAAAGGGAAAATCAGCCAGGGTTCTTGCTCCTGATGATTATCTAATGGTTTGACTGTGACATCTCCCAAGATTGATCAGCCTGACGGCATTTATTGTCACATCTCTCATCTAAAGACTGGCCACTCAGACGCGATACTGCAGGAATGTACCTGGGAACCATCTGCGCTTTCAGGAGAGAAGGGAACAAAACTGGAATTTTTTTTACTGGATTTTCACTAAACTTGATGAGGACAGGTTTGTATTCCCTTGAATTTAGAAGGTTGAAGGGTGATCTAATCGAGATCTTGAAAATTATGAAGGGATTTGATAGGGTAGATACAGAGAAACTATTTCCTCTCATGGGGAAATCCAGAACAAGAGGGCATAATCTTAAAATTAGAGCTAGGCCATTTAGGAGTGAAATCAGGAAGCATTTTTTCACACAGGGTAGTGGACATCTGGAATTCTCTCACCCTCAAAAGGATGCTGGGTCAATTGAAATTTTCAAGACTGAGATTAATAGATTTTTGTTAGGTTAAGGGTATTAAGGTATATGGAGTTGAGATATGATCTGATTGAATGGCGGAACAGGCTCGAGGGGTTGAACGGCCTATTCCTGTTCCTATGTTCTCCTATCAAATGCTGTATTTGTTGTAAAAACATTAGGATTGCAGGAGCTTCCTTTTTCTGCCTGTGTGAATACTGGGGAACCCTTCAAATTTTAAAAGCATACTGTAAAAAAAAAATTAAAATGCTATATTAATGGAAGAAACCCCTGAAAAGCTCATCTTTTATGTACAACAGCTTACATTTATATAGCGCCTTCAACATAAAAACCACCATAGTAAAAACATAGTACTTCACAAAAGCATAATTAAAAAATGGACACGACAAAGAAAAAGATATTAAGATGGGTGACCAAAAGTTCAGTTAGAAGAGTGGGTTTTAAGGAGGGTCCTAAAGGAGGCAGAGAGGTGGAGGGGTTTAGGTGGAAATTCCAGAGCATGGGCCTCGGTGGCCTAAGGCATAGCTACCAATTCTCTTCAGCCTATAATTGGGGCCATGCCTTAGGCATTCCTACTCCTACCAAGGAGGCATGCACCAGAATCAGAGGAATGGAGACTTCAAGGGGCAGGCCAAGGGGGCTGTTAGTAGAGCTGGGGGAGGTTAGAGTGATAGAAAGGGTCGAGGCCATGAAGGAAGTTAAACTGAGGATTTTAAATTTGAGGCATGAGGAACTCGGGAGCCAATGCAGGCCAGCGAAGACCAGGGTGATAGGTGAGTGGGACATAATATGGATTAGAATACCGTCAGCAGAGTATTAGATGAGCTGAAATTTTTTGAAGGTATAATCGAGTCTGGAGGTGACAAAGGCAATGTTTTAGAAATAAGTGGTCTTTGTGAGGCAGAACATATTGAGTTGGAAGCTCAGCTTGGGGTCAAATAGGATGTCAGCCATGGTTCAGTGGTAGCACTCTCACATCTGAGTCAGAAGGTTGTGGGTTCAAGTCCCATTCCAGAGACATCAGCACAAAATCTAGGCTGACACTCCAGTGCAGTACTGAGGGAGTGCTTCAATGTTGGAGGTGCCATCCTTCAGATGAGACGTTAAACCAAGGCCCTGCCTGCCCTCAGGTGGAAGTAAAAGATCCCATGGCACTATATCGAAGAAGAATATGGGAGTTCTCTCCAATGTCCTGGCCAATATTTATCCCTGAACCAACATCACTAAAACAGATTATCTAGTCATTATCACATTGCTGTTTGTGGGACCTTGCTGTATGCAAATTGGCTGCCACGTTTCCTACATTACAACAGTGACTCAACTTCAAAAGGACTTAATTGGCTGTAAAGTGCTTTGGGATGTCCTGAGGTCGTGAAAGGCACTGTATAAATACAGGTCTTTTTTTCTTTCTGAGGTTGCAAAAATCTGTTTCAGCCTGAGGCAGCAGCTAAGGAAGAGGTTGGAATTCGTATTAAGGATTTGTGACAGGGGCTAAAGATGATGGCTTTGGTCTACCATGGCAGCCGAGGCATACATTGTAGTCTAGCAGAGCAGGGCAGTCCTGTTGGCAGAGTCGTCCTGGAAATCAAATGTGAACAGAGTTCCAGCTGATGAAAAGAACGTAGTAAAAACACACAACAAGTTGGGTCGTAGGATGGGTAATAAACTCTGTACGGGTAGCTTCAACTTATAGATTGAGCTAAAATGAATTCATGATTACGACCGGAGGTTTAGAACATTGGACACTTATGATGGGATAGTTGTACAAGGAGATTGTTGCACTTGTTTAGTTTCATACATTTTAAGGGATCAGTGCATTATGGGAGAGTTCAATTTGCAGCTGGGCTTAATTATAGGAAACCTCATTCATTGCACTTTATCATTGAAGTGCTTTCTGATGGCTCACATGATGTCCGAAACTTGCAGGAATTAAGTGGATGTATGCTGTTTGGTATTTTTCGTCACTGTTTAATGCTCATTGAAAACGTTTTGCAACATCCTGAGACAAGTAAAAGTGGAATTTGAACTTGTTTTTGAAGAAACAATGAAAAGCTAATAAGTAAATATTTTGTAGAAATGATGTTTAAATTTATTCTCCGTGTCTTTTTCCATGTCTGTGTCTTTCTCGCTCAGTCTCACAGTCACATAGATGTCTTCACAGATTCTGTAAGACCTTGTCAGAAAGCATGTTTCAGCAGTCCCAAAGGGAGTCCTTCCTCGGTCAGTATACTCTCCCCTGCCTCCTTGAGGTGGTCTGGTGCAGACAGTCAGAACTCTACCCTTTAGTGAAATCGTGCAATTTCCAGTTAAAATCCGGATTCAAATTCAAATTCTGCATAGTAGAGTCCCAGTGATCACTATTGTTGCTGGCAGGCTGCCCTGTAAAGTAGTTTACTTTATTTATTTGAATATGTCCAGTATTTGTTGGGATAAAAGTGCAACACTAATTTTTAATTTTTGTGGCTCTACTGCATGTGAGAAATTGTACAAGTTATTAGCTTCTGCCTACTCACAGTTTACTAACACGTACTGCATGTTTAGATCAATTTTCTTTTTGGTATGTCTTCCCTTTTTCATCAGAGGTCTAGAAAATGTATATCTTCAGTTAGTCTTACACTTTCGCCATTTTCTCTCTTGAGGGAATAAATGACTCTCTGTGCTAACTTAATTATGTTAACACATTTAATTGATTTTTAACAGTTTAATAACTTGTTTTAGTGAACACAGGAATTTCACCCAAACACGTCAATTAATTTGTTTAAAAATAGCCCAGAGAGGGATTTCTACCTGCAGGTCTCCCTGTGCACCATAATCCAGCCAAAAGGTCAGAAAATCTGCTCCTCCTAACCTGCTGATGCCATGCATATCTGCTGGTAAGTGGGACATGACAGTGACCTATGGGGGCTATGCCTCCCTCCCTTTGGGGAAGTATTTATTCTCTGCTCAGTGCCATCCCCTGGATGACAAAGTTGAGATTTAGAACTCACTGTGGGGAATTTTTGCGGTGGAGCATTGGAGGCATTGTACTTATGCCAAGTAAGTAAGGCTGCAATATTCAATAATAAATATATATTTTGCTTATTCAAATAATTTACACATGAATACCCTTGGAAAGGTGCAGGATTCCAGTATTCTCTAACGAACTGATTTCTGAAATAAAATATAAATACCTTTTAACAAATAATGGTGAGAAAGTTGAGCTGTGAGGGTTACCAGGTACTTTGCATGTTGCAGATTATGGCACAAGGATATAAAAAAGAATTCAAAATCATGAAGGGTCTAGACAGAGTAGATAGAGAGAAACTCTACCCATTGGTGGATGGGTCAAGAACCAGAGGACATAGCTTTGAGGTGATTGCCAAAAGAGCCAAAGGTGAGATGAGGAAAAGCTTTTTTACACAGTGAGTGGTTAAGATCTGGAATGCACTGCCCGAGAGGGTGGTGGAGGCAGATTCAATCATGGCCTTCAAAAGGGAACTGGATAAGTACTTGAAAGTAAAAAATTTGCAAGGCTACGGGGATGGGGCGAGGGAGTGGGACTAGCTGGATTGCCCTTGCATAGAGCTGGCGCGGACTCGATGAGCTGAATGGCCTCCTTCCGTGCTGTAACCTTTCCATGATTCTATGATTGCAGCTGGTTCAGGTATGTAGTCTGTTAGGTCAGCCATCCAGACTGCTGGAGTGGAAGGGCATGTGGCCACAATTTTCCACACACCATCTTCACAACCCCAGCACGGAGTGGAGGGAAAGTGCTTCCTCAAATGGATTAGTGGGAAAAATCGGAATCAAAGCCAACTGGATACCCTGTAGCTGCACTTCCTATTGGCTGATTGTAGAACTGCAGTGTCAGTGCCTGGACTGGAGGCAAGAATGGTACCAAATGGAGAGGGCACCTAAAGTAAAGAAGAAACTAATTTCTAAACAGAAAATGGGCCATGAAATATTGCAACTTTGAAAATCTGCCTTTGAGAATTGTGCAATGTTATTTAACAACAGGTCAAAGCTGTTCTTATCTTGACCATCATTTGACTTGCAAGACACATTTTAGTTATTAAATATAATCCTTTAACTTTCAGTTGATACTTGGTGACAGTATGTAGGTGTTCCCCTGTATAAGATGATTATCATTACCCCTATGTTTCTGACATTCTTGCATTCCTGGAATACTGATTGTTACTATTTGTGGTTTTGTTACAGGCGAAGACACACGTACAATGGCAAGGTAACATCATGTTCATGTTCAGCTAGTCCAATACGTAGATCAGATGAAGAAAATATTACCACTAACATAACAGTAAGATAAATAAGTGCAGGTTTTAATTTCTAATGTTGTGTTCTCTTTTTGTGAGATAATAATTTGGTAAGTTTTCACTTTAGGTTTACGTTAATAGTGCAAGTACTGACTTCCTGTGATAGGAACATTCACATTCATTCCAGGCCATCTTCCTTCGGAAGATGATGGTCCAGACCGTAGACATCTTAATTGATGTCAAAGCAGCTCCTTGGTGACTTATCAGTAGCATCTGGATGAAGGGACACTCTTTCATCTCACACATCAAGCCAAGATTTTGTTTTACCATGCAAAGGAAAGTCTGCTTGCCAGACTGCTCACAGAATGGAGTTAGATTTGGGTTTTTAGGTCAGGGGCTGATGTATGGTTCAGGTTGCCCAATTATTGGCTTATCATGTCTGAAGATTACATAACATGATTAGTATGTCACTGGCACGTTCATACTAAGAATACCCTTCTTTGGTTTCAATTTCACTGTAAAAACTGCGCTGTTGCTACTTAGAGATCTGAAGAAAAAAACTGCAAATGCTGGAAATATGAAATAAAAGCAGAAAATCTTGGAAATACACAGCAGGTCCATTGGGCAATGAAGAGAAAAGATAGACTAATCTTTCGGATAAATCTGATGGAATTCCAGGAATTTGTGTTCTTATTGAAGTGGCGACTTTGGACTCTATAAACTTAGAGGGGTGCACAGCAAAAACATGCAGAGTGGTTCACAGTTGGCAGCTACCTGCCTAACATCCTATTGAAATGAATAGGAAATGCAGCCACTTATATTTTGAGTGGAAAATAAAAGAGCCAATAACGTTTTCCATTGTCCCTGAAATGCTGTGAATTTAAAAATGTTCTCTGGTTCTGTGTTTTCCTTTAATTGTGCAGAAGATTAAACAACAGAAATTTTATGATTAGGGCACAGTATCAATTGTTAGAGTACCACTGCACTATACTGCAGAGGGATAGGATGCCAGTTCATGCCCATGGTGGATTGCTAAATTTGACTGGAGTGTCACAGGTTGGTGCTCAGTGGAGGCAGGTTTCTCTCCACTGATGGGAAGGGAAAATTAGAGGGCAGGTTATGCATCTCTTGATATGGAGATGCCGGTGATGGACTGGGGTTGACAATTGTAAACAATTTTACAACACCAAGTTATAGTCCAACAATTTTATTTGAAAATCACAAGCTTTCGGAGGCTTCCTCCTTCCTCAGGTGAATGCGGAAATGAAATTCTCGAACCTTTCGCATTTATAAATCACAGAACAATACCTGGTGATTACAGATAGTCTTTCCAACTGCCCGTTGCCAAGGCAATCAAAGTGTTCAGACAGAGAGGTGTTACCTACAGAGCCACCGAATATACAAACAACCAAAAAACAAAAACAGAGAGAGAGAGGCAGAAACAGAAACATCCGGAAGGAAGAGAAAGTCTGCAAATGACCCGTTATATTAAAAACAGATAACTTTTGTTCGCTGATGGGGTTACGTGTAGCGTGACATGAACCCAAGATCCCGGTTGAGGCCGTCCTCATGGGTGCGTACCATGGACTACTCCTCAGAATCAGTTTCTTTCTTGGACACACGAATCTCCATCAAAGACGGGCACCTCAGCACCTCACTCTACCGCAAGCCCACGGACAACCTCACGATGCTCCACTTTTCCAGCTTCCACCCTAACCACGTCAAAGAGGCCATCCCCTATGGACAGGCCCTGCGAATACACAGGGTCTGCTCAGATGAGGAGGAACGCGATGGACACCTACAGACGCTGAAAGACGCCCTAGTAAGAACGGGATATGACGCTCGACTCATCGATCGACAGTTCCGACGGGCCACAGCGAAAAATCGCATAGACCTCCTCAGAAGACTAACACGGGACGCAACCAACAGAGTACCCTTCGTCGTCCAGTACTTCCCTGGAGCGGAGAAACTACGCCATGTTCTCCGCAGCCTTCAACATGTCATCAATGACGACGAACACCTCGCTATGGCCATCCCCACACCTCCACTACTCGCCTTTAAACAGCCACCCAACCTCAAACAAACCATCGTTCGCAGCAAATTACCCAGCTTTCAGGAGAACAGCGTCCACGACACCACACAACCCTGCCACGGTAACCTCTGCATGACATGCCAGATCATCGACACAGATACCACCATCACACGTGAGGACACCACCCACCAGGTGCATGGTTCATACTCCTGTGACTCGGCCAACATTGTCTACCTCATACGTTGCAGGAAAGGATGCCCCAGAGCATGGTACATTGGCGAGACCATGCAGACGCTGCGACAACGGATGAACGGACACCGCGCAACAATCGCCAGACAGGAGGGTTCCCTCCCAGTCAGGGAACACTTCAGCAGTCAAGGACATTCAGCCACCGACCTTCGGGTAAGCGTACTCCAAGGCGGCCTTCGAGACACACGACAACGCAAAATCGTCGAGCAGAAATTGATAGCCAAGTTCCGCACCCATGAGGACGGCCTCAACCGGGATCTTGGGTTTATGTCACGCTACACGTAACCCCACCAGCGATCAAAAGTTATCTGTTTTTAATATAACGGGTCATTTGCTGTCTTTCTCTTCCTTCCGGATGTTTCTATGTTTCTGCCTCTCTCTCTTTTTTTTGGTTGTTTGTATATTCGGTGGCTCTGTAGGTAACACCTCTCTGTCTGAACACTTTGATTGCCTTGGCAACGGGCAGTTGGAAAGACTATCTGTAATCACCAGGTATTGTTCTGTGACTTATAAATGCGAAAGGTTCGAGGATTTCATTTCCACATTCACCTGAGGAAGGAGGAAGCCTCCGAAAGCTTGTGATTTTCAAATAAAATTGTTGGACTATGACTTGGTGTTGTAAAATTGTTTACAATATGCATCTCTTAGTAGTTGCAGAGTGGCACAGGCAGAAGTCTGAGAACAGTGTACCTGTCTGCCCTATCAACCAGGAATAGTGTGTGGAAAGGCTGAGGGGTAGGGCTGAAAATATAAAACAGCTTCAAGAAAAAAGTTTTGCAGATTTTGCATGAATTAAAGAAGATGCAACTCTTCAGAAAAGTTCTTTCACTTCTCAAGTAGGTAGCGAAGCATTGTTGTGGTGTATCACCAGTATTCTGCTCAAAAGCATGGCTCACAATAGAAATCGTTTCTTGTGCTTTCAAGACAACACTTTGTGTAGGCTCAAGTTCATCAACTGATAGATTGCACATTGTTGGAATTTATGGTATCCCTTTTAAAGGGCATTTTATGTTGTCACTTTATTTGGGAAAATAAAAGCATTTTGTTGCTTACCAATTACCACATTGAGTGAAGACTTCGAGAGGGTTTGCAGAAGTCATGTAATCCCACCTCTTGTAATTAGAGAGTAAGGAAAGGGCAGATAAAGTTAAGCATTACAATTAGAAGTATCTGACCTGAGGCTGGGTGGTTCAGTAGGTTAGTGGTATTTTACCATACCACTATAGTTAAATGAGTATTGTAGCACGATTTATGGTGGACTATAAATCCTTGAGGGATGGGAGGTGCAGTGGTTAAAGCTCTGTCCTTCACCTCTAGGACGTGTGTTTGAATCCAGCCCAGACTGATGGGGTTAAAGATACTTTTCAGGTGGCTCTAAGAGATCAAAGTGAGGTGAATTTGAGGAGACAGCATCCAGTTCCCAGTGAATGAGAGTCTGCAGCACACAGCTGATAATGCAGCAAATGTTGGCACTAATTTGGGAATTTTATTCAGAAAGATGTAAGGAAACACCAATATTGGTCTGGTGTAGCAGTAGATGCTCTTGAGGCTAGGATTATAAGAACACTAGAAAATATAATCTTCTTGTTCTAGAAGCTATCTTGTTGTATAAAGCACCTGATCAATTATGTCTGCCTTATAACTCAATCCTGCTCATAAGCAGATATTAAACCTGATCTTTTTAAGGAACTGATTGACTTTGGATGAACTACATTTGCTGGAAATCTGTTCCAAATGTTTATTACTCAGATGGGGAAAAAACAATTCTTCTCATTTCTAGTATTTCTTCTTCAGTTCTTGATTCAATAGAAAGAAAAGGAAGAATTTGCATTATATAGCATCTTTCACATCCTCAAGATATCCCAAAGCACTTTACAGCCATTGAATTACCGTTGAAGAGTAGTCGCTGTTGTATTGTAGCCAAATGTGACTTCCAATTTGTGCACAGCAAGGTCCCACATACAACAATGAGATAAATGATCAGATAATCTGTTTTTGTGTCCTTGGATGAGGGATAAATGTTGGTCAGGACACCAGGAGAACTTCCCTGCTCTTCTTTGAAAAGTGCCATGGGATATTTTACATCCTCCTGAGCGGGTCGACAGGACCTCAGTTTAACGTCTCATCCAAAAGATGGCACCTCCAACAGTGCAGCACTCTCTTGGTGCTGTTCTGAAGTGTCAGCCTGGATTATGCGCTTAAGTCTCTGGAGTGGGGCTTGAACCCACAACCTTCCATCTCAGAGGTGCTGAGAGTGCTGCCACTGAGCCAAACTGACAATGACAAGAAGTTCTATTTTTTAGAATGCCTCTTGATAATTTAGAGCCCCAAATGCTGGAATTATTCTTGCCACTCTTCTCAGAACCTACTTGGTATACTTTTGAAGGTAGGATATCCAAAATTGCACACACTTTCTATTTTTAAATAGATGGGCGCTGTTTGTACAATAAGGTAACTGTTGACTGAACTGAAATCTGAACATATTTTTTTCCCTGCTGGAGTTTTTTTTCCAAATCATAGAAAGGTTACAGCACAGAAGGAGGCCATTCGGCCCATCGAGTCCGCGCCAAAATATATTCATTCTCGAAATATGGGCAATACTGGCAAAGCTGGCATTGGCCCATCCCTAGTTGCCTTTGAGAAGGTAGTGGTGGACCTCCTTCTGGAACTGCTGCTGTCCTTGTAGTGAAGGTATTCCTACAATGTTGTTACGTTGGGAGTTCCAAGATTTTGACCTGTTATGAATATTTCTTCCATTTCTCTTAGTTTTATTCCTTTCTGACTTCAGTGTTTACTTAAAACAATAAAGATAGAATTAGTCGACAAGGGATTAAAATACTCTTTTTAGAATGAATCCATATATAGTCTGATGATCTGTAAGATTTTTGAATAAAAGAGACTTTTATCGGCTTCCTAATGCGATCTCATACATGGGCAACATGATTCTTATGTTGACTTGAGTCCAAATGATCCTCTAGTTATTGCAAAAGTTAATGATATAAAATATAGAAATGTTCCCTATTTGATAGGAAAAAAATACTGCTTTCTTCATACTCTGCACAGATCAGGGATTGAATTAGAAATCTTTTTGGCCTGTATGACTCGGTTCCACACCATGTGATATACTTACCCACAGAGCCATTCGAGGACTTAGACACTATTCTAAATATGGACTTGGCAATGAATTATATTGGGTAAAAATAAACTGTTTTGAACTTTAATCAAATGTCCTTGAGAGCCGTCATATAACTTGATTAACATTGTTGATAAGAGCTTCTTATTGACTGAATGCTTTTGGTGAACATTAATAATCTCATCCAAATCCTCTTTGGATATTCATTAGCAAAAGTAGAAACATTGTGTACGGTAAAATGACACAATTTAAAGGGAATTCTGCAACTGATGCATGCTAAATTTCATTCTGATAGGAGTGCCCTAAATGGAGTTCCACTCCTATTTTCATTTATTTCAATTATAGTAACTAAAGGAACCAATTCAAGTCTCAGTTGATCCATTGATGGTGAACATAAGTTTGAAGACACAATTTATGATTGTTTATAGAGAATACGTTATGTCTATGGCAGAGGACTACGGCTGAACCAAAAGCAATACAAAAATGCTGTATTGTTCCTCTTAGGAATCAAATTGTTAATGTTTAATGTGCAGTATAAAATCTACTTTGCCATCAGTCTTATTTCTTCAAAGACTTCTCATGTAGACGGTTCCCCTTCGTTTTAGTCTAACTGCACTCATAAAAAGAGGTTAACTGTAAACAACCTTTAATGGTGGACTGACAACTGCAGTCAAAACATAGTGTGCATAGATAGCTCACTAAAGCATGCACAGCCATGTTTACAAGCTTTCCTTCGTGATTTTATTAATTCTTAAATAAATGTTATTGAATATCAGGACAACTGGTGTTAGGTTCTTTACATTTTATTGCAGTAAGTTCTTCTGGGGGGTCCAGTTTTGAACTATTCTAAGTAAAGATCATCATTTGAGTTCCTTTTTTAAAAATAAAACCAATGGAAACGTATTATGATTACCTCGCTCTCTTGACCCCAGCTTTAAGACCAAAATACAGTGGCAACATGAAGGCATATAAGTATTGACTATGAATTAATTGATAGCACAGACCCCTTTGAGCTACTGAAAAAGAAATCTCGATTTTTAGTGGTCTGGGGTTTTATACTGTGTTAGCATTGGGGTCAAAATACTTTCTACAATTAAAATTCAGCCATTTTGTGCACTGAAAACACTCCATGTATGATGTTGAATGTATAAACAGCGAAAATCAAATTGTATTGCAAGAAAGTAAAGAGTTTGCATTTATGTAATGCCTCTCAAGTCGTTGGGATGTCCCAAGCACTTCACATGCAATGAATTACTATAAGTGTAATGATGTGGAGATGCCGGTGATGGACTGGGGTGTACAAATGTAAGGAATCTTACAACACCAGGTTATAGTCCAACAGTTTTATTTGAAAATCACAAGCTTTCGGAGGCTTTCTCCTTCGTCAGGTGAGTGAAGGAGAAACTGACGAAGGAGAAAGCCTCCGAAAGCTTGTGATTTTCAAATAAAACTGTTGGACTATAACCTGGTGTTGTAAGATTCCTTACTATAAGTGTAGTCACTGTTGCTTTGTCTGCGAACACAGCAGCCAATTTGGGCACAGCAAGGTCCCACAAGCAGCAATGGGATAGATGACCAGTTAACCTGTTTTGATGTTGGTTGAGGGATTAATGTTGGCCACAAGACCGGACGAACTTCTCTGCTCCTCTGAGTAGTTCCATGGGATTTTTACGCCCACCTGAGAGGGCAGAAGGGGCCTCAGTGTAACATCTCATCTGAAAGATGACACCTCCGACAATGCAGCACTCCCTCAGTGCTACATTTGAATGTCAACCTAGATTATGTGCTGATGTCTTGGGAGTGGATCTTGAACCCACAATCTACTGACTCAAGTGAGTGTGCTACCACTGAGCCAAGCTGACACGTAAGTAGAAATAATCATTCGGGACAAATCAAGCAAGGTGAGGACTGTATCATCCTTGGGACCTACAGTACTGGAGGATCTTAACAAACAAAGAGCAAGAGCATTGAATTCTTTGATACTGACATTACGACCTTGAAAAATAGCAGCAGCTTATAGAGCCTGCCAAACCTGAAAACCTCGGAGGGTGATCTTCAATTTGTTACCTAACTGTTTTTATTTGTCCTACTTTAATTTCTTTCCCACTTATTAGGTCTTTCCACTGTTACCATGTCTCAATTTCATACTTCTGTAATCTACTGTCAAAAACATTATGAAAAGTCCTAGTGTCTGTGCCAATGCGAGTTGCTACACTCTCCAATTGTCTGTCCTAACTGGAAGGTCCAGGATGAACCAAATTTCTAGCTTGATGGCCGTAAAACCAAAGCCATTCTTTTCAACACCTGGCAGCAGGTACACATGACCTTGACTCCATTAATTTCCATGGCTGCCAGGCTCAGGAGGTGTCAAACCTAATACAACTTTGCAATTTCTATTTGAATTTTCTCTTGTCAGTATTGATTTTCAACAAAACCATTGGAAAGTGCACAAAAAAAATCTGTGTTACTCACCTCTAATATTTTCTCTGCTCTCTTTAACTGTGGGAAAGGCCTGAATCTCACATGATGACTTCCCTGCTGGGACAGCTGGGATCAGGAGCTTGCTGTGTGGGAAAATTGTGGTTGCCTGACCAGTGTCTTACCACCCCCTGCAACCCTTAACCTTTTTATTTGATAAATATTTGAAAGTTATGTAAAGTTGACATTTTCTGTTTAAACTCTAATATTCCTCATTTGGATATACACCATGGAATGCTGCTCTTCCAAAAGTCTGAGGAATTTTGTATTACCTGTGGAGTCCTGCATCATTTTGTGCCATCAATTAACTATACAAGTTTATGAAAAAATCCATATCAATCTATATAATTAAAGTCTTGTTTAGCGTGGGTTGTTGCACCTTTCAAAGAGTGTCTCAATTCAAAACTGTCACATTTCAGGGTTTTGCATCTCGAAGTGTTATGTCCATAGGGCAAAATTGGTGATTGCCTTAAATAATGACCTTATCTTTTAAATAACCAATTAAATATCAGATTGACTGAGCGTGAATGAATCAAACAGTTTGAGTCTCTTGGTAAGTACCAAAGAGAAAGATTAAGCATTCCACCCCCCGCCATTGGTGGCCGTGCCTTTAGCTATCTCGGCCCTAAGCTCTGGAATTCCTTCCCTAAACCTCTCTGCTCCTCCACCTTTCTGTCCTCCTTTAAGACACTCCGTAAAACTTACCTCTTTGACCAAGCTTTGTGTCACCTGTCCTAATGTTTCCTTTTTTGGCTCGATATCAGTTTTTGTCTGATTTTGCTCCTGTGACTCTTCCTTCACCCTTTCAAACCTGATATCAAATTCGTCACATTATGGCCAATATTCGCAAGATGTTCCCTTAGTCATTTTGTTAACTAATTTTGGTGCGTTACTCATCACTTCGTCTAGTATGGCCTTGTCCATTGTCAGTTCTAAAACATATTTGCCTATAACTGAAGTTAAACTAATGGGCCTATGGTTTCCTGGTTCTAATTTACCACCTTTTTAAAATGTAGGTACCACATGGGCATCTCCCCAGTCCACAGGAAAAATTACAATTCAGTGAGCTGTTAAATATATGAACCAGTGGTTCGCATAACATAGTCCCAATTTTTTTTTCAATATCCTAGGGTGAATATCAAAAGGCTGAGCAGCCCGACGAGCTTTAAGAGTCCTAATTCCAGTGAGGACTATTTCTGGATCTAGTGCTACACTTTGAATTTTAGCATCACCTCTATGCAATAGTATTGATAACTGTTTTACACTAGCCAATTACACTCTAGCCAGGAATAATGTGTGCAAGATGTGGGTTGAAGTTCATTTGAACTGTCCCAACAATGTGCAGCACTTCAAGCTTGTGCCATATTTCAATCTCTGTCAGCAGGCCGCCTTGTGACCTCTGAGTTAGACTAACAACTTGGTGAAGATTTGTTCTTGAATTAATTAGGAACCCAGGTTGAGAATACCCAGGATCATTTTACTTGGGATCCTTACAATTATGGAGCCTTTCATTTCACTAAACAGGGCTTAATTCTAATCCACGCCCCAGGGATGAATGGACATTGTGTTAACGCAACTGCACTTCCCAGCTCCCATGTGAATGTACTGTCTGTTGATTGGTAAATTGTTGCAGTACCCATGCCATTTTGGAGCTCCACTGAAGTGGTTGACAGAATCCAATACTTTGCCAAACTTATGGCTTGAGGTTTCCTCCCTTTTGGTCTACATTTTTTTGGTTGAATTGTTTATTTCATTTTCTTGCCAAATTTATTTTCAGATGTTTGTTTTGTTAATCCCTGTTTCATTTACAAACCTTTGATTTTTTTTTCTCTTTCTTGGCTGTGCTACTCCTTTCTGAACTTATTTTTCACACCTGTTGTGTTTTCATGTTTTTCTTTGGGCTGATGCTCTTTTTTTTGATGGTCTTTGTTCTGCTTAGTTTATTTTCATTTCCTATGATTATTTAATTTACTCTGCTGTAGTTCCTCTCTCCTCCTCCCCAACATCATCCTTCTGCTAGATTTCATTCTCATGTCCTTCCTAGTTCTTCAACATTGTATTTTGAATTATTATAGAAGGGATACAGTAATCCTTAATAAAATGAATACAGTAATCTTCATGTAATAGAGCAGAAAAAACAAAATGCATTTCGAGTGAGAATGATCGAAGAAACATAGAAAATAGGAGCAAGAGTAGGCCATTTGGCCCTTCGGGCCTGCTCCACCATTCAAAATGATCATGGCTGATCATCTAACTCAGTACCCTGTTCCCGCTTTTTCCCCATAGCCCTTGATCCCTTTAGCATTAAGAAATACGTCAATCTCCTTCTTGAATACATCTAATGATGTGGCCTCTACTGCCTTCTGTGGTAGAGAATTCCACAGGTTCACCACCCTCTGAATGAAGAAATTTCTCCTCATCTCCGTTCTAAATGGCATACCCCGTATCCTGAGACTGTGACCCCTGGTTTTGGACTCCCCAGCCATCGGGAACATCCTCCCTGCATCTAGTCTGTCGAGTCCTGTTAGAATCTTATACGTTTCGATGAGATCACCTCTCATTCTTCTAAGCTCGAGTGAATATAGGCCGAGTTGACCCAATCTCTCCTCATTTGTCAGTCCTGCCATCCCAGGAATCAGTCTGATAAATCTTTGTTGCACTCCCTCCATGGCAAGGATATCCTTCCTCAGATAAGGAGACCAAAACTGCACACAATACTCCAGATGTGGTCTCACCAAGGCCTTGTATAACTGCAGTAAGACATCCCTGCTCCTGTACTTAAATCCTCTTGCAATGAAAGCCAACATACCACTCGCCTTCTTAACTGCTTGCTGCACCTGAATGCTCGCTTTCAGCGACTGGTGTGCAAGGACACCCAGGTCTCGTTGCACCTCCCCTTTTCCCAATCTATCACCATTCAGATAATAATCTGCCTTTCTGTTTTTACAACCAAAGTGGATAACATCACATTTATCCACATTATACTGCATCTGCCATGTTCTTGCCCACTCACCCAACTGGTCTAAATCACATTGCAGCCTCTTTGCATCCTCCTCACAGCTCACATTCAACTCCAGCTTTTTGTCGTCTGCAAACTTGGAAATGTTACATTTAGTTCCCTCATCCAAATCATTGATATATATTGTGAATAGGTGGGGCCCAAGCACTGATCCCTGCGGTACCCCACTAGTCACTGCCTGCCACCTGGAAAAAGACCCATTTATTCCTACTCTCTGTTTCCTGTCTGTCAACCAATTCTCAATCCATGCCAGTATATTCCCCCCAATTGCACATGTTTTAATTTTGCACACTAACCTCTTGTGTGGGACCTTATCAAAAGCCTTCTGAAAATCCAAATACACCACATCCACTGGTTCTCCCCTATCTATTCTACTAGTTACCTCCTCAAAAAACTCCAGATTTGTTAAGCATGATTTCCCTTTCATGAAGCCATGCTGAATCCCATTAATGCCCTCCAAGTGTTCTGTTATCACATCTTTTATAATAGACTCTAGCATTTTCCCCACTACTGATGTTAGGCTAACTGGTCTGTAAATCCCTGTTTTTTTTCTCTCCCTCCTTTTTTAAATAATGGCATTACATTTGCTTCCCTCCAATCTGTAGGAACTGTTCCAGAGTCTATAGAATTTTGGAAGATGATCACCAATGCATCCACTATTCCCAGGGCCACTTCCTTTAGTACTCTGGGATGTAGATCATCAGGCCCTGGGGATTTGTCAGCCTTTAGGCCCATTAATTTCCCTAGCAATATTTTTTTTACTAATACTGGTTTCCTTCAGTTCCTCCCTCTCACTAGACTCTTGGTTCCCTAACATTTCTGGCAGGTTATTTGTGTCCTCCTTTGTGAAGACAGAACCAAAGTATGTGTTTAATTGTTCTGTCATTTCTTTGTTCCCATTATAATTTCCCCCATTTCTGACTGTAAGGGACCTACATTTGTCTTCACTAATCTTTTTCTCTTGACATATTTATAGAAGCTTTTACAGTCAGTTTTTATGTTCCCTGCTAGTTTACTCTCATACTCTATTTTTCCCCTCTTAATCAATCTCTTTGTCCTCCTTTGCTGAATTCTGAACAGCTCCCAATCCTCAGGCTTGCCGCTTTTTCTGGCAATTTTATATGCCTCCTCTTTGGATCTAATACTATCCCTAATTTCTTAGCTAAGCCACGGTTGAGACACTTTTCCTGTGTTTTTTTTGCGCCAGACAGGAATGAATAATTGTTGTAATTCCTGCACACGTTCTTTAATTATTAGCCATTACTTATCCACCGTCATCCCTTTTAATAAAGTTCCCCAATCTATCATAGCCAACTCGCACCTCGTACTTTCATAATTTCCTTTATTTAGATTCAGGACACTGGTTTCGGATTCAACTATTTCACACTCCATCTTAATGAGGAATTCTATCTTGTTATGGTCGCTCTTCCCTAAGGGACCCCGCGCGACAAGATTGTTAATTAATCCTCTCTCATTGCACAATACCCATTCTAGGATCGCCTGTTTTCTAGTTGGTTTCCTGTTTGATCCCATCCCCTACATCTCCACTACTGTTTGGGGGCCTATAGACAACCCCCACCAACATTTTCTGCCCCTTGGTGTTTCTTAGCTCCACCCATACAGATTCCACATCGTGATTTTCCGAGCCAATATCCATCCTCACTATTGTATTGATTTCCTCCTTTACTAACAACGCTACCCCACCTCCTTTCCTTTTTTGCCTGTCCTTCCTAAATATTGAATACCCCTGGATGTTCAGTTCCCATCCTTGGTCACCCTGCAGCCATGTCTCCATAATTGCAACTATATCATAACCGTTAATATCTATCTGCGCTGTTAATTCATCAACCTTATTGCGAATGCTCCACGCATTAAGACACAATGCCTTTGGACTTGTCTTTTTAAGATTGTGAGCCATCTTAGTTTTATTTTGCACTATGGCCCTATTTGTTTTTCGCCCGTGTTTTCTCTGCCTTCCACACTTGCTCCTTCTCTTTCTGTCTTTTGTTTCTATCCTTGTTTCCCCCTCCTCTGTCTCCCTGCTCAGGTTCCCATCCCCCTGCCATTCTAGTTTAAACCTTCCCCAACAGCACTAGCAAACACCCCCGTGAGGACATCGGTACCGGTCCTGCTCGGGTGTACCCGTCCCGCTTGTACAGGTCCCACCTTCCCCAAAACCGGTCCCAGTGTCCCAGGAATCTAAATCCCTCCCTCCTACACCAAGCCTGAAGCCACGCATTCATCTGGTCTGTTCTCCTCACTATACTCACTAGCACGTGGCACTGGTAGGAATCCTGAGATCACTACCTTTGAGGTCCTGCTTTTTGATTTATCTCCTAACTCCTTAAATTCACCTTGCAGGAACTCATCCCTTTTTTTTCCCTATGTCGTTGGTACCGATATGGACCACGACTACGGGCTGTTCACCCCCCCCTCCGGAATGCCCTGCAGCTGCTCCGTGACATCCTTAACCCTAGCACCAGGGAGGCAACATACCATCCTGTAGTCACGTTTGCGGCCGCAGAAATGCCTATCTGTTCCCCTTACAATTGAATCCCCTATCAATATAGCCCTGCCACTCTTATTCCTCCCCTCCCATGCAGCAGAGCCACCCGTGGTGCCCCGAACTTGGCTCTTGCTGCTTTCCCCTGATAAGCCATCTCCCCCAATAGTAACCAAAGCGGTATACCTGTTTGAGAGGGAGATGGCCCCACGGGACTCCTGCTCTACCTGCCTAGTCCTTTTACTGTGCCTGGCGGTCACCCATTTCCTTTCTGCCTGCGTAATCTTTACCTGCTGTGTGACCACCTCACTGAACATGCTATCCATGATAATCTCAGCATCGCGGATGCTCCACAGTGAATCCCCCCGCAGCTCCAGCTCCGAAATGCGGTTAGCCAGTAGCTGCAGCTGGACACACTTCCTGCACACATGGTCGCCAGGGACACCTGTAGTGTCCATGACTTCCCACATAGTGCAGGAGGAGCATGTCATGGGTGTGAGCTCTGCTGCCATGGCCTGCCTTAGATTTACACTGTGTTCACCTCTCAGACTCTATTCCCGCTCTCGAGACTCTCCTTTTACATTGCGCTCACCTCTCGGAACTCTGGTTTTACACTGCGCTCACCTCTCGGACTCTCCTCCCACTCTCGGACTCGAAACAAGATAAACAAATGCTTGAGAGAGCTGGTGTAGAGAGTTAATGAGAATAAGGAAGATATGGGTTTACTGGCAGCTACACACTTGCACATTTGTATTCTAAGCTGAGTTTTTGTAATCATGGTTCTCCGAGAGAACCCTATTAATTGGAGCAGTTTTGCTTTCTAGAATATTAGAGTCTAGGAAAGTAATCAAAAAGGCTAATGGAATGTTGGCCTTTATCTCAATGGGGTTGTAATACAAAACTGAGGAAGTGATGCTTCAGTTGTACAGAGCCTTGGTCAGATCCCCATCTGGAGTACTGTGTTCAGTTTTGGACACCGAACGTCAAGAAAGATCTGTTGGAAAGGGTACAGCGCAGAATCATCAGAATGATACTGTGGCTTAAAAGGTTAGATTATGAAGACAGGCTGCATAAATTTGGCTTGTATTCCCTTGAGTTTTGAAGATTGAGGGGCAATCAAATTGTGTTCTTTAAAATAATGAAGGGATTTGAAGGATAGATACAGAGAAACGATTTCCTCTGATGGGGATTCCAGAACAAGGAGGCATAATTTTAAAATTAAAGCTCGGCCATTTAGGAGTGAAATCTCACAAAGGGTAGTGAAAATCTGGAATTCTCTTCCTGAAAAGGATGTGGATGCTAGGTCAATTGAAACTTTCAAGCATGAGATCGATAGATTTTTGTTAAGTAAGGGTATCAAAGGACATGGTCAAAGGCAGGTAAACGGAATTGAGCAGATCAGCCATGATCTAATTAAATGATGGAACAGGCTCGAGGGGTTAAATGGCCTAGTCCAGTTATCAGATTTTATTCACGTGAAGAAATTAAAAATCTCAGAGAAATGCTGCCATTAATCTGGGTCATCGATAACTTGTTTTTTTAATAATACATTGAAACTCGGGTGGGAAGAGTGTTCACCATTCTAGGATGCTTTTGAGAAGGAAGAGAACACCTCTTACACTGTAGTGAAAGGTGAAGCTCACCATTGTGTGGACAGTGGCGAGAAAATAACCTGCTCATTGTGATACCAAAAGTTCAAACTTTTAGCTCAGGCCTTCAATTTTTTCTGATTTCAACAAAGTCATTTTGTACATCTATATAGAAAGTATTTGAAAGGATTTATATTTGTTTCTCACTTCGAAACCCAATCTGTTTCATGAAGTTTAATGGGTTTAGTGTAAAATTGATTTGAATTGTATTTCCAGGTAGTTTCTGAACCCAGGCCAGTTACATCCTCTGATGACAGTGACTTTGAAGCAAGATTAAACAGCTGGAATCTTGGGGTATGTTCTGTTTGTTCACTTTTGGTTTAGGTTAGCTTTGTTGATTATGACTATTACTTGAGCATTTTCATTGAGAAACATTTTTGTTAAATAGGTTTCCTTCCACTGTTTTCCCCCTTTTTTGCTGCCTTCTGTCAGTGAAGACGATGGAATGATTTGACATGCAGATGTTTCTTTGGCTATTGTCAGTGCTGCCGTGCACTCGCCTTTTGGATAGGCCTCCCTGATAATTATTTGTTTCTTCCTCCTTGCTCCAGGAATGATCTTTCCCCATCCCCCTGTGTCTCTCTTTCCTCACCCTTTCTCCAGGATTGAGTACTTTCTGCTGCTGTAACCCACTGAAGAATCAGGAAAACTCACCTACAGAGGGTGCACTTGAAGCAAGGAAGACTCATTGGGAGTCTCAGCTCTACCACTATTATAGCTATCATGTCAGGCTGTTCAATTCAGATTTTTGTTGATTTAAAAAAAATCTCTCTGAAACACATTTTAATGTTGGGGTCCAATGAAAAGGAAATTTTGACTTTTGAGTAAAATTTGTCACACATTCATTGACGTTTTGTTTAGGATAGCAAACTTCAGTAATCGTGTAAACAGTTAAACTCCCTACTAAGTTCTCGGCACTTTGACAAGTTACGGTTCGTCACATAAATAGAGTAACCAATAGCTAAACAATAGCTTTGCAGTTCAGTGACTAACTCAATTGAGAATACAATATTAGTAATAAACAGATCAAAGTGAGTACAGTCATTCCATATCCTTTAGTTGTGGCTTTGCATGAGAGCAAATAGACTGGTATTGGCCTCTACAAACTTCAAAGTCATTTCAGTAGTCAGTGAAGGAGACACCACAAACAGCTGCACCACTGAACTGCTCTGGGAAATGTACTGGGCTGCAGAGGGGCAGAAGGCTACATCTGTTCTAGAAGTACGTAAGAGAATTCAGTTCTCTTTGTAACTTTTATAATTGCAGGTTGGTTATTACATTAAATATTACGATTGTCATGAAAAATAAACCACAAAAGCCAGGTAGGCTTTAAATATATCCACCTAATTAAATAACACGGCAGCAACATTTAAAACCAGAGACTATGTGCCAACTACAGTAAATCCTGGCAATCAGTGGTGGGATAAAAATTATTCATTCTCCGTTATCTGTCACAAAGGATTAATCTACTTCATTAAACATCAGCATTTGTCAAGGAAATATTGCCATCATTAGAAAACCAGGATAAGGAGCCAACAACTGAATGAAAGTGTGTGTGTGTGTATATGTATATGTGTGTTATTTATTTATATATATATAAAAAAATAAAATATTATACATACATACGCACATACAAAAATACGAACAAATAGCAGGAAGCATAATCTCTAATCGGAGGGTTCAAAGGATAGTAATAATGAACAGCTTGAGCTTTGTTTTTGTGGTTTAGAATGGCCATTGAACTCTTTGATTAGAGGACAGATGTGTCATTCCCAGGCACTCATTATTCTCTCAGTAAAAGAAAATTCATAAATACTCACTACATATGATAGTATATGTATTTGTTTTTAAAGTATTCCCCTTGTTCTTTTAATGTATCCCCCTTCACTTTGGTGAGGTCTTGGCGGATGACCAACACCCATGGAACCAAACCTTAGCAAGAGTTGACAGCTTCCGAAGAGAAAGGGAGGAAATTGAAGGGTAAAAAAACATATTCCTCCTTGACAATCACGTGCCATGTACCATTCCCAGCTGTGAAGCCAAGAAGGTGACCTGCTTTCAGGCTCTGCCGATGTCATTGTATTGTCAACCACTAACGTGGCTTATGGCTATTTACCCTCATGTTTTTCTTCCCTCCATACTGGAAAAGCAGCCAGCCTCCACTCCCTGTTTCTCTCCCAAATCCTGGCTGAAGTCAGGAGTTCATTGTATGGAGAATTTATGGTTCCAGATAATATTTGATGCAGTGCATTGATGGCCCAATACCGGACTGCCCTTCATATCTGGAATCATCGAAATTACAGCACAGGAGGAGAACATTTTCCCTAACAGGCCTGTTCTCGTTCTTCATCTGGAGTTACCTACTCTAATCCCATTTTTGTGCCCTTTCCCTATATTGATTTATATTTTTCCTTTTAAAATAGTTCCCTAATTCTCATTTAAATCTTGCCACAATAGCCACTCATGGCAAAGCATTCCATGTTCTAATAACACAGCTCATATCTGCCTCTGGGATGAGGGATGTTTTAACTTGTTCTCTGGTTGAGTGATGCTGGCAAGACAGCATTTATTGCCCATCCCTCGTTGTCCTAAGAAGGTGGTGGGTGACCTTTGTAGCGATTTATGTCAGTGTTGTCCAATAGAAATCACTGATTAGCCACAATCGTGGCTACTGCGACACCGTTTTAGCCGCATGCACTAATTTTAGTAGAAAATGCAAAATACAGGATAGGTGTATTTCACACGTGTATATTTACTTAACAAGCTTCTATCCCCATTCAGTGAAAAACTTAGCACTCTTTCTCTTCAAACAAAGTTTGGAATTCTGGCATGCATTTATCAGATACAGCACATCTTAGTGCAACTTCTAGGTTTTTGTCCGGCAGTTGCGAGTGGTACTTTGACTTAATCAAAGTGATTGTGCACGCCAACATTCTTAGCAATGAGACACGCCATCCAGAACGCGGATGGATGCTGTTTGCCCTTTGCCGTGTCATGCCCCATTGGAGCTGCTCACTATTGGTTGGACTTGCTTTCATCTGCTTGCCTGGTGCAGTTATTGCAATTGGTCGAGCTGATCACAATGAAAGTTGCCCTCTCCATACAATGTTGCTGGTGTTTCCATGGTACTGAAGTCTGGTGTTTTCATCCATGTTTCACACCATTTTAGCAGATATCTAATAAGCAGTAACCAAGAAAGGAAAGTACTCACATCGATCAAAAAAGCACTTGCAACTCTGCTTTTCGTCTAAGTATTTTACCAAGAAACACACAAAAACGTTAAAGTGCCTATGCATTTGGCAATATGAATGAATATGAGTATTGAGATCATATACCCAATGACGATGTCTGTTACTCGTTTTTTTATTTGCTAATCAAAAATGCAATTCACTATATCTGGATTCCCAATTAGCCACATGAGGCTAACATATTGGACAACAATGATTTGTACAAGTACAGCAGTTACATGCGCAGGGGTATTTATTTAGCACTGGTAGGTGTTGGGAACAAATTTATTAATTTATATCTATCTGTAGTGGGTAACGGAAGCATTTTTAAAATTTATTTTGAAGGAGCCAGTCGAAGAACACTTCACTGCCTCTGAGACCATCTCAAACTTTTTCCCAAGGTCTTTCCGTGGCCATGTGCAATCCTCTCCATTTCCACGTCCCACAATCCCCTATTGCAACCTCAATCTCACTGTGGGAAACATAGAAGATCTACTTGTACTTGAACATCATCAAGTGCTAAAGATTTTAAAACTCTGACTGGGTATCTGCTTCTCTTCGACTTATTCGCCCGTCCCCAGTCATTTTCACGAGCAGACATTCTCTTCTGTACTCTTGGGACCTAGAAACATTGTCCCGTATTATAGAGTAGTTTCTGAGCATAAAGGTCATGAGGCTTAATTAATAATGAAATTGAAATGATTCAATTAATAAAGTGTCGTTAGTTAATGACTGCCTGATTTGGCTTCTTCATGCTGTCAAATTTGGTAACTTCTCAACCCGATTTTAGCATTGTCATTGCCATTCACTGCTCAAATGAAAAGGTAAAAAAAATAGGAAACAAAATGATGTTAAAGTTAATCATGATTCTTAGTGGAGATCAGTATCCATACATGGTAAAGATGCCAATTCCCTCATCAGTTCCGTAGTGATCAGTTGGAATGGGACCCACTGAATCATCTTAATGTCATTTGATCAGGAGACCTGAAGTGATTAATCTCCACAAGCTGCTTTCAGATCCAGACACATTTCTGTTTGGAGGAGGTGTAGTAAACTATCTTTTTTTAAAAAATCGGGTTTATGCAGAAGCACTTTACGTTCAAAATACTTTGCTCTGCCGCACCTTGTCCAGAATGACTTTCCGTTTCAGAATTGTTGGAATTGGAAGCCAGTTGTTGAAAGTCATTTTTCACAGACATAACCTAACAATTAGTACTGGCAAAAACTAATAAACTGTGAATGCTATTTGAGAAAATGTGCAAATGGTCCTTGGATCAGAGCGTGATTTCCATTTTAGAAGTTTTGGTGTAGTTAGTTCTGACAGCGGTTTCCCAGTGGTGGGCTCAGTGCACAATATACATTCAGGGCTGTTACTCTTGAGTATTTTGGTACTTAAAAGAATTGTAATTTGTATAAAGCTCTCTGCTGAAAACAGAGTCTTGGTGTGATATGGCTCCACGGGTGCTGACAGCCCTCCAGTACCACACTTGAGTAGCTATTGTGCACGTATGAGCCTAAACAATGTGTCTTGGCAATCTATTTTATCATGGAGGGCATCATATCAGCACCTGATCTTCTTTGCTCGATGTCCATGCATGAAATTTCCAGGAAGAATCTTTGGAGAGCAAACATAACTGAGAACCTTGGCTGATTTTCCCTCAACACCATTGCTGTCAATTCCCTATGGCCTAGCGAGCAAGCATACTACACAGTGTAACACTAGGCCATGATCCCAAATGGTTGTGCAAATTTCAGGATTAGACATAAATGGGCTATTTGGATTTATTGCATAGTTCTTTAATTATTTTTGTTATGGGGCGAGCATATATGGCAAGAGCTTGAAGAATAAAATCAGTATGATGCAACTAAGCAATTCTAAAAACAGCTTTGACTGGTAAAGAGGAATTGCTTTTTAGGTACCCCCTGTCTTTTGAAGTCACCTGATTGTGTGTTTGTGTGGGAGAGTTAAAAGGGAAAATGACACCACCACGATCAACAATAATTCGGGCATTGTTTTTGTTTTCCAGATTAAAAACCCCAGATATTTACGGGAGAAACCAATACCTCTGTCTCCGGTAAGTGTTAGATTCCTAAATGATCGGTGGTAGGAAGAGTGAAGAGACTATTATTGGATCCTTGTATCATGAAATTCAGTCTTTTCTCCCCCCTTTTCTCTTTGATCACTGAACATGATGTATTATTTTCTTTTCCTTTTTTTTTCCTCCTTAGATTTTACCTAAAACAAGCCTGGGAAATGTTAGCACATTCTGCAATGAGCAGACTCTGGTTCGAATGCATGAAAAAGAGGTAAGAATATATGTGTTGCTGTAATGCTTACTGTATCTCAAACACCTGGCCCTTTTCATTTGATGTTCAGCAATAAAAACTTCGGAAAATCCCAGTAGATGAAATTTAACCTCCTTTTTGCCCACCATAGAACATTGTTGCAGTGCTTGGGGAATCTCTGCCTGTCCCAAGGTGCTATGTGTAACTGAAATGACCGGAGAAGTTAATTTCAGACACAAACAGTGGTTAAATTGGCTTCACTTTAAAGTCAGCATGTGTTTATGTGTGTCTGCTTCATGTTTCGTGCTTGGCAGGCCTGTTCCTTTCAAAACTGCAAAAAGAAAAGGTTGTGCTGCCCCAATGGCCCAGTGAGTAAAGAAATCACACAAGGCCCATAACAGAAGAGGAAGCCCCAGGTTTGGTTCCCAGTCTGCACTGAAAACTAATCTCAACTAGGGCAGCAGTTGAGATGCCGTAATTGGCCTCAGTGCTTCTGGACTACAAAGGGGAGAATCAGCTAGGGTTTCCACACCTGTTTGCTATCCAGTGGATGTTGGATAAGAGCAGGATTGGGCTTGGGTGTAATGTGCAGTTGACTGGTTTGCTGACTCCTACTGCCGACACTTGTATGTGAAGAATGGTCTCTTTGGCAAAGTACTGGAGGGCTGCTGGTACCCATGGAACTGCAACCCAGCAAAAGTCAGCATCTTCAGGAGAGGAGAGGATAGAAGCGGACAGATTGGGGGCGGGAAGGTTACATGCATTGGTTGAATATTGTGGGAATGTCATGTATTGGGTGATGACTCCTGCTGCAAAAATGCAGAAAAATCGAAGTCTGTGTCAACTGGTTGTGGTGAGGTGTTTAATCTGGGGTTTACAGGCTAATTCTGAATGATATAAAGTGAGGTAACAATTGTGTCCCTTTTTATCATGATTTAAAACTTAGTTGGAGGCGACTTGGGAGCAGATACGTGCAGAATTCCGTTTGCTGTGATATAGGGCTGTTGCCTTTTGCTCATTCTAAAACTGGAGGAGGGATCCAGAGAGGATAGGGGGTTTTGATAAAAGAAATTCTATATGCATACATCGGAGGGATCCCCTTGCACATGCATAAACTGAAAAATGGGTCCACTTCATTGCTCGGGATTTTGTCACCTCCTCACCATCATACCCTGTTCCCTTTGGTCAACAGCCTATACATCGTGGAGTTGCCAATGTCTCCCTCATGCTGCAATGTCGGCCTGACCCACTTCCCCTATAGAGATTGTCACAGTGCGGACTCAAGGCATTTAAATATTTGTGCTCTGTACGTATGAAGAGTGACCCACCAGTGTGTGTGCTGTTTTTTGAATTGCTGTCATGTTTTTAGTCAAGTAAATTAAGTGCAGTCAGTGCCAAAACTGGTCTGTCCGGCTTTTAATCAAATGGGTGGTAATCCTACTGTGACATGAATGGGGTGGAGGATTGTGGACAGCAGTCCTCATTGCTGTTGTCACTGTAGTGGCGATATCATATGTGTACACTTGTGCTGAATCTGACAGTTTTAAAGGATAAGATGTCGAAATGTGGATGGTTGCGAGTGATTAATAATGTTATTACTTACTCAAAATTCATCTGACCTAAATCACAAGAGTAAATCTTGAGTGGTTTGTGAATTTCATATGAATTCGAAGATTAGGCTTCTAATCTTGCCTTTCGCTGTCTGTATATATTTTAGCTTTTTAGTTGAAATTTTGGAATTACTACCAATAGCTACCAAATGTGATTGGGGAGAAAACCCAAGGAAAATTACAGATTAAGAACAAAAGCAAAGAAATATACACCAGAATCACAATATCGCAGCAGTGCCAAACTTAACTACAAGTTTGCAGCAGTTGAATAACTGAGGTAAGATTAGGCCAATCACCAGTAATGTGAAAAGATCATTTAAACTGAGATAAGAGGAGTTGTGGTGAAAGTTCTGACAAAGTCCTGAGAACTATGAAAGGCATATCCAGGGCCTAAACTGGATGGGACAGTTGGGAGCAAGTCAGGAAAGAGAGCTCAGAGATATGGAAAAGGCAGACGAGCTTCCTCCTTCCTCTCCCTAAAACCCTAGGTCTTTTTGCTCCTATCCAAGTCGTGGCCCAGACCATGGCTGTCATGCCCTGGTCCTGGCTTATTTGTCCCTTCGCGACTTTCTGCCCTGCTTCCTCTTGGCACAGGAGGCAAAGGGAGGGAGATACTTGCAGCAAGAGGAAGAGGCAAAGAATTAGAAGAGTTGGAGAAATGCAGAGACAACACCAAGCAGAAATACTTGAGCACTATACAAAGAGCGTGATGTTGAGGAAGAGTTTGATAATAAGTAGAAGAACGAAAGAAATAAAGTGGAGGACAAGCAGAGAAATCAGACACACATTTTATTTATCTCCGAGTACTATGGGAGATTGACTAATATATTACAGTAACACAGGAGCAACTGAGAGAAACCTCCCTTTGGAATACTTTGCTTCATGTGTCAATTCGTGTGAATCCAGTCTTGTTATGTACTGCAGTAGGTACGTAAGTATCTGGAGTTATTGGTGATGAATCAGAAACATAATTTTTTAATACAGCAATTATTCAATAATATGAATTTCTTTGGTTAATTAAGATAGACTTGTATTTTATAGTTCCTTATCGAATTAATCATAAATGTCCCAAAGCATTTAACATGAATTACTTTTGAAGTGTCGTCACCGTTGTGTAAGGAAGCCAACCAAGGGTTCTGCTTCTGATTATCCAAGGACACTTGTGATCAGTATGTGGCTTTCCAGTAAAAGTAGGATTATGCATTGGCTGGAGTGTGTTTCATGGCATTAATACATTGAGAGATAAAGCGATACCATAAATTTCAAAAGCAAAGCTCAGAGGTTTGTGTTTCTCATATAAAAACAAGTAACACCATTCTCTCCAGTTTAGTGCGTTTGTAGTCTGTCACTGTCTTTTCTTAAACTTCTCTATTCATTTTAGTTGGTTTACTAAAATGCCTGTTTCACTGTTACCTTATAAAATTTCACTGTTGGCAATAGTATAACTTGATAATACAAACAAAAAATGCTGGATGCACTCAGCAGGTCAGGCAGCATCTGTGGAAAGAGAAACACAGGGTTAACATTTCAGATCGTCAGATTCTGGAAGGTCATCATCCTGAGATGTTAACCCTATGTTTCTCTCTCCACAAATGCTGCCTGACCTGCTGAGTGGTTCCGACATTTTCTGTTTTTATTTCAGATTTTCAGTATCTGCAGTATTTTGCTTTTTGCATAGCTTGGTAATTTTGACAGGGTTCACCATTTGAAATGTTAAAGAAAATGAGGAAATGAACCCCCTCCCTCTTCCCCCACCTTTGCTGGTCCAGTGACTAAGTCATTGGAACTTAGAAGTAATGGTGTTGCCATGACATTGTTCCTCCTGTCCTTTTGAGTGGTAGAGGCCTTAGAGGGGGGGAAGTGCTGTCAAAGTAATTTTGGTGAGTTGCTGCAGTGTGTACTGTAAATCGTAAATACTGCAGCTATACTCTGCTGGTGGTAGAGGGGTGGATATTGATTTCAGTGTCAAATGCACTGATCAAACAAAATGCTCTGTCCTGGATAGTGGCATGCTTCTTGTTGTTGTGACGGCACCAACCCAGGCTGAGTAGTGAGTATTCCATCACACTTCTGATTTGACCTATGTAGATGGAGAGGCTTTGGGGAGGTCGGGGGTGGGGGTGGGTGGTAGTTAGGAGGTGAACCACTCGTCGCAGAGTACCTAACCTCTAAATTGCTCTTGTAGCCACGGTGTTGATCTGGCTGTTTCAGTTCTGCTTCTGGTCAATGGTGACCTCCAAGATGCTGATGGTGGGGGACTCGGTGATGGTGGTGTCATCGAAGGACTAGCGGTAATGGCTGGGCTTTCTCTTGTTTGAGATGGTTATTATCTGGCACTTAAGAAATGCAAATGTTCCCTGCCCCTTGTTAGCCCAAGCCTACATGTTAGCTAGATCCTCCTGTAGGCTGGCATGGACTGCTTCATTATCAGAGGAATTATGAATGGAGCTGAAGAAATAGGCAGTGAACAGCTCGACTTCTGACATGTTGAAGGGAAGGTCATAAATGAAGCAGCTGAGGACATTTCCCCGAGAAACTCCTGTAGTGATGTTCTGAAGCTGCGATGACTGGCCTCCAACAACCACAACATCTTCCTTTTGCATCAGGTATTACACCACAAACTTTGACCCCCCATTAACTTCAGTTTTGTAGGGCTCTTTGATGCCTTGGTCAAATGCTACCTTGATGTTGAAGATAGTTACTCTTGCTCTCCTTTGACATTCAGCTCTTGCAATATCCCATTGTTCTCCTACACTCCACATCAGTTATTTGTGCACATTATTTTCCAGAATTAAATCAAGCAAAGATCATTTCTTTTACTGTAATTTGAAGTAAATGTGGACAAAAATAAGATTACAATTCTAGTATTGCAGAATTGAAATGTTATTACATGCAGGGTTTTGGCATATAACTGAAATAAATATTTCAGCTCAATGATTCTTACAGACGTATTCCCTCTCCCCCATACACACCTACTCTTATCCGCCATGGCAAACATGGTAGTGTAATCTAGCACACAGACAGCTCCATGGCACTATCAATGCTGCTCCTTGGCTGACCCTCAAGGAAGAAAGCTTGAGTGATTTTGGATTCTTGAGCTGCCCTTTGAAAAGCTCCATGTGACTGCTATGTTCGAGAGCCACATATAACTGAGAAAGGGAATCAGCCTTTTATCTTCATTTGTTTTTGCATGGAGGAGCAAATGTTAATTACCACCTTCGATGGGTTAAAATGAAAGTGATAGCACAAACTTCCTATTGCATGGTATAAACAGTCTGATGGAAATGTGCAAACAGGTGTGTTAAAGTGAAAGAGGCATTGACAGCTTTGCTTTGAGATAGAATCTTTGTTGGGGGTTTGCATTACAAAGGGTGGCCATTTTGTTTCTATTTTGGGAAAGAGGTCCAAGGAGATAATCGAACTGCCAGCGTTAGATTACCATACCACACCACAAGTGTTTCAGTACATTCCCTGAGTAAATGTTTGTAAAAGAAATGTGATGTCACCAATCAGATAACTTGAAAGTCAATGTGTTCATGCAGCTTTGCAGTCAGTGTGTCTGGGCAATGACCTTTCACCCCAATGACCATCTCCTGAATCTTGATGCGTACTACTGCCAAAAAGTGTTAGAAGATTAAAATATATTAATAGGACAGCTAGGTTAAGGTCTTTTTTTGGTGTCTGAATGCGTGTAAAGTATTTATTTCCGTTCTATATCCTCTTCATGTATTCTTGGAGAATACACAGTAACAAGGCCGTTGCCAATGTTGCTATGCACCCAGCTGCTGGGAGGTGTGCAAGAGATGGCTGCGTGACTTATACTCCAATTTTTCTTCCCTTGTGGGAGAATGTCTGACCTTCACTCAATCTATGGGAAGTGTTGATATGCACTTTAACTCTGAGACTGCCAGTAGGTCCTGTCAAATTACTGAACCAGTCATATTTTTAAGTTTTCAATTTAACACTACACTGAGGTGAGAGCTAACACTGCAACAGTAATTTTTGACACTACTTTTCTCCACTTATTTTTGTTGTATTCAATTTTTTTCTGTCAATTGTTCTCTCGTCTTCTCTTGGAGGGGTTGTTTCCTCACTGAGTACAGTTATACTGGCACCAGTCACCCTCTGGTGTCTCGCTCAATTGACCATAATTGATGTGTGACCCTTGACAGTGATTGCTGGCAGGTTATTTGATCAGGTGCGGTATCACAGCTGAGCCCAATCCTGTCGTCACCTAATGTTGAGACCTGTACACTCAATGAGCCGGAGCAGCCACTTTGGCCGAAATAAGCCTCTGATTTGGGTCCCCTGCCAAAGTAGATGGCAGGTTGCAGGAAATGAGTAAGCAGAATGTTTAAACTTTTTAATAAAATAAGTATAGAATTGATAATTAGACAGGAAAAAAATAAAGGTAAAATTAAAATAATGTAGATAGAGGCTCCCTTGATGACTCAGCGAGTTTATCCAATAAGCGATGAGCCATATGAGCCAGAAGGTCCCAGGTTTGATTCCTGGTTTACTCCAAGTGAGCTGGGATGGCAGTTGGGGCACCTGACTGAGCTGTAACCCTGTTTACTTGGGGTTTAGCAAATACTAATAGTGAGATGTAGAGTAGTGCACATTTCCTGAAATTACTGTTGAGGGTGAGTGGCTTCTGTTCACTGTTGCACTGAAGACGTGCGTTAAGCTAGTTTAGCTTTTTATTGCTGGTATAATAGGTGCTTAATGGAGAAGTGCACCATATTGCAAGGCTAACACGTTGCACGTGCAATGCATGCCCACTGCCTGTATCAGTCAAACATTGCAACAGCATACCACTTGATGGTAGTGATAAGTAAACATACTGAACATCCAGCACAATGAGTATTGCATTCAGTGTTCCCCTAGGATAGCATTTGGATGAGGAGGACCAGCAAGTGCAGGGAAGGGCAGCTAAAGATATCAGGTGGTGTGCAAGGTGTACAGCCTGGTTGTGCCACTACATTACCCATTGGATCTACTGTTTCAGCTACAGCTACCTGGGAATGACTGAAAAGCAGTGCTTAGGAGACTAAGACTTTGCAGGGAGGCAGGGACAGAGATGTGCCATCTCCTTGAGGAAAACTCCCACACAAGATCTATTAGCTGTCGAGGTTATGTGTCCAAGATCCTTCCAATCTTGCACTGTGCACATTTGCAGTACAGCCAGTTTGCTGTATACCGATGCATCAGTGAGGTATCAGATATATTATTTAACCAAACCAAGACCTTCATCATATTCACCACTGACCAGCAATAGTGGCAGGAGGAGGCCGCACAATTCTTCTGGCTTTTCAAAAGTCCTGGGGTCGTGGATTGTGTCCATGTTGCCATTTGGGTCACTGTGCATAATGCAGTGACCTACGTGACCAAAAGAGCTTTTACTTCATCGGTATGCTGCTGGTCTGCAACTTGCAGCATGCAGGTCCATGCCTGCTTTCCTGGCAACTCCCACATTGATTTTATTTTAAATCAGTCTTCTGTGCCAAGCCAGTGTAAAGGGGAAGGAAGAGTGAAGGGATGGCTCCTGGGAGACAAAGGCTACTTGCTGCAGCTGTGGCTAATGATTCCCTTGCACTGACCACAGAAGAAGCTGCGTGCAGATACAAGGAGGCTTATGCTATCACCAGAATGATTATAGAGCATACTATTGTGCTCTTGAAGCTGTGTTTAAGATCTCAACAGATCAGGGGGCGCATTGCAGAACAGCCAGCCAGCCAACCACAGGGTCTCAATAGTCATTGTCATTTGCCGCGTGTAGTTTAACTTTGTGTTCCAAAGAGATTTCACAATAGAACAAGAACAGAATCCTGAAAAATTGACAGATCAGGAGGGCCACAGTGATAACAAGGAAGTACTTGTAGAAATAACAATGAAGACTGGTGTGCCACACATTAATAAGTATGTGAGATGCCTCGTTTCTGAATTTTCTTGTTGACATATAAATGCCTGTTTAAAAAAAACACCTTCTAGACACCTTCCGCTACACATCCTTGTGCACTCTCTCTGCTACTGCCCATTGCTGTGCTCCTGCATTATTCTGCACAGGCTTACAAATCAAATGCAGCGCATTTATTCAAGCCATTGTGTACTTTGTGAATATTGTCAGTTTGTTATGCCACAGTGCTTATCCTTCTGTGTTTGTGTTTTTTTTTGTGCAGCGTGACATCTAATCTATGAATTCCCTCAGTGCTTCTATATTAGAATGAGTAAGTGTGCTGCCTGACTGCCGAGTTTCCATGGTAGCCTTTTGGGGACCCCGGTAGCCCTTTACTTGTTCATGTTGTGGTCTATTAAGATGGCCCTGCAACTGTGCATCTGGTGCTTTAATGGCTGCCTGGTCCTGCTCAGTTTCTGGCATGTCTACTGTGTCTTGCAGAGGGATGCTTTATGGACCAGGTGTATTGTTGCCTAGAGAAGCAGCCACCTCATCCATCACGACATTCCCCTCCTCCTGGGCATTCACTCAGCATGTCAACTGATTTTTGTGAGAGCAGAACTTTGAACAACTGTGAATCTATGCCTCAAAGTTGACTCTTATGTGATCTCCCAGAATGTTGACTCCAGCCAATAGCACATCTTGAAGATTAGATTCCCAGACCTCTGCATCAACGGGATTCATAGAATCATAGAATCATAGAATCATAGAAGTTACAACATGGAAACAGGCCCTTCGGCCCAACATGTCCATGTCGCCCAGTTTATACCACTAAGCTAGTCCCAATTGCCTGCACTTGGCCCATATCTCTCTATACCCATCTTACCCATGTAACTGTCCAAATGCTTTTTAAAAGACAAAATTGTACCCGCCTCTACTACTGCCTCTGGCAGCTCGTTCCAGACACTCACCACCCTTTGAGTGAAAAATTTTTTTTTTTTTTTATTGATTATTGCAGCAAAATGTTCTTCCATTCTTGAAGGAAAAAAAGAAAAAATGTCAGAATGCTGCATTAAATAACCACCTTCAAGCACTACTTTCATTGCATGATCTGCTGTCTGTGATGTTAGTCAAGGTGAATGTGTGTCTGTGTGACAGTCATTCATAATGTTACATGACCGGAGCATTGTGGTACCAACATTGAGTGAGGGGGTAGCCACTGGTTTCACAGTCCCCTACTTTACTATCCATTCCATAGATTGTATCTTCCTTTCTTGACTCTTTCAAGCAGTGCTTCCAATGCTTGGTTGTTGAAGCAGCACTTCTTTGGCTTTGTACATTCCATGGTGCCGTAGAATGCCAAGAGTTAACTCTACTGGTCTTTCCCGTGTTATTTCAGGGATATAAATGTGTGTTCCATGCACGCAACAGATACAACTCTACATTAGTTATTGTGCCTCCTCATTGGATGACCTGCTGTTTGAATGTTAAAATACATGTTTAAATGCACCTCCTGAAATCAGTAAACAACTTTCTCTGTGCTGCCCAAAAACCTAAAGTAACGCTCAGTTAACTCTCGATTAGCACACCAACAGCAATTTCTAGGCTATTATATCCGTGGGGAACCAGTTCATGAAGAATGTAATTTTTTTGTTGCATCTAAGGATTTGTGCCCAGTACCACCAAATAAACAACACACCATCAAAACAAACCAATGAAATTTGCAAACAAGCATTAGTGGTTTCCATGATCCTTTTTGTTTATTAATAGATGCTCATGGCCAGTAAATTGCTTTGTCTCACATCTGTTGTGCATTTGTTGGTTCTTATTAAAAACAGCATTTTCAAAAGCTCGAAGAGTTCTGTCACGGAGATGAAAAACGTATATGAACAGCATGTAATAACTGATTAAAATTCAACAGTTGTAGTTTTTATGCAAGCCAATCCATTTCAGCTTGGAGTGCCTTTTCAGTGTTTTTTTGCTTGTCAAAATGAGAGACGTCAATTTAGGCAAATCGAACACTTGTTCCACTCTGTGTCAGCATTGAGCATTCTAAATTTGAGTTCAGCAAGACCAGGTGGAGATTAAAACTCTCTTAACCTCAACACTTGAAGAGCACCGCCTACTGCACCAGTCTGAATTATTCCATTTCCTTCCCACCCACCCATGTTTATGGTCTTTTTCAGTGAGATAACCCAATTTAGTGCCAGTGTTTAGGCAGTTTGGTGCTGTGAGCATATGCCTACTAGGAGTTGGGTTCAGACCGGCCAGAGTCATTTCATGTAGGACTTTAGTAGCTGTAAAGTGAGGAGTTTTCAAGAAGTCATAATGAGCTGGAATTGAACCCAAGTTCCAGAGGTAAAGCACGTTATAACACCGCACCGCCCTGTTTCCAGGTTAAAATACCAGCTTAAATGCTTTATTTTTCCCCTCACTTCTCCGCGAGTGTCCGTTCCCTGCCACATATCTACAGCTAGAGGGTGAGCGGTCTGCTCTCAAGTCTTTTACATTATTAAACCTGGGATAGTTTTTTTCCAAAACTCTCCCCAACCATCATAAAAGATTTTGTTGTTCTCTTTCTCATATGCCATTTCAGAACTTGCATCTGGTTTACAGAATGTGTATTTCGCTTTTAATCTGAGATGTACCCTTTAGAAGGGCCTAAATTGTGGGAAAGAGATCTCAGAATGATTTTGAATGACAATTGATGAACTGCAGGCTGTGATGTGGTTAAGTATAGCACTCATCCTGTTAGTTGTAATGCTATGGTTTAATTGATTCAGTTTAAAAGTTCCAAAGTCATTTAAAAGTCATCCCCCACCCACACTAACATACATGCAAACTGCACTGAACTGTCGACTGATTATCAGGGCTGATGAGAAAGACCGAAGATGCATGGAAGCCTGATAATTGACCATGCTGCTTGCTACAGCTGATAATTGTCAGAGCCATATGAATACAACTGTACTTGTTTTGGGTGACACATTCCCATTAATGGGTTGAAATCTGCCCTGTGTTAGCTTAATTCCTCGCTTGCTACATAAGACCGTGAATATTCCTGTAATATCCTGAAAAACAATAATCTTTGTTTTGCCCTCTCTTCCTGCCATTCGACAGTATCCTGCAGTCAGATATTCCCCACAGTCATGGAAGTTCTGAGCCAGAACTGACAAAATGGAAGATTTCTGAAGATTAAGAATAAAACTAAGAATAAAACTAGCCAGCTTAGTTACTGTAATTCAAACTTCGTGTTCAGCTCACTTTGGCAGCTGTTCAAGATTTGCCAAAATCAGCTCATGACCCTATCTGAGCCCCTCTGTTTGTGGTGCAGCTTTGTAATGGCACTCAACATCATTTTTGTCTTCTCAAACTCTTCTGCATTTTTTGTGTTTTTCCCGACTTGCAGCCATTGCTTTTGTACCTGTAAGTAGTGTGGCGTGCTGTTTCTCCTAAGCTATTTGCAGATCTTGTGTAGTAAGTCTGATGTGGGACCATTTGTGCTATTTAGTATTGATAACTTGGAGAGGGCACAATTGATTGAAACTTGTGTAGCTCATGTTAGGCAGAAATAAAGAGCAGGATAAGGGCAGGTGGGGCTGTCTGAGCATGAAACACTGACGGAGACAGTTCAAAAAACTCCTTGTAACCCTGTTTGCATACTCTAATTAGTACAGTTAGCATCTAATATAATTTAAAACTGCCATTGATTTGATATTAAAATTACAACCCTGCTTAAGTAAATAAGCAGGGCTTGGAAAGCACACCATATAATAAATAAAACAGGCACGGACACTGGGGGCAAAAACAACTAAATTAGAAGTCATTTTAAATTATTGATTTACATTTCTGTGCACAACAAATCTGCATAAAGAATGTGTTTTTCTCTTTCTCCCCCGTCGCCCCCCCACCCAAATGTATCTGGTTACCCCAGTTTTCTTTGTCGATTATCTAAAAAAAAGTGAGCTGCTTACTCTTAAGATTAATGTGTGTGGTATTCAGGTTAATGATGGAGAATCACCTGATGTACTGTAAATCTGTAGAAGTAATTTTAGCTATTGGGTTATTGTGGGAGCAGGTTAGCATTTCAAAGTGGTACTTTAGCTTCATAAAATTCCCTTGGAGATCACCCTTGTCATGCAATGCAGTTAGAAAAAGATTATCTGAAATTACCATACAGAGAGGGGGGATGTATACACAATATATTGAAAGGAGTGACGGTATTCATTGGGCACTTCCATGGGATAAATGGAGGATAAGTTAGACCTCCTAAACCAATGCGTGATCCACACCGCATGGTGACATGTAACGGTTGTCAGTTCGAGATTAAATGTGGTACCCAGTGGATCCTGGTACATACTCTGGTATATTCTGTACCTTCGCTGCTCCCATTGGATGGTTTAACAGAAGGTTACATATATGTTGCCTCAGCAATATCCTTTTCAAAATAAAAGTTAATATCAGACAATAGATGGTTCACATTCAGTTACAATCTACTGGATCACCAGACAGGCTTTTCTTCAAGTGCGCAGTTGCCTGTAGGTGTAACAATTGCAATCCAATATTAAAACACAGTTGATTCAATAATAAGCACATAATGGAACACAGCTATTGACTGCTTTATTACTAGGAGTTTGTCAATGGTGATTTCACAATGATCAAAAAGCTCTGTCGCCACTAAGCATATTTACCTCATGCTAAAAATCAGAAGGCTTGTTTTCATTTTCAGTGATTTTTGTTACAGTTTGGAATAGTAGTCATAAATACACTTTAAAATCTGCATGTACATGGCCAATCAGCTTTCACCTTTAAATAATACAAGACTGAGATCGGTAGATTTTTGTCAGGACAGGGTATCAAGGGATATGTAGAAAAGGTGAGTAAATGGAGTTGAGTTACTGATCAGCCATAGGGCTGAATGGCCTACATGTGCTCCTATGAATCTATGGTTGATTGCAGAACAAAGTGAAGAAATCTCCTCTTAAGTTATATAGTTGCTTCAACAGGAAGTACTGATGACTTTGCCACTGCTGCTATAGTCTCATTTTAATAATCCAGCCACAAATAAGGCAAGGGAAAAATTCCAAAAGAACCACACCTATCCTGTGAATTGATGATTAAAGCTGAATGGATCCATTGAGGATGATTTTACTGAAAACAAAGTCAAAAGACCCAGCAATATATCTCAGCAACCGGCAATGCTTTTCAGTCACACTCCTCCCTACTACATGCAAATCTCTTCTTTGGAAACCTTAAATATTCTGTTTGGGTTTTCTTTTTACTAATATGCTAAACATATTGCTTAGTGATAAGCTCATACATGTTTGTGCCATAAATTTTCATTTTTGTCCTTTTTTTTTCCCCTTGACTCTTGAGTGTGTCAGCTCTTGATTGGGTGCAGTCGTCCTTTGTTACTTCTCAAGCAACCATTCTTCATTTGTGACCAACTGTTCAAATGCATGTGCATTTCCTTCAGGGGTGATGCATAGCAATCAAAAGAGCGAGTGATGGGATGATCAGATAATTGCAACATTCACCAACTGAGATTGGCAAACTCCAATTAAACCAGGGATCTAACTCAAGACTTTGGGATCTTTCTTGAAGTCAGGCTTTGTTTTGTATCATACAGTGCATTTGCCCACTCAGCCATCAATATTTCAAAAAAGAAATTCCCTTTTCTTTCACACATGCACCATTTGTAAGCCGAGGAGATGGGAAAATGCCTTGTTCCTAGATCTCTGCCTATCCTCCCTTGTAACCGACTCTCAGAAATCGTGAGAGCACCTTTGGGTTTTTAGATTTTTTTCCCACCTATCTGCCACCTGGGCAAAACATTTGATGTCAGTTCTGTGTCTTTCCCTGACAATCTGTCTGAGATATAGAGCTCATTGCATGATGAATAGTTACATTTAAATTTAATTTAGAATCAATTTTTTTAAAAAAGCTAAGGATAAGGAAGACAGTTAGCAAACTAGTAGTAAAAGAAATTTCTAGTTTCTTTCCCAATGAACTATGAAAGAATCATTGGTACTATGTTATTGTCATATATAGTGCTTAAAGAGTGTGTTGGACCTTCATAGAAAGTGTTATCTCTTAAGATAAACATTACTTTTATTCCATTGTTTGATGTCCAATTGCTGTAAAATCACGCCTGCTGTTTCCAAGGTCTCATAAAAATTCTGCCTTTCCTATTGCACCTGGCATCTTGATCAGACTGAAGCATCCTGAGCCAACTTTTAACTGCTTGCAACTTCTAAGTCCACCAGCAGAGCTGTTAATTGTAACTTTATTGAAAAGAACTGTCATCTGTTGTTTTCCTGCCCCTCCAGCAGTTGCTGCTTCTGGCCCTCTGTCAAAGCTATTTCTAAGAGGAAACCAACCTTTTTGATTCATTTTTCTAATGTAACACTAACCTTAATAATCTTGGCAAAGAACATTCCTGTAATGCTCTATATTGTTCCATCACAAAGCCCTGTGTGTGGGATTCTCCATTCTCCTGGATTCCAGTAGGCACCCCTGATGATGTTCCCTCCTATGGTGCTCAAATTATATGCCTATAAGCTTACTCTGCCCTATGAAGGAAGAAAGACTTGCATTTCTATAGCACCTTTCACGACCTTAGAATGACCCAAAGTGCTTTATAACCAATGAAGTACTTTTTGAAGTGTAGTCCCTGTTGTAATGTAGGAAACCAACTATGCAGGAAACCAACTAATGTTGTCTTGTTTTTCTATCTACTTTCTAAGTTAACTCATATTATCCAATACTGGACATTTCTGGCCTAATGCATGATCACTAATATGGTTTTCAGCATGACTCTTCCACGGTAGATCTGACCGATGTTATGGCACTCTGCTCTTGAACTCTTTGGTGACTCATCTGTCATGGACTGGAAACTTCCAATGCCTTCGACTATCTAGCACCATGCTCTTCTAAACAAGCTACCGTTGTATTTTAGCAAAGCTATGTTTATGGTCATTTCAATTCAGTTTGGCTCAGTTGGTAGCACACTTGTGTTTGAGTCGGAAGCTTGTGGATTCACACCCAGGATTTGAGCATATAATCCAGACTGACACTTCATCGCAGTACTGTGGGAGTGCTGTACTGTCAGAGTGCTGTCTTTCAGATGAGACATTAAACCAAGGCCCCATTTGCCTGCTCTGTTCTTTGTATTCTTTCTACATATCGATGACCTGTTGCCCTCATCACCTAATCCTATCCATCCTTGCTGATGGCTTCACTTTGCATGCCCTCAGTGGAAATGATCGCCATTCTTTGTAGTACAACAGTTAAATCATTACATTTTGATCACCTCCACGTCTTTCAGTAGAACAATAAAAATGCTTTGAAGGTACAGTTTCATCCTGTTTCTTGCAAGTTCGACAAACAGCTGCTGCTTCTTAGCTTTGAAGGCTCCACCTTTAGTCCTCTATTTATTGACATTCTTGGGCTCTCTATCTCCTCTGATCTCCAGTGGAACTCTCGCATATTCTCCATTGCTTCTGTGTGTGTTTTTGTGCAAAACATTTCCCACTTAATGACATTTATTTCTGTAAAAGTTCAAGGCAATTAAACTTTATCTAGATGAGTCTCCTGACACCCATTTTACACTCCTGAGAAAAAGCTTGTCATTTGATAGGTGTTCTTTCTCACCTCTAGCTTCCAATTTGTCTCTCCATTTGATCACTATTACTACAGCCATTTTCTCTCGTTCATCCAAAGCACATACACTGTCCTGTATGCTTTCCCTCCCCCCTGCATCCTTACCATGTTGACATCAAAACTGATTTCTACTCTGTGCTTCTTTCCTAGGACCTCAAGACTGTGAAATTGCTTACCTTCCTTAGTCTTCCCTTCTTCTTATCAAATTCAGATTTTAAATCCCAAGGTTGTTATCACCTCGTCACTATTTTTTGATTTGTATAGTCGTCTTTTTTTCAACCCAAATAGTGTCCTACACCATGGTCTTGGCCTTTCACCCAGTTTTCTGTATTGTCATTAGGCTGAATTCGTACTTCCACAATCCTTTATTTTTACATCTTTGTGAAGGACACCATCAACCAACTGTCTCATGTATATAAAAATAATTAAAAGAAAAGGCTTGCACTTGTATCGAGTCTTGGTTAGGACATACTTGGAGCACCGTGCACAGTTCTGGTCTCCAGATTATAAAAAGGATATAGAGGCACTGGAGAAGGTGCAAAAATGATTCACAAGGATAATACCAGAATTGAGAGGATATACTTATCAGGAAAGGCTGAACAGGCTGGGACTCTTTTCTCTCGAAAAGAGAAGAGCTCTTTAAAATTATGAAAGGATTTGATAGGGTAGATGCAGAAAAGATGTTTCTACTTGTGGGGGAGTCCAAAACTAGAGGCCATAAATATATCAGACACCAATAAATCCAACAGGGAATTCAGGAGAAACTTCTTTACCCAAAGAGTGGTAAGAATGAGGAACTCGCTACCACAAGGCATAGTTGAGGCGAATAGCATAGATGCATTTAAGGGGAAGCTAGATAAGTACATGAGGGAGAAATGAATGGAAGGATATGCAGATAGGGTTAGATGAAATAGAGTGGGAGGAAGCTTATGTGGAGCATTAACACTGGCACAGACCAGTTGGGCCGAATGACCTTTTTCTCTGCTGTCGACTCTATGTAATATAGCACCTTTCACTACCTCAGGATGTGCCAGAGCGCTTTACAATTGATGAAATACTTTTGAAGTGTAGTCACTAGTAATGTAGGAAGCATAGCAGCCAATTTGCACACAGTGAGGTCCCACAAACAACATAGAATCATATAACCATATAAAGGTTACAGCACGGAAGAAGGCCATTCGGCCCATTGAGTCCACGCCTGCTCTATGTACGAGCTAGTCCCACTCCCCCGCCCTATCCCTGTAGCCCTGCACATTTTTTTGTTTCAAGTACTTATCCAGTTCCCTTTTGAAGGCCACGATTGAACCTGCCTCTACCACTCTCTTGGGCAGTGTGTTCCAGATCCCAACCACTCGCTGCGTAAAAAAAAAAGTTTTTCCTCATGTCACCTTTGGTTCTTTTGCCAATCACCTTAAATCTATGCCCTCTAGTTATTGACCCTTCTGCCAATGGGAACAGTTTCTCTCTATCTACTCTGTCCAGACCCTTCATGATTTTAATTACCTCTATCAAATCTCCTCTCAACCTTCTCTGTTCCAAGGCGAACAATCCCAGTTTCTCCAGCCTATCCACGTAACTAAAGTCCCTCATCCCTGGAATCATTCTAGTAAATCTCCTCTGCACCCTCTCTAAGGCCTTCACATCCTTTCTAAAGTGCGGTGCCCAGAACTGGACATAATGCTCCAGTTGTGGTTGAACCAGTGTTTTATAAAAGTTCATCATAACTTCCTTGCTTTTGTACTTTATAAAGCCCAGGACCCCGTATGCTTTTTTAACCGCTTTCTCAACCTGCCCTGCCACCTTCAACGATTTGTGCACATATACCCCCAGATCCCTCTGTTCCTGTAACCCTTTTAGAATTGTGCCCTCTAGTTTATATTGCCTCTCCTCATTTTTCCTACCGAAATGCAGCACCTCGCATTTTCATCCACCACATGTCTGCTCATGCCACCAGCGTGTCTATATCCTCTTGAAGTCTATCACTATCCTCCTCACTGTTTACTACCCTTCCGAGTTTTGTGTCATCTGCAAATTTTGAAATTGTGCCCTGTACTCTCAAGTCCAAGTCATTAATATATATCAAGAAAAGCAGTGGTCCCAGCACCGACCCCTGGGGAACACCACTGCATACCTCCCTCCAGTCCGAAAAACAACCGTTCACCATTACTGTCTGTTTCCTTTCATTTAGCCAATTCTGTATCCATGTTGCTATTGCCCCCTTTATACCATGGGCCTCAATCTTAACAGCAAGCCTACCATTTATCAAAAGCTTTTTGAAAGTCCATATACACCAATCAACTTCATTGCCCTCATCTACCCTCTCTTTTTATCTCATCAAAAAACTCTATCAACTTGGTTAAACACGATTTGCCTTTAACAAATCCGTGCTGGTTTCCCCTAATCAATCCATACTCGTCCAAATGACCGTTAATTCTTTTTTGAACAAGGGTGTAATATTTGCAATTCTCCAGTCCTCTGTCACCACCCCTGTAGGTAAGGATGTCTGGAAGATTATGGCCAGTACCTCCGCAATTTCCCCCCTTCCCTCATCATCCTAGGGTGCATCCCATCCAGACTAGGTGACTTATCTATTTTCAGTACAGCTAGCCTTTCTAGTACCTCTTCTTTCTCAATTTTTAGCCCATCCATTATCTTAACTATATCTTCCTTTACCGAGACTCTGGCAGCATCTTCTTCCTTGGTAAAGACCGATGCAAAATACTCATTTAGTACCTCAGCCATGCCCACTGCCTCCACGAGTAGATCTCCTTTATGGTCCCTAATTGGCCAACCACTCCTCTTATTACCCGTTTACTGTTAACATGTCTGTAGAAGACTTTTGGATTCCCTTTTATGTTGTCTGCTAGTCTATTCTCATACTCTCTCTTTGCCCCTCTTATTTCCTTTTTCGCTTCCCCTTTGAACTTTCTATACTCTCTCTGGTTGGCACTTGTGTTATCAACCTGACACCCGTCAAAAGCCGCTTTTTTCCACTTCAAGTTACCCTCTATCTCCTTCATCATCCAGGGAGCTCTGGCTTTAGTTGCCCTACCTTTCTCCCTCGTTGGAATGTACCTTGTCTGTACCCGAATCATCTCCTCTTTAAAGGCTGTTCAATTATAGTTTTGCCTACCAATCTTTGATTCCAATTTACCCAGGCCAAATCTGTTCTCATCCCACTGAAATTGCCCCGCTCCAATTGAGTATTTTTACTTTAGAGTGGTCAGAGTCCTTTTCCATAGCTATTCTAAACCTTATGATACTATGATCGCTGCTCCCTAAATACTCCCCCACTGACACTTGCTCCACTTGGCCTGTCTCATTTCCCAGAACCAAATCCAGCAATGCCTCCTTCCTCGTTGGGCCGGAAAATGTACTGGTTAAGAAAATTATCCTGAACACATTTCAAAAATTCCTCCCCTTCTTTGCCCCTTAGTATTGTTACCCCAGTCTATATTAGGATAGTTGAAGTCCCCCATTATCACTACTCTATGGCTTTTGCACCTCTCTGTAATTTCCCTGCAAATTTCTTCCTCTATATCCTTCCCACTAGTTGGTGACCCACAGAATACACTCAGCAGTGTAATGGCTCCTCTATTGTTCGTTAACTCTAACCAAATAGATTCTGTTCTTGACCCCTCCAGGACATCCTCTCTCTCCAGCACTGCAATATTCTCCTTAATCAATACTACCAGCCCCCCCACCCCCCTTTCTTTCCTTCCCTATCTTTCCTGAACACCTCGTATCCAGGAATAACTAGTACCCCATCCTGCCCTTTTTTGAGCTCGGTCTCCGTTATCGCCGTGACATCCTATTCCCATGTGGCTATTTGCGCCTGCAGCTCACCAACCTTGTTTACCACGCTTCGTGCGTTCACACATATGCACCACAAACCTGTCTTAGACTTAAGAACATAAGAACATAAGAAATAGGAGCAGGAGTAGGCCAATCGGCCCCTCGAGCCTGCTCCGCCATTCAATAAGATCATGGCTGATCTGATCCTAACCTCAAATCTAAATTCATGTCCAATTTCCTGCCCGCTCCCCGTAACCCCTAATTCCCTTTACTTCTAGGAAACTGTCTATTTCTGTTTTAAATTTATTTAATGATGTAGCTTCCACAGCTTCCTGGGACAGCAAATTCCACAGTCCTACTACCCTCTGAGTGAAGAAGTTTCTCCTCATCTCAGTTTTGAAAGAGCAGCCCCTTATTCTAAGATTATGTCCCCTAGTTCTAGTTTCACCCACCCTTGGGAACATCCTTACCGCATCCACCCGATCAAGCCCCTTCACAATCTTATATGTTTCAATAAGATCGCCTCTCATTCTTCTGAACTCCAATCAGTAGAGTCCCAATCTACTCAACCTCTCCTCATATGTCCACCCCCTCATCCCCGGGATTAACCGAGTGAACCTTCTTTGTACTGCCTCGAGAGCAAGTATGTCTTTTCTTAAGTATGGAGACCAAATCTGTATGCAGTATTCCAGGTGCGGTCTCACCAATACCTTATATAACTGCAGCAATACCTCCCTGTTTTTATATTCTATCCCCCCTAGCAATAAAAGCCAACATTCCGTTGGCCTTCTTGATCACCTGCAAACTAACTTTTTGATTTTCTTGCACGAGGACCCCCAGATCCCTTTGTACTGCAGTACTTTCCAGTTGCTCGCCATTAAGATAATAACTTGCTCTCCGATTTTTCCTGCCAGCCCCCCCACCCCCCTTTCTTTCCTTCCCTATCTTTCCTGAACACCTCGTATCCAGGAATAACTAGTACCCCATCCTGCCCTTTTTTGAGCTAGGTCTCCGTTATCGCCGTGACATCCTATTCCCATGTGGCTATTTGCGCCTGCAGCTCACCAACCTTGTTTACCACGCTTCGTGCGTTCACACATATGCACCGCAAACTTTCTTGTACTCTCTCTTGGTCTGACCCACTTAATACCTTCCTATTTCTTACTCTAGGGCTATCCTTCTCTCCTGATCATTTGTGTCCCTTGTTTCCCCTTTCCATTGCTGCATCCTGGTGCCCATCCCTCTGCCAAATTAGTGTAAACCCCCCCCCCCCAACCCCCAGCACTAACGAACCTCTCTGCGCGTACATTGGTCCCAGCTCCGTTGAGGTGCAACCCCCTGTACAAGTTCCACCTTCCCCCAGAACTGGTCCCAATGCCCCAGGAATCTGAAGCCCCCTGCACCATCTCTCCAGCTATGCATTCATCTGCTCTACCCTCCTATTTCTATACTCGCTAGCGCGTGGCACCGGGAGTGATCCAGAGATTACTGCCTTTGAGGTCCAGCTTGTTAATCTCTTTCCTAACTCCTTATACTCTGCCTGCAGGACCTCATCCCTCTTCCTACCTTTGTCGTTGGTATCGATATGGACCACGACCTCTGGCTGTTCACCCTCCCCCTCCAGAATGTTCTGCAGCTGTTCAGTGACACCCTTGACCCTGGCACCGGGGAGGCAACATACCATCCTGGAATCGCGTCTGTAGCCCCAGAAATGCCTGCCTGCTCCAGTAATACTGGTTAGAGAGTGAGATGCACTCGGGGGCCCCTGCACTAGCTGCCTGGACCTTCTTGCCTGTCTGGCAGCCACCCAGACCCTCTCTGCCTGCATTCCCTTAAGCTGTGGGGTGACCACCTCTTGAAAGGTGCTACCCATGAAACTCAGCCTCGCGGATGCACTGCAGTGACGCCAGCTGTTGCTCAAGGTCCGAAACCTGGAGCTCGAGCTCCTCCAGCTGATGACACTTCCTGCACCTGTGGTTGTCCAGGACACGGAAAGCGTCCTGGAGTTCCCACAAGGCATAGAATGCGCATTCCACGGGTGTGAACTGCCCTGCCATGCCTCGATTTATTAGATTAACTAAACTTAACTGGAAATAGACTAGAGACTTAAAAAAAAGAGACACTCACATGTAAAAGAAAACCTTACCAGCTAGCAGCCAATCAGCTCCTTTCCTTGTGCTGACGTCACCCTTGATTTTCTTACCTCGCTCCTTGAAGTCCCAAATCTTTATGCTTCTCCTTTTATCGCCGATCCCGCGCTCCGCGCTCTCTCCTCTCTCGCTTCTCCTTTTATCGCCGATCCCGCACTCCGCGCGCTCTCCTCTCTCGCTTCTCCTTTTATCGCCGATCCCGCGCTCCGCGCTCTCTCCTCTCTCGCTTCTCCTTTTATCGCCGATCCCGCGCTCCGCGCTCTCTCCTCTCTCGCTTCTCCTTTTATCGCCGATCCCGCACTCCGCGCTCTCTCCTTTTATCACCGATCCCGCGCTCTGCTCTCTCTCCTCTCTCGCTTCTCCTTTTATCGCCGATCCCGCGCTCCGCGCTCTCTCCTCTCTCGCTTCTCCTTTTATCGCCGATCCCGCACTCCGCGCGCTCTCCTCTCTCGCTTCTCCTTTTATCGCCGATCCCGCGCTCCGCGCTCTCTCCTCTCTCGCTTCTCCTTTTATCGCCGATCCCGCGCTCCGCGCTCTCTCCTCTCTCGCTTCTCCTTTTATCGCCGATCCCGCACTCCGCGCGCTCTCTCCTTTTATCGCCGATCCCGCGCTCCGCGCTCTCTCCTTTTATCACCGATCCCGCGCTCCGCTCTCTCTCCTCTCTCGCTTCTCCTTTTATCGCCGATCCCGCGCTCCGCGCTCTCTCCTCTCTCGCTTCTCCTTTTATCGCCGATCCCGCGCTCCGCGCTCTCTCCTCTCTCGCTTCTCCTTTTATCGCCGATCCCGCGCTCCGCGCTCTCTCCTCTCTCGCTTCTCCTTTTATCGCCGATCCCGCACTCTGCTCTCTCTCCTCTCTCGCTTCTCCTTTTATCGCCGATCCCGCACTCCGCGCGCTCTCTCCTTTTATCGCCGATCCCGCGCTCCGCGCTCTCTCCTTTTATCACCGATCCCGCGCTCCGCTCTCTCTCCTCTCTCGCTTCTCCTTTTATCGCCGATCCCGCGCTCCGCTCTCTCCTCTCTCGCTTCTCCTTTTATCGCCGATCCCGCGCTCCGCTCTCTCCTCTCTCGCTTCTCCTTTTATCGCCGATCCCGCGCTCCGCTCTCTCTCCTCTCTCGCTTCTCCTTTTATCGCCGATCCCGCGCTCTGCTCTCTCTCCTCTCTCGCTTCTCCTTTTATCGCCGATCCCGCGCTCCGCTCTCTCTCCTCTCTCGCTTCTCCTTTTATCGCCGATCCCGCGCTCCGCTCTCTCTCCTCTCTCGCTTCTCCTTTTATCGCCGATCCCGCGCTCCGCTCTCTCTCCTCTCTCGCTTCTCCTTTTATCGCCGATCCCGCGCTCCGCTCTCTCTCCTCTCTCGCTTCTCCTTTTATCGCCGATCCCGCGCTCCGCGCTCTCTCCTTTTATCGCCGATCCCGCGCTCCGCTCTCTCTCCTCTCTCGCTTCTCCTTTTATCGCCGATCCCGCGCTCCGCTCTCTCTCCTCTCTCGCTTCTCCTTTTATCGCCGATCCCGCGCTCCGCGCTCTCTCCTTTTATCGCCGATCCCGCGCTCTGCTCTCTCTCCTCTCTCGCTTCTCCTTTTATCGCCGATCCCGCGCTCCGCTCTCTCTCCTCTCTCGCTTCTCCTTTTATCGCCGATCCCGCGCTCCGCGCTCTCTCCTCTCTCGCTTCTCCTTTTATCGCCGATCCCGCGCTCCGCTCTCTCTCCTCTCTCGCTTCTCCTTTTATCGCCGATCCCGCGCTCTGCTCTCTCTCCTCTCTCGCTTCTCCTTTTATCGCCGATCCCGCGCTCCGCTCTCTCTCCTCTCTCGCTTCTCCTTTTATCGCCGATCCCGCGCTCCGCTCTCTCTCGCTTCTCCTTTTATCGCCAATCCCGTGCTCCGCTCTCTCTCCTCTCTCGCTTCTCCTTTTATCGCCGATCCCGCGCTCCGCTCTCTCTCGCTTCTCCTTTTATCGCCAATCCCGTGCTCCGCTCTCTCTCCTCTCTCGCTTCTCCTTTTATCGCCGATCCCACACTCCGCGCGCTCTCTCCTTTTATCGCCGATCCCGCGCGCTCTCTCCTTTTATCGCCGATCCCGCACTCCGCGCGCTCTCTCCTTTTATCGCCGATCCCGCACTCCGCGCGCTCTCTCCTTTTATCGCCGATCCCGCGCTCCGCGCTCTCTCCTCTCTCGCTTCTCCTTTTATCGCCGATCCCGCGCTCCGCGCTCTCTCCTCTCTCGCTTCTCCTTTTATCGCCGATCCCGCACTCCGCGCGCTCTCTCCTTTTATCGCCGATCCCGCGCTCCGCGCTCTCTCCTTTTATCACCGATCCCGCGCTCCGCTCTCTCTCCTCTCTCGCTTCTCCTTTTATCGCCGATCCCGCGCTCCGCGCTCTCTCCTCTCTCGCTTCTCCTTTTATCGCCGATCCCGCACTCTGCTCTCTCTCCTCTCTCGCTTCTCCTTTTATCGCCGATCCCGCACTCCGCGCGCTCTCTCCTTTTATCGCCGATCCCGCGCTCCGCGCTCTCTCCTTTTATCACCGATCCCGCGCTCCGCTCTCTCTCCTCTCTCGCTTCTCCTTTTATCGCCGATCCCGCGCTCCGCGCTCTCTCCTCTCTCGCTTCTCCTTTTATCGCCGATCCCGCGCTCCGCTCTCTCTCCTCTCTCGCTTCTCCTTTTATCGCCGATCCCGCGCTCCGCTCTCTCTCCTCTCTCGCTTCTCCTTTTATCGCCGATCCCGCGCTCCGCGCTCTCTCCTTTTATCGCCGATCCCGCGCTCCGCTCTCTCTCCTCTCTCGCTTCTCCTTTTATCGCCGATCCCGCGCTCTGCTCTCTCTCCTCTCTCGCTTCTCCTTTTATCGCCGATCCCGCGCTCCGCGCTCTCTCCTTTTATCGCCGATCCCGCGCTCCGCTCTCTCTCCTCTCTCGCTTCTCCTTTTATCGCCGATCCCGCGCTCCGCTCTCTCTCCTCTCTCGCTTCTCCTTTTATCGCCGATCCCGCGCTCCGCGCTCTCTCCTTTTATCGCCGATCCCGCGCTCCGCTCTCTCTCCTCTCTCGCTTCTCCTTTTATCGCCGATCCTGCGCTCCGCTCTCTCTCCTCTCTCGCTTCTCCTTTTATCGCCGATCCCGCGCTCTGCTCTCTCTCCTCTCTCGCTTCTCCTTTTATCGCCGATCCCGCGCTCCGCTCTCTCTCCTCTCTCGCTTCTCCTTTTATCGCCGATCCCGCGCTCCGCTCTCTCTCGCTTCTCCTTTTATCGCCAATCCCGTGCTCCGCTCTCTCTCCTCTCTCGCTTCTCCTTTTATCGCCGATCCCGCGCTCTGCTCTCTCTCTCGCTTCTCCTTTTATCGCCGATCCCACACTCCGCGCGCTCTCTCCTTTTATCGCCGATCCCGCGCGCTCTCTCCTTTTATCGCCGATCCCGCACTCCGCGCGCTCTCTCCTTTTATCGCCGATCCCGCACTCCGCACGCTCTCTCCTTTTATCGCCGATCCCGCGCTCTGCTCTCTCTCCTCTCTCGCTTCTCCTTTTATCGCCGATCCCACGCTCCGCTCTCTCTCCTCTCTCGCTTCTCCTTTTATCGCCGATCCCGCGCTCCGCTCTCTCTCCTCTCTCGCTTCTCCTTTTATCGCCGATCCCGCACTCCGCGCGCTCTCTCCTTTTATCGCCGATCCCGCGCTCCGCTCTCTCTCCTCTCTCGCTTCTCCTTTTATCGCCGATCCCGCGCTCCGCTCTCTCTCCTCTCTCGCTTCTCCTTTTATCGCCGATCCCGCGCTCCGCTCTCTCTCCTCTCTCGCTTCTCCTTTTATCACCGATCCCGCGCTCCGCTCTCTCTCCTCTCTCGCTTCTCCTTTTATCGCCGATCCCGCGCTCCGCTCTCTCTCCTCTCTCGCTTCTCCTTTTATCGCCGATCCCGCGCTCTGCTCTCTCTCCTCTCTCGCTTCTCCTTTTATCGCCGATCCCGCGCTCCGCTCTCTCTCCTCTCTCGCTTCTCCTTTTATCGCCGATCCCGCACTCCGCTCTCTCTCCTCTCTCGCTTCTCCTTTTATCGCCGATCCCGCGCTCCGCTCTCTCTCCTCTCTCGCTTCTCCTTTTATCGCCGATCCCGCACTCCGCTCTCTCTCCTCTCTCGCTTCTCCTTTTATCGCCGATCCCGCGCTCCGCTCTCTCTCCTCTCTCGCTTCTCCTTTTATCGCCGATCCCGCGCTCCGCGCTCTCTCCTCTCTCGCTTCTCCTTTTATCGCCGATCCCGCACTCCGCTCTCTCTCCTCTCTCGCTTCTCCTTTTATCGCCGATCCCACGCTCCGCTCTCTCTCCTCTCTCGCTTCTCCTTTTATCGCCGATCCCGCGCTCCGCTCTCTCTCCTCTCTCGCTTCTCCTTTTATCGCCGATCCCACGCTCCGCTCTCTCTCCTCTCTCGCTTCTCCTTTTAGTGCCGATCCCGCGCTCCGCGCTCTCTCCTTTTATCGCCGATCCCGCGCTCCGCTCTCTCTCCTCTCTCGCTTCTCCTTTTATCGCCGATCCCGCACTCCGCGCGCTCTCTCCTTTTATCGCCGATCCCGCGCTCCGCTCTCTCTCCTCTCTCGCTTCTCCTTTTAGTGCCGATCCCGAGCTCCGCGCTCTCTCTCCTCTCACTCCTTTTATTGCCGACTCTGCGCTCTGCTCTCTCTTGCTTCTCCTTTTATTGCCTTTTATCTCCTTTTAAACAATGAAATAAATGACCAGATCATCTGCTTTCGGAGTTGGTTGAGGGGTAAATATTGGCCAGGACACCGGGAGAAGTCCTCTGCTCATTTGCATCTTTTATGTCTGCCTATGAGATCTTTTACATTCACCTGAGAGGGCAGACTGGGCCTTGTTTTCTCGCCTCAACCGAAAGATGGCACCTCCAACAGTGCAGCACTCCCTCAGTACTGCAGTGGAGTGTCGTCTTAGATTATGTGCTCAAGCCTCTGAGGGGCACTCGAACCCACGACCTTCTGACTCAGAGGCGAGAGTGCTACCACTGAGCCACAGCTGACACCTGACACACGATTGAATATTCATTTGCAGACACCTCACTGTGCGAGCACAGTGTAATCTGAATTTAAGAAAAGTAAGGGATGAGAAAAGGCCATTTTACCCTTTAACGTTCTTCCCTCTTGTCGTTGAACCTCATCTCTTTCCCTTGGGTTCCTATAATAATCAGCGATGTGCATTCCTGGGTGTGCAATAAGGCTGAGGTCCAGACCTCTGCAGTTTTATTTCTGAGTTTCACTGTGAGCAGGATGACATTGTCATCATGGAAGGCCATGTATGTATCGAGTGCCAAGAGGTGGGGAGAATAGGCATGAGACAATGGGACAGGATACAGGTGCATTTCCGAGCATCTGTGGTGGTCCAGAACTTTCTGGCAGGTAGTGAATTTGAACCTTCCTGGCAAAAATAATGCATTTTTATTTTCCAGCTCCAAATTAGTGCAATATTTTGATCTCTTTTATTAGATCCACATACAGGTTAAGTGTGTAATCTTTTGGACTCCCTGAGAACGCTTACTTCCAATATTGGCCCAATGTAAGGTGCCATAACATTTTCTCTCAGCAAAAATTGAGTAAGAACTTTAATTACAGGATTGAAATATGTGTGTGTTTCCTGTACGATGTTCTCCAAAAGAACATCCTTTACACCTGTTAATGGTTCTTTAATGTGTAAACACATGTACTGTTACAATGCTAACCACATCTTACAAATATGACGATCAAACTATACTTTTGGATTTACAGACGTCTTACAGGAAGAATAACAAATTGTCCAAAACCTATCTTCCACAGGCAGCTTCTGATTTTGCATTGGCTACATGGGAGGACAGAAGAGATTTTTCAGCATCTGACGTATTAAATGCAGATGTTTCAAATGATTTTAATTTAGTGATCTTAAAGGGTTACCTCACCCATCCTGCAAACTATCCATTGACGCTGTGAATTTGATTATGGTCATAAACAATGGCCCCGATATCTACAGGGAAGCGGGAAGGGTGCAGGGGAGGCCGAAAACAGTCGAAGAACCGGACGCCGAGGTCCTGCCGAACTTAACGGCTGGACCTCGATCATTTTTTTATATGGCAACAGGCACAGGGTTGCAGTCGCGCTTTGGGCAGTTGACGGTTTAACCCCCTTGACCCTCGCCTGCCAATCGTGTGGGGGTTAATGTTGAGGCTAATATGTTTTTAAAAAGAACTGATTCTGACAAATGCTGTTGTGCAAAACGGAGCAGAATTAATTAAATACAGTACCTAACTATACAAAGGGTTATGTTAAATGTAAGCACACTCGTTGCTTGTTTTGTATTGTGTTATTTTGAGTAAATCTTTACAGAGGAGTGGTTCATTCAAATCATTTATTTAATTGCAAAAGGTCACCTTTCATTTTCAGGGGTATGATTTTCACAAATGTTATCTGTCTTAGGGATAAGCTGTAATCTAGAGCACTTGATTTCTTCCCATTATCCTGTTTAATATGTCCAAACTTGAAATTGGCTGGACTCTTTGCATTCCAAATCCAGAAAGTTTGAGCTTGCTTGGCTCCTTCACAAGATGAATGCAAATGAGCAATACCACCATGCTCATTTTAACTCATCCATCTGTGGAGGGAAAAAACAACATGCAGAACCCTTCTCCCCATCCCAAAACAGGTCACCTAATGGGACCTTGAATTAATCTCAGGCTTACACCTCTGATATCCTACCCAGAAGTCCACTCCTTGATCATTCTTTGTGTAATATTATCAGGTAGGAGGCACATTAGGCTTTTTTTCTCTTTGTGTTTATTTAAAAAATTCTAATCAGTACACAAATCCTCATCCCATAGTAGCATTATGATGTTCCCAGTGCCTGCACATTTGGAAAAGAACCACTCTAATGCAGGTGAAGAGTAATAGAGTCTAATTTTCACTCTGGACGGTAATCTGGGGAAAAAGGATCACTCGCCCATTGTAGAACCTGCCCGATTTTCATCCCATCGAGTTCTGCAACAGACGGGCAATCCATGCCGTCAGATTATCACCCAAGTGGTGAAGGTGAAAATCACCTGCATAGGCTCTCACTAAGAGTTAAACTGAGGAATGAGTTGAGATTTAGGGATTGTGCAGTCTGAATTTGAGCTGTTCATTTCAACAGGATGAATGCTGGATTCAGAAAAAAATTGCATTGTATTCTGGCATCCATTTGCTTTACTGAACAGAGTAGAGATGGACACTGAAACTGTAGTCTTAAATGTGATTCACATTTGGGCTTTGACCCACTAGGTTAATTTTCCCTATCTCAGTCAGGTTGTTTATGCAAGGAAGGCTAGCTGATTGGTGGTGGGGCATAGCAGGGACGGGAGGGGATCCTCTTCTCTCTTCCCCCTCCTCCCCCCTACTTATGAACAGTAAATCTTCACTACGTGAGCAACCAAAACGACTGGTTAGATGTGTTTGACGTGATGAGGTGATTGCTAACGGGTAACGATCACTCAGATGCTGGGAGGACCAGCTATAGCATTGCAGCAACCATGTTCTTAGTGTGCTGCAGTTGACACAGCTAATCCTGGCATGCAGCTGGGGGATAAGAAATGTGTTTTTCAGAAATTGGAAACATTTCTGTGGAATTATTGTGTATATCAATCTATAGTTCACTATCTGGGGGAGTAAACCACATTCATGTGTAATTGTTCTAAAGTTTCACCTTGTTACTTTGCGGAGGTACTTTATAGCTACAGCTGATCCTACATTTCTACTGAGGTTCAATTTAAAATAGTGTATCTGTTTACCTGCAGGCAGTCGGCTTGGAAGGGTTAAAGGTGTGGAACCAAAGTAGGGTAATCGATTTACTGAATAGTGGCATGGTCGACTAAGCAGGACAAAATGTGTATATAATGATTTTAAAATGAGGCTTAAAAAATTGGATCAACTCAATGGGGTTCCCCTCCCAGCAGGTTGACCAAGGAGTGACTGATGGTGGAGATGAGGGCGAGGACAGAGGAATGCAGACTTGGCTGTTCAAATTGATGGTGTTGAGAAAGGGAAGACAATTGTGCAAGGCTGGTTATGAGAACATAAAAGTATGACACTTGAAAAAAGTTTGTCATGGAATCTCAATTTTTAAAATCTCCTGAGGGAGGAGACTACCAGAGGTAACACTTCTGAGAAGAGAAAACTTGAGATTTCTCACTGCCCCCTGAGTAATAACATCCATCATATGTTTGCTTTTACATACTGTGTATCTACCATAAATTTAATCTCTGCCCTCACTGCTAACCTATAAATTATTGCATGACAGAGCAGCATTTAGAACAGATACAGCTGTTGGTCTGTGAATACTGAACTCACCCCTGCAGGGAAGCAAACCTGACCAAACCTGAAAAACTAGTTGCAGTCTGGAAATGGTTCTTCAACTTTTTGTTGGATAAGTATGTAGGGAAGCAAAATTTTATACTGCAAAAAAAACCACACATGCATTGGTTGTTTGAATTTGCAGACCAGTTTCACTGGAACTTAAACTCACCCAATAGAAACAGCTGTATTTTTCTGGCCTTATGCCGTATTTTTCTGGTTTTAAGCCACATTTTTCTGCCTGTTGAACATTTGTACCGTTCTTGCAGTTTAACAAATATACAAGCTGTTAATCTAATTGGGTGCATTGGAATCATCGTGGTACTGAAATGCAAGATGTATGCCAAATTACCACACTGATACGTAATGCAATTAGAACCCATTTTTATATTGATATTGCGTTGATACTGAAACGGCCCTTATCAAAGTCACAAATTACATCCTATGTGACTGTGATCGTGGTAAACTATCCCTCCTCATCCTTCTCGACCGGTCTGCAGCCTTTGACACGGTTGACCACATCTTTCTCCTCCAACGCCTCGCCTCCGTCATCCAGCTGGGTGGGACTGCTCTCGCTTGGTTCCATTCCTATCTCTCTCGTTGTAGCCAGAGAATCACCTGCAATGGCTTCTCTTCCTGCTCCCGCACTGTTAACTCCGGAGTCCCCCAAGGATCTATTCTTGGCCCCCTCCTATTTCTCATCTACATGCTGCCCCTTGGCGACATCATCCAAAAACACGACGTCAGGTTCCGTGTGTACACTGACGACACCCAGCTCTACCTCACCACCACCTTTCTTGACCCCTCCACTGCCTCTGATTCGTCACGCTGTTCGTCCGATGGGATGAGGATAAATTTCTCCCAACTAAATATTGGGAAAGACCGAAGCCATTGTTGTCGGTGCCTGCCACAAACTCCGTTCCCTAGCCACCAACTCCATCCCTGTTCTTGGCCACTGTCTGAGGCTGAACCAGACCATTCGCAACCTTGGCATTCTGTGTGATCCTGAGATAAGCTTCTGACCCCATATCCATTCCAACACCAAGACCGTCAACTTCCACCTCCGTAACATCTTCCATCTCCGCCCCTGCCTCAGCTCATCTGTTGCTGAAACTCTCATCCATGCCTTTGTTACCTCCTGGACTCGACTATTCCAATGCTCCACCCTCCTTAAACTTGAGTTTATCCAAAACTCTACTGCCTGTATCCTAACTCGCACCAAGTCCCATTCGCCCATCATCCCTATGCTCGCTGACCCATATTGGCTCCCGGTCTGGCAACACTTTGAATTTAAAATTCTCATCCTTATATTCAAATCCCTCCATGGCCTCGTCCCTCCCTATCTCTGGAACCTCCTGCAGCCCTACGACCCTCTGAGATCTCTGCGCTCCTCCAATTCTGGCCTCTTGTGCATCCCTGATTTTAATCACTCCACCACTGATGGCTGTGCCTTCAGCTCCTAGGCTGTAAGCTCTGGAATTTCCTCCCTCAACCCCTTTACCCCGCTCTCCTCCTTTAAGATGCTCCTTAAAACCTATCTCTTTGACCAAGCTTTTAGTCACCTGCCCTTAGATGTCAAATTTTGTTTGTTAATGCTCCTGTGAAGCGTTAAAGGTGCTATATAAATGCAAATTGTCGTTGAACAAAAAGTTGACACTTATTTGAGAATAATGGATAGCTAGAAGCGATTTATAAATCAGTACAGTAATCCAGGGGCATAGATAGCATTTCAAATCATGAGATTGAAACTTCAAGCAGTTAATGACAGCCATCTGAACCATGGGATTGGATTACATCCTTAAAATTGCACCCTGGTGTTTGTTATTTGCAATAAGTGCTATGTGAAATCTTGTGTGGCAATCTTACTCTGCTTTTGGACATTTTTTATTACTAGTAGCAGCTGTCAGCATGCTTCCTGTCCTGGATACTTGATGTTCACACAAGAGGATTAGCAGTTGAGACATTGCTTTGTTGGTTTCGCAAAGTGATCTGCAATTGATTACCACGAAGTTCCATGTGTATTTATCTAATAGGAACATAGGAACACAAGTAGGCCATTCAGCCTCTCGAGCCTCTTTCGCACGTCTATTAAATCATGGTTGATCAGCACCTCAGCTCCATTTACCTACCTTTTCTACATATCCTTTGATACCCTTACCTAACAAAAATGTATCGATCTTAGTCTTGAAAATGTCAATTGACCCAGCATCCACAGTCTTTTGTGAAAAATTGCTTCCTAATTTCACTCCTAACTGGCCTACGTCTCATATTAAGATTCTGCTTCCTTGTTCTGGATTACCCCATCAGAAGAAATAATGTATCTGTGTCCCCTCAACCTTCTAAACTCAAGGGAATACAAGGCTAGTCTGTACAACTTGTCCTCATTATTTAACCCTTTCAGCCCCAGTATCTTTCTGGTGAATCTGTGCTGTACCCCCTCCAAAGCCAATATATCCTTCCTGAGGTACGGTGCCCAAAACGGAACACAGTGCACCAGATGTCTGATCAAGGCTCTGTACAACTGAAGCATAACTTCTTCCCTTTGTATTCCAGCCCCTTTGAGATAAAGGCCAACATTCCATTAGCCTTTTTGATTACTTTTTGTACCTGTGCAATAGCTTTTAATGATTTGTGAACATGGCCACCTAAATCCTTTTGCTCCTTCACAGCTCCTGGTCTCTGACCATTATGAAAATATTCTGATTTCTCTTTCCAGAATCCAAGCAGAGTGGATAGGGCGGGAAAGTGGAGTTGAGGTAAAAATCAGATCAGCCATGATCTCATTAAATGGCGCAGCAGGCTCGAGGGGCCGAATGGCCTACTCCAGCTCCTATCTCTTATGGTCATATGGTCTTATGGATAGGGGTGTGTCTGGATGTTTATACGGACTTTCAGAAGGAATTTAATAAGGTTACGCACAAGTGATCGTTATCACAAATGGAAGTGTATGGAATTGGAGGTAACCTTGTGACATGAGTTGGTTATTGGATGAGAGGTAGGAGATGGAGAGTAGGGATAAAGGGAACACTCTCTGATTGGCAGGATATGACAAGTTCGTTCCTCGGATCTGTACTGGGGCCGCAGCTTTTCAGCATATTTCTTAATGACTTGGATGAAGGATTAGAGAGAAGTATATCCAAGTTTACAAATAAAACTAAGTTAGAAGGTTTAGTAATTTGTGTAGATGGGAGCAGGAAATTACAAAGGGACATAGACAGATTAAGTTAGTGGGCAGAACTATGGCAGAAGGTGATAGGAAGCGCACTCAGTGTATATAAAGAGGACAAAATACCAGTGGTACAAAGGAACCTAAAAATAATTAAGGGAAGCAACTTAGTGGCTTTAATATAAGTTTTAAAAAATGGTAATGGAGAAAATAATGGAACAAGGTGGACAAATCTCCAGGACCTGATGATTTCCACCCCAAGGTAGTAAAAGAAATAGGTGAGGAAATTGCAGGTGCATTAGTCATAATTTTCCAAAGCGCTCTGGATTCAGGAATTGTGCCCTTGGATTGGACTATTGTAAATGTCATCCTATTATTTAGGAAGAGAGAAACCTGGTAACTGCAGACCTGTCAGTTTGACATCCGTTGTGGGGAAAGCATTGGAATCTATCATCAGGGGCAGAGTGACTAAGCACTTGGACAAGTATAAGTTGATCAAAGAGAGTCAGTGTGGCTTTGTGAAGGTAAGTCATGTCTGACAAGTAGAATTTTTTGAGGATGTCACTAGCATGGGACAGAGAGATCTGGGGTGCAGATCTTGAAAGTGCTTGAAGGTAGAAAAGGCTATAAAAAGGCAAATAGGATTCTGGGTTTTATATGCAGCGATTGAATATAAACGTAAGGAAGTAATGTTGAATTTGTTTAGGCCACTATTGGAGCATTGTGTGCAATTCTAGATAACCCATTATAGGAATGATATCAACTATGATAAGGGTATATCAAAGATTCATCTGAAATATACCAAGAATAAGATTTTAGAGCTGTTTGATAATTGAATATTTTATGTAACTTGCTTTCAGTAGTGGATATTTAGTAATGAAATGCCAAGAGTTTAGACAATTATCAGTGCATTTACTATTTTCCTTTTGCATGTGTTTTTTGATTTGTTTTACATTTGAGATGCTTTTATAAAGAATTTTTCAGAAGAATTCTTGTTAATAGTGAAGGTTTTTTGTCATTGAATTTTTGCTTCACATCCAAGAGACTCTGCTTAACAGTGATGAACTGCAGTAGTATTTTATTCTTTCAAGTAGTTTTCTCTGAGTATTGTACAGTTGCAGCACATTAAACCTGGTCTTTGTGTTCTGTTTTTAATGTTTTGCACATAATCCGCGCCCCCCACTTTACGATGCAACATTTAGCTTTGGATTATTTCCACATTTTACAGCTGTTTCAAATCCAAATGCACTACTTAAATTATGCAATGTAAAGCTCTGTTGTTGCTTGCAACTGCAAAATGGACAACAAGATGAAGTAATCACTAAATGTCTACATTGTCATGGTGATTCTTGCCCATGTGCAGCACTGAGCACGTGGTATAGATGATGTAGTTTAGATGTTTGTGTTATTGGAAATGAAATGTGCTGTTCCTGAGATTGTGCATTCATCGAAAACCATGCCAGTTTGGAGTAATCTCCTGCAGCCAGATTAAAATTCACTCCAGTAAGAAGGGAAAATTGCAAAATGCTTTGTTAGCTTTGCTTTTTTTGGATGTACTAGTAGATCTTGTGTGGCGTTGCCTACTGTAAGTTGGATGATGTCCTGTTTTATTAGGATGAGCGAATCATATTGTGCTGCGATGGAGAATCTGTGTTTAAGCTGGCATATTGCATTAAGGCTAGAAAGTCTAATTGCTGTAAATAAACAAATCCTGAGGTCACTCAGAATGTAATTGTTTGGTCAGGTAACTTTGCAGATTGGAATAGCGTGTGAAAATCATGATGTCAGGACTGACCACAAACATAGCAGGAAATAAATGTGAAAAATGTGGCGTGCTCACAGATGCAAGACTTAGAATCATATAGCGCAGAAGGAGGCCATTTGGCCTGTCATCCCTGTGCCGGCACTTTGAAGGAGCTATCCAATTAGTCCCACTCCCCTGCTTTTTCCCCATAGCCCCTGCAGTTTTTCCTTTTCAAGTATTTATCTAATTCCCTTTTGAAAGTTACTTTTAAATCTTCAGACATTGCATTCCAGATCGTAACAACTTGCTGCGTTAAAAAAAAATTCTCCTCTTATCCCCTCTGGTTCTTTTGACAATTATGTTAAATCTGTGTCCCCTGGTTAATGACCCCCCTGCTAGTGGAAACAGTTTCACTTTATTTAATCTATCAAAATCTTTCACAATTTTGAAAACCTCTGTTAAATTTCCCCTTAACCTTCTCTGCTCTAAAGAGAACAATCCCAACTTTTCTAGTCTCGCCACATAACTGAGGTCCCTCATCCCTGGTACAATTCTAGTAAATCTCCTCTGCACCCTCTCTAAGGCCTTGACATCCTTCCTAAAGTGTGGTGCCCAGAATTTTTTCTTATTCGTTCATGGGATGTGGGCGTCGCTGGCAAAGCCAGCATTTATTGCCCATCCCTAATTGCCCTTGAGAAGGTGGTGGTGAGCCGCCTTCTTGAACCGCTGCAGTCCATGTGGTGAAGGTTTTCCCACATGTTAGGAAGGGAGGTCCAGGATTTTGACCCAGTGACGATGAAGGAATGGCGATATATTTCCAAGTCGGGATGGTGTGTGACTTAGAGAGGAATGTGCAGGTGGTGTTGTTCCCATGTGCCTGCTGCACTTGTCCTTCTAGATGGTAGAGGTCGCAAGTTGGGGAGGTGCTGTCGAAGAAGCCCTGGCGAGTTGCTGCAGTGCATCCTGTGGATGGTACACGCTGCAGCCACAGTGCGCCGGTGGTGAAGGGAGTGAATGTTTAGGGTGGTGGATGGGGTGCCAATGAAGCGGGCTGCTTTGTCCTGGATGGTGTTAAGCTTCTTGAGTGTTGTTGGAGCTGCACCCATCCAGGCTAGTGGAGAGTATTCCATCACACTTCTGATTTGTGCCTTGTAGATGGTGGAAAGGCTTTGGGGAGTCAGGAGGTGAGTCACTCGCCGCAGAATACCCAGCCTCTGACCTGCTCTTGTAACCACAGTATTTATGTGGCTGGTCCAGTTAAATTTCTGGTCAGTGGTGACCCCCAGAATGTTGATGGTGAGGGATTTGGCGATGTTAATGCTGTTGAATGTCAAGGGGAGGTGGCTAGACTCTCTCTTGTTGGAGATGGTCATTGCCTGGCACTTGTCTGGCGCGAATGTTACTTGCCACTTATGAGCCCAAGCCTGGATGTTGTCCAGGTCTTGCTGCATGCGGGCACGGACTGCTTCATTATCTGAGAGGTTGCGAATGGAACTGAACACAGAATTGAACACAATACTCCAGTTGAGGTCTAACCAGTGATGTATAAAGGTTTAGAATAACTTCCTTACTTTTGTACCCTATGCCTCTATTTTTAAAGCCCAAGATCCCGTATGCTTTTTTAACAGCCTTATCAACTTGTCCTGCCACCTTCAAAGGCTTGAATATGTTGCTAGCAGTTTGCCTGTGGTGTTGCTCATGGTGAGTCAGAAGTTTTATGAGAACAGGGGTGTTATTCCAAATAATACCAGGAACACTGTTTTATCAGTAGGATGGCCAGGAAATCGTGGAGCGCCCATAAATGGGTCCAGGGTTTGGCAGTACTGGGAATAGAGTATTAGGGTTTTGGAGTATTTTGAGGAAGTCTTCAAGATCTGGGAAGACTGGAAGTTGGGACCTGGAGCACTTGGACATTGGATAGGGAGGTTCTGAAATTACTGGGACAGGGGCACTGGGATCTGGGTGCATTGGGGTTGATTCCGGGTTTAGAGAGCACTGGCAATGGGGTCTGGGAGTTTGTTAGCACAGAAAGGATTTCAGGAGTAGAGGATCCTTGGGTCCAGCAGGACTGGGAAGGAGGTTTTGAAGCATTGGGGGAGGGATGCAGAATAGAGGGTTGCTGGAATATGCAGTATTGGGGGTAGCAGGATCCATCAACCTTGTGGGGGAGGAGGGCCCAGGACATTGGGGCCCAAACTGCCCATGGCCCCTTTTGAATCATTAGACCATAACCCCCACGGCGTCCCCCTGTCGATCCCCTTTCGAAACCCATCTGCAGCGCATTTTGCACCCTCAGCTATTCCCCTCTACCCTCAGCATTTTCCCTATTGTCAGCCTTAAAACATCTAAGAGTAAATTTTCTGTTTCTTAAAATTAATGGATCAAAGCTCACTGGGGGGTTTATGTTTTGCTAATGTGTACAGAAGTGGAAAGTTTACCCTTCAGTGCACTGTTAGTGTGTTTGGCATCTTAATAAACAAATTTACATAAACAATCAAACATAGCTTCTTAAAATGCTCAAAAGTCCCTCTTTTATGTCGTTTTCAAGTTTTTTTATATTAAAAACATTCTTTTGGTCTCAAAGCTGGTTCAGAACAGAGAATTTTTAACTGAACTTTCAACAGCAGTAAAGAGATGTGAGGTTAAAAAATAAATCTATTCTCGATAAACAATATCTTTGTCTTCTTTTCTAACCATCATGATCACAAGTGCTGCTGGTCAGAGGTATGGTCTGTCTGAGCAGTTAATCATGGTACACAGCTCTTGTTAATAATGTCAGATTCGCCTGAAATAAAGCTTTGAGAATTCAAACTCCAGTTTCTTCCAGAGCCTTTTGGAAAAAGCAAAGGAACTCAATTCCTTACAGGATAAAGAGACACACCCTTATACCCAACAAATCACACTGATGCACAAATTGAATGCCGGGATATTGCAAATGCCGGGATATTGCAAATACCGAAAATGCACAGATTGCATTAGCATGCTGGGAAATTCTGTGAATTGCACATGTTGAGAATGTACAGATATGGTTGGAAACTCTGGACAACTCTTACGAGCTCAAAATATCTAATTGAATCCTAGGCTTTTTGAGTCCTTGAAGTAAAAACTTTAATGAAGGTGTTAAAAGACACAAAAGACAATTCAATGGGAAAATGTAATCCTGTTATTGTGAAATGTATTTTTTTTTGTTTAAATCTTATTTTGGGTAAAATTTCAGTTATTGAGGAAAAATGTCATGTGAAAGTTTTTCAAAAAGTATTTTGAGCACTTCAATTGGTTCATCAACAAACCATGAAAGGCAATTGTTTACGTAGGGAAATGCCATTATAAATTGTTTACATAGATAGATTCAATTACAAATGTTGACATAAAAGAGTTACTAAAAAATCATGACCACAGGAAGTAAGGTTTGTGGACAGTAAGAGTACTAGTGCAAGATTTTTAATAGCTTACACACACACTGATCAGAGCTGTATGATTTGACGCTAATGAATTGTTTCATGTTTTTAGCAAGTTGCTTGCACTTTTCTTCCAATCCCATTTTTCTGACTTCAACACATACCATTCCAGGGGAGAGGTCAGATGGCCTTCTCCCAGGCTTTTGCTGATGTAACTTTATTTTCAAGTTTGGAGTTTTAAAGCAGCCTCCTTTTGTAACCTACTATTTTCTTCTGGGGTGGGGGGATCATCTAGCCCCTCCCACCAGCCCAGGATTCTTAGGCACCCCTATGATCTTCTGTGCACTATCTTGCATCGATCAAGTTGAATTCGACTTGCTGCCTAAATTAATATATTGAGTTGATTAAGGCAATGTGTAACAGCTGCAGAAAGATGAAGGTTGTGAAGTTCGATACCAGGTCTGTGATAAATTTGTTGCTGTAAGCTGGGAAAGCATTACGCACACGTGTGGACATTGAGAGAGGACATGGTCGGGCTGGACTGTGATGCACCCTTAATGTAGCCTGAATAGCCTGATAAGAATCACTGAACAGGCTCATACATTATGAATGGCCACCTATGCAAGATGGATATGTATCCCAGGAGAGAGGGAGGGAAGAAGTAAATAATTATGTAAGTGATTTTGAACCAGTCCAGTGTGAACCACTTGATTTAGATCCCTACGTGTTTCTTGACACATAACTGGTGTTATTGGATCTGTACCCTGTTCTGAGGTGAAAGCAGAGAGTAAACAGCAAGCAGATGGATTCAGTGTTTATCAGTTGTGGCTGAGTATCAAATCTTTTCCCATTACCCGTTTCTGTTCTATTGCACCTTCATACTCACACTGGCACAAGCGTTTTGGCCAGGTTGGAAACCCGAAGTGCATTCATCTTCTGAGATGTCGCCTCTGGCCCAGAGGTGATCAGATAAGAGTAGACAAGCTAACAGCACTGATCAGTAGTTCAAAGCAGATGGAGACTTAGGCATCAGATAACGAGGAGCCCATATGCATAGAATTGTGTTTATAAAGTAGGAAATTAAACAGATCAAACAGATTATAATTTTTTTAGACTAAATACGTGCAAGGCAGGTATAACTGGAAATGGTGTCCAGAGGATAACATTAAGAACTGCTTGAACAAAACAAACAAAAAATTCAGATATCAGAAATTGCTTACAGTTAATGTATATTGCAGCAGGTTAGACATTTTAATTGGTGAAGCATCAGTTAAAGAGAATTAAATCAAGATGGTCAAATCAGTTTTTGCTCGAGGAAAAAGAGAAGTTTAGCACACTGAGGGTCATTGTGAAACAATAGGCCAGGGGCACTTTGGTACCTGAGATGCATAATACTAAGGAAGTAGCACCCAAGTAGATGCATTCTGAATATTGCTGCCAGTTCAGATGACTTTACTGTGTTTTCAGTGGTGAAATGCCACCACTCATCACAATGGAGCAGCAGTATGCCGCACCTTGGCAGTCAGATTGCAGGTTATATTCCCCCCAATGCTGAATTGTTGTTCTCAGTTGCATTATTGTGGCAAATCAACCAGCAGATGCCACGTCCCTTTGCACGTGAAGGATGATAAATTGGAGGAAGAGTTGTCCATGAACAACCAGTAAACACCTTTTGAGTAGCTTAGTCATAGAATCTTACAGCACAGAGGGAGGCCATTTGGCCCTTCGTGCCTTGGCCTGTGCCGGCTTTTTGAAAGATCCAATTAGTCCCACACCCCCGTTCTTTCCCTATAGCCCAGCAAATTTTTCCCTTTCAAGTATTTATCCAATTCCCTTTTGAAAGTTACTGTTGAATTTGCTTCCACCACCCTTTCAGGCAGTGCATTCCAGATCATCATAACTCGCTGCATAAAAAAGTGTCTCCTTATCTCCCTTCTGCTTCTTTTGTCAATTATCTTAAATCTGTGTCCTTGGTTACCAACGCTTCTGCCAGTGGAAACAGTTTCTCCCTATCTACTCTGTCAAAACCCTTTTCAATTTTGAAGACCTCTGTTTAATCTCCCTTTAGCCCTCTCTGCTGTAAGGAGAACAATCCCAGCTTCTCCAGTCTCTCCACATAACTGAAGTCCCTTATCCCAGGTATCCTTCTGGTAAATCTTCTCTCCAAGGCTTTAACATCCTTCCTAAAGTGTGGTTCCCAGAATTCGACACAATACTCTAGCTGAGGCGTAACCAGTGATTTATAAAGGTTTAACATAACTTCCTAACAGTAGCAGAAAACTAGGGAGCAAGATGCCTTCTTTCTCAGCCACAGGTGATGTGCGATGCAAAGTAAACCAAGGGATTCATACCCTCTCAGAAAAAAAATGCAAGAAAAAGAAGTCACCATTTTGCTGGAAGAGTTGTGTTGTGCTTCTGAGGGTACCCTGGTTCTAGAACAATCACATTTGCTTGTAATTATTGGTTTAAAAGCAAAGTGCACATTTACATTGTTGATTAAAGTATGTTGTGTTACACTATTGTGTATTTACTTTTAGTTCTGTGCATGATAAGTTTAGTCATCACATTTTTATGACTGACTCCAGCCTCGCTGGTATTATTAGCTTATTCACCGGACACTGCAGTTATTGGAATCTTTCAAAAATAGAAATAAATCTGCTTTGCGAACTTTTAATCCTTTTATACGAGATTCTTATTTTAATATCGACAGAGCTAAAGAAATTATTATATCTCTTTTTAATGGTTATAACTAGAAATAGGAAAGTAGAAATCCTTTTCACACTAGATTAATTGATGGATTGTTGATAGTGTAGTGCTGCTGTTAAAAGAAAATGAAGAAATTTACAAATGGACTAATTGGTACTTCTGATCATATCTTGAGGTACAACAGCAAAATGTCAAGAGCAAAGAAGTCCTAATTTGAAGGGACAGGGCTGCAAGTTTCTATGTTTATTTTAGCTCACAGATGTTTTGCTATTTTGTAAAGTCAGATTCAAACATTTGTAGGCTTGTTGATCCACTTTTCAACATGAGTGTGGGGTTACTACGGGTCAAGTGGATTGGCAACATTGGAGGCATGGTGTAGGATATAATTTTGAGTGACAGATGTCACAGGAACAGATCCCAGAAAAATAGAGCTTTGGTATTGTGTAAGCAGGAGGTCTTGTGATTCTTGTATTAAATGATTTAAAACTTTTCTGTCATTCATCTGTGAATCTTTTCACACAGTGGGAGATTTGCCCTGAGCTGTTTACCAGTGCCACCTCAGAAACCAGGAGCTCTGCAAAAGAGTGACTTTTGTTGCTTTGTCTGGTCTCCATCTGGCGCTTCCTTGTGTGACTCAAATTAGGTGCTTAGACGTGAGGAATCACAGAAGGGAACTCGTGTCCTACTGCTTGGAAATGCAGTGCATTAGAATGCCAGTATGCTGTGAAGATCATTGCACCAGCAGCAGACTGTGATTTGGGTTAATAATGCTTGCAGTGCTGATTTAAAAAAAATACAGATCCTTTGTACTCCTTTTGCCCCACCACATATACAATATCCTTCATTTTTTTTAGCTCATTGTCTGTAAAGTTGAGGCTGCAGTAACAAATGTTTTTGTGAGAGCTGAAGAAAAGTGCATTGCGTGGCATTAACTGACAAGCTAACAGCGAATTAAAAGATTATCACAAATTGTCAAATAATTTATGGCCTAAATGGCAGAAACAGTTTGTCCATTTTTGGCATGAGAAATTATTGTTGGTTCTTTTTTTCTCTGAATAAATTGTATTAAAAAAACCATAAAACTAAATGTTTTCAAAATTGAATAACGTCCAGAGTATAATTTTTCATGAGTACATTTTGTAGAGACTGAAAATTATGGTATGTGTTAATAAATTCCATGGCTCACATGACACATTCTTTCTATTTAATTTAAGGTAGGAAGCAGATTGAGTAACACCCTTTGTTTAATTTTTTTAATGAAAATAGATCGAGATGAAGACAAAGTTGCTGGAAGCAAAATTTCACGAAGAGAAGCTCAAACTGCAGCAAAAACATGACACTGATGTTCAAAAGGTAAATGGTGAAATTTTTAAATAATTTCTCCTGCTGTGGGTTATTGTTTCTACAGGAACACAGAATAATATTTTGGCACGTTGCCAAGTCCGGTGTGCTCTTGTGAAACTTCTACTAGCTGGCAGTAAGGCAGCACAAGTGGAAACCCGGGTTCTTGGTTGGGGAGATTACAGAAAAGGAAAAATAAATGACAAAAATGTGATTATTATAAACCATTTTATGACTGTGTTTACTAAAGATAACGGTAAATTAGTGAGAGTACAATGCAGCAACACCGTTGCTTGATCCTCTGAGGATATTGCTGCCTTTTCCAGGCTCCTTTTTCTGTGCCTATATCTCGAGGAGTTCCTTCTGCTTGGCTTTCCTGTGGGCGGGGTCATTAATGGCTAGCTCTCCTGTTAGGCACTTGGGTTAGCCTCACTTGGCTGTCCTCAGCAGGGTGAAAAAAACTTGGAGTTAGGATATTTGGCACGTAGTTCTCTTGAAGGGAGGTTGCAGGCACTCGGCTTTTCTGAGAGGGAGTGATGTCCGGTTGTTGGCATCTTGTTCTTCATAAGCATTACCACTTGCATTTCAAAGACTGCAACTGCCTTTCCCACCCCGTACTGTTGATGCCCATCCAAAGGCCATCACTTCCTGCCCGTTATCTCCTGTGTAAGTAGAATGGCTGGAAATTCTCAAGATTTATCAACAATTGCTGCAGGATTACTGATGGCTCCTGAAGCCTTTACACATCCAATGACTTCACTTCTTTGTGGTCTTACCCAAATATTTTATCCTGAAAAGTCACAATAGAAAATCTCTTCTGTCAACTTGAATAGTCTTCTCTTGGACCTATGTCAGATGGTATACTGTAGCACAACACAATGCTACTTTGAACATGGAATTTCAATGTTTTCTTTCCATCAGAAGAGTTACATTTCAGTGCTGCTGTTTTTTAGGTTATCTCAAGTAAAAATATGCTCCAATTTTAAAAAACAGACCAGTTGTCAAGAGCTGCATGACTGGATGGGCAGTGTTGGGTTGTTGAGCCCTCCCCCGTATGCTGATATTGGAATTCTGTCAAATACAAATATATGTAATTAAACTTAATTACATCAGACTCCCAACAATTGCTACCTTTCAGGGCTGCTGTTTTGTTCGTGGATGGCTGGGTAAACTCTAGCAGTGGCTTTTCGACCAATTACCGTGGAGGATGGAGTGAGCTGGGATTGGCTGGTTTTAGGAGATCGCAATCTATAAATTAATCAAAGGCAGGTGATATTGTTCAGAGTGGGGAAATTCTTTACATTGAAAGTATTTCTACCAGCTGTCAGAAATATGTTTTAAAAAAAATAGTGGTTTTCATTTCTCCCAACTTTGAAGAAGTATTTAAAGTTGTCGGAGATGTGGAGTAGTATGGTGGAGATCTGCCACTTTGAGTCTCAATTGAGAATATGTGATGGGGCCTATCGGAGGGTGACTGAGTGAATGGGAATTGTCTTGGAGACTGATCTTGGTTTTTCACTAGTTTAAGAAGTTCAGGAGTTGAGACTGGGGGCAGGACGGAAATCAGTGCTGTTAGTTTATGTTTTTAGTTCAGATTGATATAAAAATATCTTTACTGTTATTAAAATATACAATTAACATTACCATTTTTGTTTGAGGTGCTTTATTGTGGACAAGACCAACCTCATCATTGCCCTCTAATCCATTCTTTTCTTGCGATATTTGGTGCAGCGCCCAATATCACTGAGTTTCTCCCAAAAATTGTGCCGAGTCTCATCTGTAGGTGTTGCACGCTATATCGCTGAGTTTCCGATCTCAGCTCTGGGTGCCGTGTACCCGGCCTCAGCTCTAGGTGCCGTGTACCCAGCCTCAGCTCTGGGTGCCGTGTACTTGGCCTAAGCTTTAGGTGCCATGTACCCGGCCTCAGATCTGGGTGCCGTGTACCCGGCCTCAGCTCTAGGTGTTAATAAATCATGACTGAGTTTCTGACCTTGGCTGCTTTGCTGGATGGAGGGGCCAGTTTCTAACCCACACGTAGGGAAATTTGAGTGAGAGTCGCCTCTGGGCCCCTGTAGTGATTGGTTTCAGAATGGCATAGATGGAGGTTAGGCTGCTTGCTCACCATCCTTGTTGGTGACAGTGTACAATAACGAGACTCATGTTTGGGCACGTTTATAAAAGGCAGAAAAAGATACTGAATGCTGCAGTCACTATTTGCATATTTTACAACTGATCTTTTATCTGTTTGTTTTATAACTGAAATTGGGTAATTTCTTACCTTATATTTTTTAATTGTATCAAATAGCTGTGAGGTATTTTCATTAGAACAGGGAAAATTACAGAGTGATTTGCTAGAGGTGTTTAAAATTATGATGGGATAGAGTAGATGGAAACAGTCTGTTGCTAGTGGTTGAGGGGTCTCGAACGAGGGGACATAGATATACGATTAAATGCAAGGGATTTAAATTAGAGAAGGAGAATCTTTTTTGCATAGAGTTGTGAGGCTGTGGCATGCACTACCAGAGTTAGTGATTGAAGCAGAGACCATGTTAGCTTTTAAGACTAGGTTAGAGAGTTGGTTGAAGGAAAGGGGGATTAAGGGATATGGGAACAAGTTGTGCACATGGGATTAGAACTACTGCTGATTTGGAGAATAAACACCCGGACGGGTTGGGCCGAACGGCCTGCTTCCGTGTTATAATTTCAGTGCAATTCCATATGTATGTAATGCAGAATTTATAGACAGAAAAGAAGTCAACATTTTCTATATGATGAGTGTGATTGTGAGCAGAGCCCAAAATTACTGACTCTCACAGAAAATCTGAGACATGCTAGAGCAGCTATCCAATTACAAGCGTTATAAATTCAATTTCCAATCGCTTAAGTCCATGCACTGCAAAACAGAAAGCAGCAAGCTTTACAACTAGCAGTAAATATCAAGTTTTGTCTGGATAACATCCATGGCCCTTGTGATTAGGACCTTGTCCTATACATGACTGTTGTATGTGGGTTATTGGATTCTTTCGTGCTTTGCTGTATAACCTTGAACTTACTGAAACTGAGGAGCAATCTTCCACTTTTTGATGTGGTTAGTCATGTTTTCTGAATTTCCTACAAGAAAAGAAAAGTCATGGCCACGTTCATTAAAAGATCAGACTTCAGTAGCTTGCAGGATACAGCTGTTGTTAGTCACAAAACATCATTAGTCACAAATAACGTTTGTTGGTATTGAATGAAATTTGTCATATTTTTATAATTACATTGTGCTCTGTATGTAGTACAATTGGCTGGAAATTATACAACAAGCTCAATTGCTGCTTTTAAAAAAAAATCCATTTTCCTCCTTCACGTTGGTGCCCCCAACACATCCATACTAATATTCTCAGTTGATTGTGGGGAATATCCCTACCTTGTTGCAGTGACGCTGCTTAGTCAATTTGCAGGAGTTTTGAACAGAATAGTTTAGAACCCCATCCTCTTGCTTCTCCAGTGTTAGCTTTTATTCAATATTTATATATGTCATTTCTAAATTGTTCATAAAATTCATCTTTAAGCCAAAGTAGTGACACTGCCATGAACTTTATTGCAGAAAAGTAATAATGAGAAAAGGTCTTTCAGCCATCCAGCTCACCTTGTCATTTTGGTTCCGTATCATTACCCATGCAGATAATTTTTCATCTTCCTTCAAATCCCAAAATAAACTTGGTCAATAGATAAGTGGCTCCATTTATTACTAGGGTAGGTTCCATGTACAGGTATCCATGTGCCTGATAAGGCTGGCAGTTATGAACAGGAGCATCCATATGAAGCAAAACATTTTCATAATTAAAATACGTAGGTTTAAAAAAAAGGTAAACAAGAAACATGGTTTCTCTTTCAAACAGAAACGGGATAGTTTAGTTTAATTCAAAGATTTTTAATAACTTTTGATGCTGGGAATACTAAGCAGTTGCTTTGTTAAAATAATGGCTTTCTGTAAAACCACATCAAAAGCATCACATCATTCTGCCCAGCACTAATGGCTGTGATAAATTGGCCTAATTTTAAAGAGTCTGGGGAAGACTGATAAGGACACAGAATGCTAAATAAAACTGGTGGATTATTGAAGGGATGATTTTGTCTTCATGGAAACAAATATTAAATGCAGTCTTCATCTGAGTCTGGCTTTGCTAGTAAAACCCGAGTGTGACCTGACCCATCTTTGTAATTCAATAGAACAAAGTTCCAAAAGAATGACAAGATGATTTAGTTTTGAGGCCTCCTTTTTGGGTCTCACAGTTACAGATGCTACAACAGATTATTTCTGAAAGTTGTAGAATGTAAGACTGTTACAGTTAGGGTCCCTTCAAACACTCTAGCAGCAGACAGGAAGTCCCTACACTAAAAGCAGATTCCCATCCTCACATCAAAGAGTTCAGTGTCGGATGCTAATATTTGCTCAGGTGCATCGTCGAGCATATTAACATAGTTTGAGTATATCCACCATAGATGATGACCAGAAGTGTCTGGTCTAAAGAGAATAAATAGAAAGCAGAACGAGTCTCTGACCCTCTACTGGCTAAGCTTTGATGTGCAGATTGTAATTTTTATTCAGCTGAACTTTTTTTTGCTGTTTTTTTTGCTGGTGACAGCATATAATGCTTTGGACAGATGAATCTGATGAAAGATCCTTTTCAGTTTTGTTGATGCAGAGCACAGGTGAAGTATATTTGATACTCTCTGAACAGTTCAACAAACGCATTCTCTGAGTGTAGACCAACATGGGTATAACACAAGTGAATAAGTCCCATTATCTTCTGTATGTGTTGTTGGGAATTAACAGGCCCATGGTGTACATAACAGATTTTATTTTTTACTGGGAAAACCTCACTTGTCTGCCTTTAAATTTAAGAATGTTTCCTTTGGAGTATTGTGATCTCTATTGTTACAATTTTAAGAACAATGTTAAGGATTTTTGGAACATAAGAACCTGTTCCTTTTGATGGAAAGTATACCCATATACTATTTTTGGCCAAAATCTACAATTATTATTGTCTTTGACTTTGAATATTGGAGGGTGAACAGTTTAAATGTAATTACTTAATACAAAAGTAGTGAATGTATGGAACAGACTAGCAGGGAGTCAATGGAGGAGGATAGTGTTAGCAAATTCAAGGGGGAGTTGCATAGTTTTTTGTGAAAGATGTGATTCAAGGGTATAAGAGCTAGAATATAGCATGGTATGTTTTGAATTTTGGGACTGGTGAGCTGGGCACAATAGTCTTTTCTAGTCCTGTACATCGATATTTTCCTGTGAACTTCACCTATTTTTTTTGCTTTGCGATATCAGTAGTTTTGGAAGGTTCTGCTCCCAGTGTGGCACCTTGCCTAATGCAAGTGCAGGAAGAAGATAGAAGTGTAATATTCTGTGACCTGCACACCTGTGCACTGAGGCTCCATGCAGGAGCTATGTCTTTATAGAGTATATTAATATTATTTCAAGCTTCTGGTAGCAATGTTCCACAGAGTATCACTGTTTACTGAGAGCTGAGGAACAGTTGGTGCCTAGGTGGTAGTATTAATTGCCACTGTACATTTATGACCAAAATGGCAGCAGGTTTAAATCTGACTGCACAGTATTTATCTTACTTTGTGACATTAAATACTCTTTTTTTCCCAAGCAGTTAAAATCTGAATGTTTCCAGTCATGAGTTACCTAGACTAAACCTTATTTTTTAAGTTAAATAAATTGTACATTGCATCAAACATTTCTTCATTCCCAGTATTTTTACAATCAAGTTGAGTTGTCATAGAGTCATAGAGTTATACAGCACGGATAGAGGCCCTTCGGCCCATCGTGTCCGCGCCGGCCATCAGCCCTGTCTACTCTAATCCCATATTCCAGCATTTGGTCCGTAGCCTTGTATGCTATGGCATTTCAAGTGCTCATCCAAATGCTTCTTGAATGTTGTGAGGGTTCCTGCCTCCACAACCCTTTCAGACAGTGAGTTCCAGACTCCAACCACCCTCTGGGTGAAAAAGTTCTTTCTAAAATCCCCTCTAAACCTCCCGCCTTTTACCTTGAATCTATGTCCCCTTGTTATAGAACCCTCAACGAAGGGAAAAAGCTCCTTAGTATCCATCCTATCTGTGCCCCTCATAATTTTGTACACCTCAATCATGTCCCCCCTCAGCCTCCTCTGCTCCAAGGAAAACAAACCCAATCTTCCCAGTCTCTCTTCATAGCTGAAGCGCTCCAGCCCTGGTAACATCCTGGTGAATCTCCTCTGCACCCTCTCCAAAGCGATCACATCCTTCCTGTAGTGTGGCGACCAGAACTGCACACAGTACTCCAGCTGTGGCCTAACCAGTGTTTTATACAGCTCCATCATAACCTCCTTGCTCTTATATTCTACGCCTCGGCTAATAAAGGCAAGTATCCCATATGCCTTCTTTACCACCTTATCTACCTGTTCCGCCACCTTCAGGGATCTGTGAACTTGCACACCAAGATCCCTCTGACCCTCTGTCTTGCCTAGGGTCCTCCCATTCATTGTGTATTCCCTTGCCTTGTTAGTCCCTCCAAAGTGCATCACCTCGCACTTTTCCGGGTTAAATTCCATTTGCCACTGTTCCGCCCATCTGACCAACCCATCTATATCGTCCTGCAGACTGAGGCTATCCTCCTCGCTATTTACCACCCTACCAATCTTTGTATCATCAGCGAACTTACTGATCATACCTTTTACATTCATATCCAAGTCATTAATGTAGACCACAAACAGCAAGGGACCCAGCACCGATCCCTGTGGTACCCCACTGGCCACAGGCTTCCAGTCACAAAAACAACCTTCGACCATCACCCTCTGCCTTCTGCCACTAAGCCAGTTTTGTATCCAAAGTGCCAAGGCACCCTGGATTCCATGGGCTCGTACCTTCTTGACCAGTCTCCTGTGGGGGACTTTATCGAAGGCCTTACTGTTGTTTTGGTAGAAATGTACCATTCTATTACTCTATAAGTTAAAGGATTTGCCACATAAACATCAACACATTACATTATTTATAGTCTTCATAATCCACTGGCAGGACATCGGTTGGATATTACGACCAAATTATGTTATATCTAAATTGACTCTGAATCTATTTATTTTTCACTTGGAGGTAGCTTTTGAGTTTTCTCTCTCTCCTCTTTCCCCTTTTTCTTTCTTCTAAAATAAATTACATGTGACTGATAATAGGCATTACAAATTTGAGTGCTCCTTGATTTTTCTTTTAAACCACTGTATAAAAGTTAGTGTGTATATTGGTAACTGACTAATTTGCAATGCATTACATTGATTATTATCAATAAAAATTGTACAGTAGTACCGCTTGTTCACTCTTTGAGCAATGCATAGCATTTCAGAATCATATCCAGAAATAACTCAGGACTGGGACTTTTTTCTATCCTTCCACCCCTTCCCCCCCCCCCCCCCCCATAATAACAATTGAACACCATTGTTGCAATTTTTATTCAAGCAGTTCATGGAAGGTATAATTTATTGTAGCCTTCCTTTGTCGAAGGTGTAACACCTCGGACTACCAACTATCCTACCTGCAGTAAACTGCACACTAGAATTGATGTATTTAGCTGCATAGGTAAATTAGATATCAAAACACAGATCAGAGCTTGTACAGGTTTAAATTACATCCACATTTATTTACAAAAAGGCAGGGGATTAAGTAAATATCTCTTTCAGAGAGCTACCACAGGTGCAATGAACTAAATGGTCTCCTGTGCCGTCAAATTCTATAATTTTAATTTAATGCACAGGTGAAACTTCAGCCTAATTAGCCGAATACTACGGAGCACAAGGCAGTGTGTACATATATACAGCATTGAAAGCACATCAGAAAGTTAACTCTTAGAATTAAACAGAACAAGTCATTAGCTGTTTTCAACCATGGCAGCAGCAGGGGTGCTTTAACTGGCTGCAGTGCTCCGTTAGGGAAGGTAAAAACGGGTTCCCGTTTCTGACTGCTGTCCAGCAAAACTGCGCTTGGGTGGACATCAGATGTGGACAGAATGTCCCCCCACAGTTGAACAGCCTGCCAGCACTCAACATCATGGCCTACATATGAATAATAACATATTGGATGCAGTATTGGAGAGCAAATAGTGCCCGTGGGACTGCATGTCAGCGATGGAGTCAACACCTGCAGGAGTGGAGAGAGAAAAAAATGAAGTTTTAAGTTGTGGCAGTGAAAAGGAAACAATTCAGTCTTTTCATGTCATGTTCAGTGTTAGGCCAGTGTCTCGAGCTATATCCTTCAGTTGCATGAAATACGTAAGCTGTTTACAGAATCCTTTCCTCCGAACCAAACGATCATAAAAACACAGCAAAACTAGATATCTGCAGGAAAGGGACAGAACTTTTCTATATATTAAAAATAGGATCATAGAATGGTTACAGCACAGAAGGAGACCATTCAGCCCATCGAGCCTATGCTGATGAATCCGCTCCATCAACCTTTCAGGCAGCGCATTCCAGATCATAGCTACTCACTACGTAAAAAATTTTTTACTCAAGTTGCCTTTGGTTCTTTTGCCAATCACCTTAAATCTGTGTCCTTTGGTTCTCGGCCTGTCCGCCAACAGGAACAGTTTCTCTTTATTTACTTCATCTGAACCCTTCCTGATTTTGAATACTTCTATCAAATCTCCTCTCAACCTTCTCTGCTCTAAGGAGAACAAACCCAGCTTCTCCAGTCTATCCACATACCTGAAGTTCCTCATCCTTGGAACCATTCTAGTAAATCTTTTCTGCATCCCTTCTAAGGCCTTCACATCCTTCCTAAAGTACGGTGCCCAGAACTGGACACAATATTCCAGTTGTGGCCGAAACAGTGTTTTATAAAGGTTCAACATAACTTCCTTACTTTTGTACTCTATGCCTCTATTTATAAAGCCCAGGATCCCTTATGCTTTTTTAACCATTTTCTCATCCTGTCCTGGCACCCTCAAAGATTTGTGCATATATACCACCAGCTCTTTCTGTTCCTGCACCCACTTTAGAATTGTAACCTTTAGTTTATATTGCCTCTCCTCGTTCTTCCTGCCAAAATGTATCACTTTGCACCTTTCTGCGTTAAATTTCATGTGATACAAATGTGTCCGCCCATTCCACCAGCCTGTCTGTCCTGTTGAAGTCTATTACTATCCGGCTCACTGTTTACTACGCTTCCAAGTTTTTACTACGCTGCAAATTTTGAAATTGTGCCTTGTACACCCAAGTCCAAGTCATTTATCAGTGATCCTAGTACTGATCCCTGGGGAACATCACTGTATACCTTCCTCCAGTCTGAAAAACAACCGTTCACCACTACTCTCTGTTTCCTGACACTTAGCCAATTTCGTATCCCTGTTGCCACTGCCCCTTTTGTTCCATAGGCTTCAATTTTGCTGACAATCTTTCGTACGCACTCATTCTGATGTCTGGCGCGAATGTTACTTGCCATTTAAGTGCCTGGCAATGACCATCTCCAACAAGAGAGAGTCTAACCACCACCCCTTGACATTCAAAGGCATTACCATCGCCGAATCCCCCACCATCAACATCCTGGGGGTCACCATTGACCACAAACTTAACTAGACCAGCCACATAAATACCATGGCTACAAGAGCAGGTCAGAGGCTGGGTATTCTGCAGCAAGTGACTCACCTCCTGACTCCCCAGGATGGAATACTCTCCACTTGCCTGGATGGGTGCAGCTCCAACAACACTCAAAAAGCTCAACACCATCCAGGACAAAGCAGCCCACTTGATTGGCACCCCATCCACTACCTTAAAAATTCACTCCACCACCGGCGCATTGTGGCTGCAGTGTGCACCATCCACAGGATGCACTGCAGCAACTCGCCAAGGCTTCTTCGACAACACTTCCCAAACCTGCGACCTCTACCACCTAGAAGGACAAGGGCAGCAGGCGCATGGGAACACCACCACCTGCATATTCCCCTCCAAGTCACACACCATCCTGACTTGAAAATATATCACCGTTCCTTCATCGTCGCTGGGTTAAAATCCTGGAACTCCCGACCTAACAGCACTGTGGGAGTACCTTCGCCACGTGGACTGCAACGGTTCAAGAAGGCAGCTCACCAGCACCTTCTCAAGGGCAATTAGGGATGGGCAATAAATGCTGGCCTTGCCAGTGATGCCCACATCCCATGAATGAATAAAAAAAATTCACTGTCCAACTTCATGATTTTTGGTCACACTTTTATGTTAATATTTAATATTGAAACTGTCTATGATATAGTTGCAGACTCTGATCAGTAATTGGTGATGTGGAGCGAGTTTCTGAAGTTTCACTCCCCAACTTTGTTACCACCTTATATATAATTAAAACCTTCTATTTATTAACTGATCATGGTCAACCTCACAGGCAATGTACTAGTACCTTGAATTTCTATAGTCACTTTTCTATTATCTGTTGACTAATGCAGTGCTAATGGCTGCAGGTCCGGACATACCAGCTCTTGTGCAACTGGAAGCAATGACAAAAATAAACTTGCTAGATTTTCTAAGTAAAAACCGGTCTTCCTGCCAGTGACCTCAGTGAATCTGGTAAGTTTACTTTGGAGTTGTTGCCAGCTGTGAATGACCCACTGCTCAGGAGGCAACTGCACTAGAGTCGCATACAATTGGCTTATAATGTTGGATTTCAACAAATCTTAATGAAATTGGCCACAACCAGCAGCAATGGTTACGCTGAAGGCCAATTGTTTACCCAGAGGACGTTCGCACGGCACACAGGATACAATGATAGACAAAATCCTGTACCTTTAAAATACAATGATGCTCTTTTCTGCACGATATGCATGTTTTTTAAAAAAAGTTTCGAACTTACCACAATATCTTTTCTTTCAAATATACCATGGTGTTAATTTGATTCAAGGCAACAAATTCCTTTTTAACGATTGATCAAAGGCAGAATCCGAACTACAGAAACAGCCTGCCAAACACAAAGCACTTTTGCTTATTTAATCCATGTCTAGTTGTTGCTGCCTGTGTTATTCTTATAACAAGATTTGGAAGTGCGCATATTCACAATATGTAATCTCTAATTGGAATGCCAGTGGTGTGAATCCTTAGGCGTATGAATCATTCTGGCAGTCTGTGCCACCATCATAGATAAGTTCCATTTAACGCTCGTCAAACGTTTGCTCCCAAACAGTGTTATGTGGGCTTAGTGGACAGGTAGCCTGAGAATTTAAACCAGTGGCCCCATGAACGGAAGGCAGACACTTGCATACCTGTGGTACTGGGAATGCTCAGTACCATTCCCAAAACCATTTCTCAAAAACATATAAAATCGGACGAATTTCTCAAAATAAAAGTCCTTTAACCTTCAAAAAATTAGGAATTTCTTACAAATACAGACCAGTTAATGACCCCATATGGCGGATTCACCTGTTTGTTCTATTCATGATGTAGCAGGAAGTTAGAACGGCCTTTGATTGGTAAAGCAATGTTAAAGATGTCAAGAATATCGGTGTGTATTTGTAATGGCCTTACAATTCCATTACCGTTGACTCCCAAAGCTGTTCCAACTTCCAGCTGTAATATTGTGAACAGATCAATCCTAGAAAAATGGTTGAAATCTCACACTTGTATTTTTCAGTAGACAGGAGCAAGTAGAGAATACTTAATAGAAACATAGTATTTCAACTTGTTTATCCCTTTAGCCACCTCTTCTTCCTGGATCTTTCTTCCTATTTGTGGCAATCTCACTACACGAACATTACTTAAATTTCCTTACTAGTATATGGTTTTAAATCCTTAGTGATAACTGTATCTAAATATAAAAATGTGTGTAGCTGAGCTGTACAGATCGTCACAGGGTGGGGCAGGTAACTTAATCGTCAAGAGAATATTGATTCCAATAAATTGTTATATCGTTTTGTTTCAAAATATGTGTATGTTGTAGGTTTATATCAATATTTGTTCAGTTTGTAGTATAGATTTATTAACTAACACTCATTGGCTACTATTTACTATTATATAAAACAGATTACTCAGTCTAATCTGGTTTGTTTCTTTGTTCTCCTGGCCAGCCTCCCATCTTCCATCTTCCATAAACTTGAGCTCATCCAAAGCTCTGCTGCCCGTATCCTAACTCACACCAAGTCCTGTTCTCCCATCACCCCTGTGCTCACTGACCTACATTGGCTCCCGGTCTGGCACCGTCTCAATTTTAAAATTCTCGTCCTTGTTTTCAAATCCCTCCATGGCTTTGCCCCTCCCAATCTCTGTAACCTCCTCTAGCCCTGCAATCCTCTGAGATCTCTGCGCTCCTCCAATTCTGGCCAGTTGTGCATTCCCGATTTTAATCGCTCCACCATTGGCGGCCGTGCCTTCAGCTGCCTAGGCCCTAAACTCTGGAATTCCCTCCCTAAAACTCTGCCTCTCTACCTCGATTCCTTTAAGACACTCCTTAAAACCTTTCTCTTTAACCAAGTTTTTGGTCACCTGTCCTAATATATCCTTATGTGGCTCGGTGTCAGTTTTGTTTGATAACAGTCCTGTGAAGCGCCTTGGGATGTTTTTACTATGTTAAAGGTGCTTTATAAATGCAAGTTGTTGTAAAAGACCAAAGAATTGCTGCAGTTTTTGTATTCTTTTTGTTTTTGCTCTTTGGCACAATAGTTAGTCTCTTTTCAGGACTGTCACAAATAGGACAGTTTGATTTTCAAATATCTAGCTTTTCTCTTGGTTAACACTCAATATTCAACCTGTTATTATTGATCTGAGGAAGGTGTTTTGTGGAGGTGGGTTGGGGGAGGCTTGTGGCCAACAATCCCTTCCTCATTGAAAGTGTACGATTTGAATTCAGGACTGGACGTCATGAGGTTTCATTGATGTCATGACTTAGAATACTAAAATGGCATTAGTCACATCTGAATTATGGTTTTTCTCTCATATACTGTAGCATCTGGTGGCAGTTTTTACCCGCATAATATTTTACCCATGTAATATTTTTTCTTAAAAAAAATAAAACAATGCTGAGGATTGAATAATTTTGTAATAACTGCTGTTCTATTTACAGTGGCGTTTGTGTCTCTGGGTGGACTGACCTCTTATTTCGAATGTTTCTAAATTAATACCCTAATCACATCTATCAATGTACCAGGGCCCAAACCACTTCTATCAGTGCTGTTTTCAAAGGGAATTTTTTAATTTTATTTTTATGTTGATCACTTATTTAATTAATTTTTATTAAAGCTGAGTTATTCCTATATGACATGTACTGGAGTTGGAAACCCCTTTTTAAAAACAGGATGTGCTTGGATTTTCAGATTTTTTTTTTTGTCTTGTTCCAGATTTTGGACCGGAAAAATAATGAGATTGAGGACCTAAAGACACTGTATAGAAACAAGCAAAAGGAAGCAGAGGAGATGAATAAGAAGCTGGAGAAGAGAGGTAACCGAAGTCAAGGTTGCTGCTGTTGGCACAACTAAATGTTTTTTTTAACAGCAGCTTTTTTTTACACATACTGAATTGGAATCTTTTACATGGATTGAGTGGGAATTCAGGGAATAGAGAGATTACTTTTAAAAAGGCTATTCAGAACATAAGAACTCAAGAAATAGGAGCAGGAGTAAGCCACGCGGCCCCCCGAGCCTGCTCCGCCATTCAATAAGATCATGGCTGATTTTGGACCTCAACTCCAATTTCTCGCCCGATCCCCATATCCCTTGATTTCCTTAGTGGACAAAAATCTATCGAGCTCAGTTTTGAATTACTGAACGACTGAGCATCCACTGCCCTCTGGGGTAGAGAATTCCAAAGATTCACAATCTCTTGAGTGAAGAAATTTTTCCTCATCTCTGTTCTAAATGGCCGACCCCTTATCCTGAGACGATGCCTCCTAGTTCTCGACTCTCCAGCCAGGGGAAACAGCCTCGCAGCATCTACCCTGTTAAGCCCTCTTAAGAATTTTGTACGTTTTAATGAGATCACCTCTCATTCTTCTGGACTCCGGAGAATAAACTCCATTCTACTCAATCTTTCCTCACAGGACAACCCTCTCATCCCAGGCTTGGGAGTTAACATTAAAAAATCTCATTGAGGGGTTCAGACAGGGGCTGACTGGATGTATGGGAAATCGGGAGATTTTCCTAGTGTCCCCGTGAATGGCTCCATAGTGCTGTATTATAGGTACTCCCCTTTTCCATGAGAATCCAGAAGAATCCTGCGCCCTTTCGGGGGAGGCATTGCCCCCGGGTTCTGATGACAGTTTTTGGTCATCTGAATCCTAAGGTCATTTTTCTTTTCATTTTAATCACATTCGTGCACCCATTATTTCTCTATATTTAGTATTAATATCTGTTAAGACAGAATTGTGTTTAACCTGACCTGCTTTTTTAAGGCCACTGCTTGGGTGCACCCTGGGAGGGGGAGGGGGAGGTGGTCTAAATTAGCGCAGCCAGATTACAGTCAAATTAATGCAGGAAGTTTCTGTAGGTTGACAGCTGGCCAGGTTGTCAAATTCACAATTACAGCAGCTTCTCTTTTTTTACACAGACTGAGTTGGAATTTTTTACACTGATTGGGAATTCAGGGAAGAAAGAGATTACTTTTAAACAGGCTATTAAGGCTGGGGAGTTAATATAAAAAAAACCTCATTGAGAGATTCAGATAGGGGCTGGTTTTCTTTCTCTTCTGATTATACTTATACTTTAGAAATGTGATGCTAGATGCAAGTATCATGTTGCAATATTAATTGAAGTCATTCCAGTTAAGTGTAACTTATAGATGTGCTTTTTTAAATTTAGCTGGTGAACATTGACCAACAAACTTCATCCAGTTGATGAATGATGGCATCCTCAGTGAAAGGTTAAATTTGTAACACAATCGCTGCAAGATTAACTGAATTGAATCTGTACTGGAGTGCTGCCAAATAACTGCTGTACTTCTAAAAATGTGATTCAATTAAAAACAACATTTGTTTTCATATAGAAACTTCTTTGATACCCCCAATAAACCTTGGTTTTGATCTCTGCACTTTGTTGCAGGTTACACGGCGTGAAATAAACCTCAGAATCGTGTTTGTGGTGTAAATGTCGGAATTCCAAGATGCAACTTAGCTGGGGATCTGTAGTCTTCACTTAGCACCTTTGCTGGTATAAGTTAGCAGGTGACACCATACTGGTGTGGGTATGTTGCCCCAGCTCTGGAGCTCTTGACATATTATTATTCTGGATGATGAGAACCTGCATATTACACAGGGTCCATGGTTCTCATTATTTCTATGTGATTTTACTGTAAAGATCACAGTATAACATGAACCTGGAATGGTGCCCAGAGTGAACTGGAAGCAAAGTTCTAGAATGTACATCTGCTGCTTTATTTCTTGTGATATTTCCTCCCAGTCCCCCTTTTTGCCTAACAATACTTGCAGCACAAGTGGAGGTGGGAGACAGGATAAAGTTTTGTGGCTGATCTGATAGGGGGTGTGCCTTACCAGTTGTTACTTAGGCACAGTGTGCCACTATCCCTACGCGCTCCATCTAGTCACCTAACTGGTTATCATCACAAGTCAAAGATTTGTTGAGGCTGGGACTTAAATCCAAATCCTCTGAATTGAAGTCTGATAGGTCTAACCTACCTGGCTGCTATTCTTAGTTTGTTCTCTGTTACAAATGTACCTAGTTATCTAGGCGGATGAAAGCACTTCCTGGAACATGAGGAGTGGAGGCTCACATGGGAATGCTTGATGATGCTGAACCCCTCAAAACAAGTTTAGAGTAGAAGAGAGTTTTAAAAAGAAAACCAATAAACCAATTACTGAAATAAATAAGACCATCATAAGTATTTGATGAAAATTTAAAGTATGTTGCAATGTTGCAGTTCATTTCTGTGCCAAACGTGCTCCACCACGCGGCAGTAGGAGGCAAGTTTACATCTATAATTGCCCAACAAAGCAACTTGTTGTTGGGAGGAGCCACTTGAAGCCGAAGGACCTGGTCACAGTAAAATTTGGGAGAGGAGTAAAGTTAAAGATGATTTTCTCTTGGCTGCTCTTGCGTAACTCCTAGAGGCTAACTATAGATTGGCATTGACAGAAGGCTAGAAAGTTGTGAGATACAAGTGCATCTTGAAGCTGTAAAAAGTGGATGAAAACTGAATCATAATTTTGGATCAATAAAGTTTTATGTTATTAGTAAAGATGATAAATGTCACAAACACAAAATATAAATTATGCCAGCAGAATGTATAAATGCAGCAGGACCTGGTTATAACACATTCCTACATCATAACAAATACTTTCCCTCAGTCCTATGGGAACATAGTTATAACCAGCAATGAAGCTGAACCTCAGATAAGAAGCAATACTTTGTTGGTTGCCATGGGATTTCAGTAAGAAGGTTCCTCTAGGTAGTACTGTAAAGTCAGTGTAACTAGAAAGTGGTACCAGCAGCACTGACACTGCTTCCAAAAGGTCACATCTGTGGCAGATAGCTTTCAGCTATCCAGCTTTATCCAGTGTCCTCAATCCTTTATTTATATATTTTGACAGTTCAGAGCCTGGTTCGTGAATCACAGATTATCCGAGAAAGTAAAGAGAACCAGATTGCCGAGTTGAAGAAGATGGCTGGGCAGAGTGCTGATTCTTTAAAAAATGATTGGGAGAGAAAGGTAAGGGGTTTAAAACACTAGAAGGTTTGAGTTGTTTTCCTTGTACTGTTCTAATCACCTACATAATCACCTAAAATGATTGTTACCTCAGATCTGTGAAAAAAAAGTTTCCTGGTTGTGGGGGCGACTGTGACACAAGATGGAAGTCTTGTGTCACAGTCGCCCCCACATGATTGGTTTTGTAACGTCTATGACATATCCCATGAGTTCTAGTCTGATATGATATTTACACAATGGGGAAAAATGCAAGTGTGTTGTCGCTCAACGAATCTACAACTTCTACAAGTACTTCATTCCACTGGAATTTGTGGGATATCCGAGGATGAAAATGTTAAATTCAAGGTGTTGAGGGAGTCAGTGTAGATTATCAAGGACTGGAGTGATGGGTGAGTGGGACTCTATGCGGGATAGGATATGGGCAGCAGAGTTTTGGGTGAGCTGATGTGGAGACTGGGAGAGTATTGGAATAGGATGCTAAGGTGGTGAACAGTCTGGTTCAACCTGAAACTGGCCAGGATGGGGGGGTGGAATTGGTGGCAAGGGAACGGACCATGGTTTCGGTCTTTCCAACGTTTAACTGGAAGAAATTTTGGCTCATCGAAGACCGGATGTTGGAGAAGTGGTCTGACAACACAGAGGTAGTGGAGAGGTCGAGAGAAACGGTGGAGAGATGGAGCCGGAAGTCGTCACCGTACATGTGGAAGTGGACCCCATGTCTTTGGATGATGTTTCAAAGGAGAAGCATGCAGATGAGATGATATATCCTTGAGGGACTTTAGAGGTAATGGTGTGGGGATGGAAAGAAAAGCCATTGCAGGAGATGGCTATTAATGAATAGGTAAGTGTGGAACAAAGCAAAGATAGTCCCAATGAATTGGACAACAGAGGAGAGGTGTTGGACTTGTGGGAAAGATGGACACAGATTTGGAGGTGACAACACATTCAAAGACCTTGGAGATGAAAGGGAAGTTGGAGATGGGGTGATAGCTTGCAAGGCAGAGGGGTCGAGAGTGGGATTTTTGAGCAGAGTGTTAATGACGGTGATTTTGAAAGAGAGGGGGACAGTACCTGAGGTGAGGGAACCATTTACAATGCCGTTAGCATGGAGCGAGGAAGGAAAGTTGGATGGTCAACAGTTTAGTTGGAATGGGGTCATTGGAGCAGGAGTGTCATTGGGTGTCATGGACAAGATGAGCTCGGAGAGGGCATGAAGAAAGTTATGAGAGAAATTAGAGAAAGATGTGGGTCAGCGCTAGGGCAGGGAGGATCCTGGGGAGGAGGGTTTCCTTGGTAGGCAAGGCAAAGCCGGGTTGGGGGGGAAGCAGCTGAGGCAACCGAACAGATGGTCTCAATCGTGGTGGCAAGGAATTCATGAGCTCCTTACAATTGTTGGGCAGGAGAGAGGGTTTAAGGAGAAAAGACGGGCGTTACCTTTACTCTTCAGGATGATCCTGGAGCAATGGTTGGCTTTCATAGAATCATAGAAGTTACAACATGGAAACAGGCCCTTCGGCCCAACATGTCCATGTCGCCCAGTTTATACCACTAAGCTAGTCCCAATTGCCTGCACTTGGCCCATATCCCTCTATACCCATCTTACCCATGTAACTGTCCAAATGCTTTTTAAAAGACAAAATTGTACCCGCCTCTACTACTGCCTCTGGCAGCTTGTTCCAGACACTCACCACCCTTTGAATGAAAAAATTGCCCCTCTGGACCCTTTTGTATCTCTCCCCTCTCACCTTAAATCTATGTCCCCTCGTTATAGACTCCCCTACCTTTGGGAAAAGATTTTGACTACCTTATCTATGCCCCTCATTATTTTATAGACTTCTATAAGATCACCCCTTAACCTCCTACTCTCCAGGGAAAAAAGTCCCAGTCTATCTAACCTCTCCCTATAAGTCAAACCATCAAGTCCCGGTAGCATCCTAGTAAATCTTTTCTGCACTCTTTCTAGTTTAATAATATCCTTTCTATAATAGGGTGACCAGAACTGTACACAGTATTCCAAGTGTGGCCTTACTAATGTCCTGTACAACTTCAACAAGACATCCCAACTCCTGTATTCAATGTTCTGACCAATGAAACCAAGCGTGCCGAATGCCTTCTTCACCACCCTATCCACCTGTGACTCCACTTTCAAGGAGCTATGAACCTGTACTCCTAGATCTCTTTGTTCTATAACTCTCCCCAACGCCCTACCATTAACGGAGTAGGTCCTGGCCCGATTCGATCTACCAAAATGCATCACCTCACATTTATCTAAATTAAACTCCATCTGCCATTCATCGGCCCACTGGCCCAATTTATCAAGGTCCCGTTGCAATCTTAGATAACCTTCTTCACTGTCCACAATGCCACCAATCTTGGTGTCATCTGCAAACTTACTAACCATGCCTCCTAAATTCTCATCCAAATCATTGATATAAATAACAAATAACAGCGGACCCAGCACCGATCCCTGAGGCACACCGCTGGACACAGGCCTCCAGTTTGAAAAACAACCCTCTACAACCACCCTCTGTCTTCTGTCGTCAATCCAATTTTGTATCCAATTGGCTACCTCACCTTGGATCCCATGAGATTTAACCTTATGTAACAACCTACCATGCGGTACCTTGCCAAACGCTTTGCTGAAGTCCATGTAGACCACGTCTACTGCACAGCCCTCATCTATCTTCTTGGTTATCCCTTCAAAAAACTCAATCAAATTCGTGAGACATGATTTTCCTCTCACAAAACCAGGCTTTGGCAGAAGAGACTTGCGTGCCACAAGTCTTGGCCCTTGGACTTGAGGAAGGGAAGTCAGGGCCACACCAGGAGGAAGGACCTGAATGAGAGAGAGTAAAGGTTTTGCTGGAGACTAGAGCAGCAAAGATGGTGGTGATGAAGTGGTAGGAGCAGATTGGATTATGTGGTTTGTGGGATCTTGTGCATAAATTGGTTGGTGCCTTTGCTTACATAACAACAGTGACTGCATTTCAAAAGTAATTAATTTGATTTCAACGAGGTTGAGACATCCCAAAAATGTGATAAGGTGTTAAATAAATGCAAGTTTGTTTCTTTATTTCCTCCCTCTATCCGTGGTTCCTGTTACAAATTTCAGTTCTGCGCTAGACTCAGGTTAAATGTCACTGGTCTCTCCTGTTGTAATAAATTGGATAGCCAGGTGGTGAAGGATAGAATACTAGAGCCTGATCTTCAGTTGGTTCCAAGCCTTCATTCACAGAGATCCACATTACCCCCTCCAAACCCTAGATAAGCTTTCATATAAATGGATACAAGAGTCCCCAATTGATCCAATGCAGGGAGGATATTTCCCCTGGCTGGGGGGTCCAGAACGAAGGGTCACAGTCTCAGGATACGGGGTAGGACATTTAGGACTGAGATGAGGAGAAATTTCTTCACTCAGAGGGTGGTGAACCTGGAATTCTCCACCACAGAAGGCTGTGGAGGCCAAGTCACTGAATATATTTAAGAAGGAGCTAGATAGATTTCTAGACACAAAAGGCATCAGGGGATATGGGGAGAGAGCGGGACTTTGGTATTGAGATAGAGGATCAGCCACGATCATGTTGAATGGCAGAGCAGGCTCGAAGGGCCGAATGGCCTACTCCTGCTCCTATTTTCTATGTTTCTATGACACACGCCACTTGAGTATTCATATTGGTCTTCAGATGAACAAAATATCTAGCAAGCTTTACCAGACTTGTAAAATTCATCACTCAGTAACTTTGTCACTTTATCGTGTTGCTGGCAGGTCACTGACATGTTGAGATCTGTCTGTGTGGTCATATCTGTCCTCAGGTAATTGTAGGTTACTTTGTGCATTATCTGTCCAATGAATGGTATCCATATGATTTATATCAATTAACACTAATTGAAATAAATCATATGGATGCAATTAACACCTGTGTCCCTTACTGTCATGAGTTCACCTTTACTGCTCAATATCTAATCTTACAATAGCATGACCAAGAGTCTTAACAATGAAACCCTTCATTATGTGAACTGTGTACTGTAATCTCACAGGTGCATTTCTCCTATCTCCCATAAGGTGAACTGTTGAATATTCTAGTGAGCCGAGGCCAATTGTAAACCAATACGTGGGTTTATTTTGCATGTAAATAGAGGAACATTGGTATTTGCTGTAGCTAGATGCTCTTGAGTGCGCCCAGGCACAGACCTAGCAACATCTTCCCTTGTGAGCCAAAGCATTTTGGAAGAATTTCTACACATCACTGAAAACAGGAATAAGACAGAAACCCGTTTCATCATGCATAATACTCTGCGGACGAGAAAACTGTCTTTCAAAATATATGTACACACGTGTAAAGTTTCCTTCAGGATTGGATCAATGTAATACTTCAGAAGTAGACATTAAAAATATTTTAAATGTTGGCTGCATTTCAATGTAGGATGCTGACAGAAATACTAGTATGTAAATGTAATCATTGTAATCTCTCAGAAAGATGCTCACCATATCTAGAATATTCATATTTGTCTTCAGATGAACAAAGTATCTAGCAAGCTTTACCACATTTGTAAAATTCATTATTCAGTAACTTCATCACTTTATCGTGTTGCTGGCAGGCCACTGACATGTTGAGATCTGTCTGTGTGGTGATATCTCTCCTCAGGTAATTGCAGGTTACTTTTTGCATTATCTGTCCAATGAATGGTTCTTGGGGACAGTAAAAACAAAACAGAGGCTGTTTTTGTTCGCTGCTGAAAATAGCAATCAAATTCACCTAATATTCACTTTCAGATACCAACCGATAATTGTCTAAAATTATTAATTCACATTTTTAATTTTTAAATGCAGTTACACAATGTTGTGGCGGAACTGGAGCAAGAGAAATTTGACCTACAGAAGAAACACACAGAAAATATCCAGGAACTCCTCAATGACACCAATTCACGCCTCAGTAAAATGGAGACAGAATATGCTGCTCAGGCGAAGGCCACAGTAAGTGTCCAGGCTTTCATTATCTTAAATAACTTATCAATGTTCCATTAATAGTCAATATGTATAATATGTAAAAAAAATTGCCAGGAATCAATTGCAACAGGCTGCTTCTTGATAAACTTGCAGCAATGAGGCAGCAGTTCTCATTCCTGTGTGAATGCATCAACACCATGATATTCATTGAGAGTTGACACTGGCACTGCAGCACAGAAAGCTCCAAAAGAAATGAAAGTGGTTCTTGTTCATTGTGACTGTTAGAAGTCCCAGGTGTCCGTTCACAGTCTGACCAAGTGTCAGCACACAGACTCCTAAATCTGTTTTTAAAAATGTAGCAAAATTCAGTTTATTCATTAACAAAAACTTACAATTGTATAGTGCCCTTGTAGGAAAATGACTCAGAAGTTAAGGAGGGAGCATAGGAAATCATAGACACGCTTGAAGAGAGTGGTTTTTGAGGGGCATTTGGAGTCAGTGAAAAGTGGCAAGATGGAGGGCTTTAGGGAGAGAGTTTCAGAAGGCACGAATGTAGTGATTAAAGGATTCATTGCCAGTGGTGATGCAGAGGAGATGAACAATAAGCCAGAGTCAGAAGAATGGATGGGAGCTGGGACATGGGGTTGGTGCAGATCACCTTGATAAGGAGGAACAAAGGTGTGGAGACATTATTTGTAACATTGCACTTTTTTCACTTGGAAGTTATGTGCTGTTTTAAGCATATGCTGGCTTCAAGAATATACCCAGAATGCACAGCAAAGAGGACGAGCTCGTCAGGAGTTGGTGCTTGGTCTTGTAATGCACTCTGGTACATTCTTGCAGGCAGCATATGTTCTGTGCTGTATATAACTTCCAAGGAAATTTTAGGAATGTGGCCACAAATGACAACTTAACCTCAATGACGTGTTCCCACCCAGAATGCAGTGGACGGGGAGAAGCTGTAACAGTCTCTCCCTTCTCCTAATCCCCAAGTTATGGACGTTTCCAGGGTTGCATGATGGGCTTCCCCACAATTTTTTTTTTATTCGTTCATGGGATGTGGGCGTTGCTGGCGAGACCGGCATTTATTGCCCATCCCTAATTGCCCTTGAGAAGGTGGTGGTGAGCCGCCTTCTTGAACCGCTGCAGTCCGTGTGGTGACGGTTCTCCCACAGTGCTGTTCGGAAGGGAGTTCCAGGATTTTGACCCAGCAACGATGAAGGAACAGCGATATATTTCCAAGTCGGGATGGTGTGTGACTTGGAGGGGAACGTGCAGGTGGTGTTGTTCCCATGTGCCTGCTGCTCTTGTCCTGTGTAGCAAAGAGCACTGGGAGAAGCCTGGGTAAAAGAAGAGACTGAACCATTGTGATTTAATGTTCCATAAATATGTGATAAATAATTTCTTTAAAAGTGGGATGACATAATGATAAGCGAGAAAGGGTCCACAAATTATGCAATGTTTGCCACATCTGGAGGGAGAAATTTTGGGAAAAGTAAACATGGGGGGAAGGGGAGATCTCAATTATTCCCGATGAATTTGCAAATGGCCTGAATAAAGAACATATTTGGGATTTTGCTGCAAATATTAAATGGTGATCATTGAGAGAGGGTGGGTGTAATTTTGTGACTTTTGGACTTTGGACAAAACCCTTTCAGAATAATAGCACATACACATTAGGGGGAAAAAATCCTAAAATTGCAAAAGAAAATCATTAGTGAGTTAGATTAAGCTATGACCTGATCGATTTGTTTTGTGGAATCTGCAATTAAACAGTAACATTCTGCCTTTTTGATGCACTGTTGCATAACTATTGGAAGAAGTACTTCTCATATTCAGCTGTATTTTTTTTTAACTGCAGAGTAGTGTCCCTGTCACAACATTTTTGTAACTCATAAAAGTGTTGTAGGTTTAAATGAAATCTTTCTGACATGAAGGGTCTGTGGTGAAATCACTGCAGTCACTTGCATTTTTTTCCTTTCATAAATCAATTAAGATGCACTGTGTGATCAGTGTTGTAAGACCTGAAATAGAGTAGTAAACCTGTATAATTTATATGTGGTTTAAATGATATTGTTAGTTTGTATGATCAAACCTTGACATTTGATTTCTTTTTTTGTGAACATTTTGAAAAGTGAAAGTTGATTAGAGCGAAGACCAGTAAATGGAAACTTTGTCGTATCATTTGAAGAGCATAGAATCTTACAGTACGGAAGGAGGCCATTTGGCCTGTCATGCTTGTGCCGGCTCTTTGAAAGAGCTGTCCAATTTAGACCCACACCCCAGCTTTTTCCCCATAACCCTGCAGATTAGTTCTCTTCAAGTACATGTTCAATTGTCTTTTGAAATTCCCCATGGAATCTGCTTTCACCACCCTTTCAGGTAGCGCGTTCCAGACCTTAACAACCCTCTGTGTGAAACAATTTCTTCTTATTTCCCCCCTAGTTCTTTTGCCAATTATTTTAAATCTATGACCTCTGGTTACCGACCCACTTTCCAGAGGAAACAGTTTCTCCCTACTTGTTCTATCAAAACCCCCCAAATACCTCCATTAGCTCTCCATTAACCTTCTCTGCTCGAAGGAGAACAATCCCAGCTTTTCAATTCTCTCCACATAACTGAAGTCCCTCATCCCTCATATCATCTTGGTATACCTCCTCTGTACCCTCTCCAAGGTCTTGACATCCTTCCTAAAGTGTGGTGCCCAGAATTGTACACAATATGCTAGCTGAGGCCTAACCAGCAATTTGTAAAGATTTAGCATGACTTCCTTGTTTTTGTATTCAATGCCCCTATTTACAAAGCTAAGTATCCCATACACTTTCTTAACCACCGCATCAGCTTGCCCTGCTACCTTCAAAGATTTGTGAGTATGCCCGCCCCCCCAGCTCCCTCTGCTCTTGCACCCCCCTCAAAATAGGACCATTTAGATCATATTGCTTCTCCATATTGTTCCTCCCAAAGTGCATCACTTCACACTTATCTGCATTAAATTACATCTGCCATGTGTCTGCCCATTTCACCAGTCTGTCTGTGTCCTCCTGAAGTCTGCTACTATCCTCCTCACTATTTACTATGTTGCCAAGTTTTGTATCATCCCCAAACTTAGAAATTGTACTCCCTATACCCAAGTCCAGGTCATTTATATAAAACAAGAGAAGCAATGGTCCGAATAATGACCCCTGGGGGACCCCACTGCATACTTCTCTCCAGTCAGAAAAACATCTGTTCACCACCACTCTCTGCCTCCTGGCCCGTTGACAATTACGTACCCAAATTACCACCATCCCTTTAATCCCATGTGCTTCTATTTTCTGAATAAGTCTATTATGTAGTAATTCATTAAACGCCTTTTGAAAGTCCGTATATACAACATCTACTGCACTACCTTCATCAACCCTCTCCGTTACTTCATCAAAGAACTAGCATTGAAAAAAAGTTAGCATGCAACACTTATCATATCTTACTTAAAATAAGCAATGGATTAAACATTTCCTGTCAGCAGGCTGAATTTTGGAGCCATCAAAAGCAGACAGATTCCACTGTGCTGCTTATGATTTAATAATTAAACACTCTGGAGCTCAAGGAATGCCTTAAGATGAAAGAGCATCCAGTCACTGAAAATTAGATTGTTCGTGCAGACTGACTTTCTTTCCTTCATGAAAGAGTGTCCACGTAGTCGATGCGCAAGATCTGTGTGAATAGAGTGGAATTAAAGGGATGCTGTTGTTTTTTTTTTGCATAAGTGCAAAATTCGCTGAATTGTTTGTGATTGTACACTACGCCTCCCTGCAGCCGGGAATTGTGTAACAGATGATCTTGGAATTACTCTGAGATATTATCAGGGTTCTTCTCAAGAACATTTGCCTATAAGATAAAATAATGTATTCCAACCTCATATAGATCATTGTTAGACACATCAAATTTGCCTGTCTGCTTTTTTAACAAAGGCATTAAATTGGTTAATGCTGTTTAAGATAGTGAGCAGGGGAACTTGATTCAAACATGGTAATGCAATAATATTCCACCAGCTAATTTGAATGCTGCAGTTCATATTGCACACTGCACATGAAAATACAGTGAAAATATATTTCTCCCTCATTAGGCAGTTTGAAGTAAAATATGGTTCAGCTATTATGGCAAAGTGATCTGTAATCTATGCTAATATTTTTCTTAATTTTGAATGTGTAATAGTGCAGATTATTGCTGACCTCCAGCTGGACTCCTGTCTAATGACTGGCAGTTACAATGGATTTTTGGTTGCACTGTTTATTGTCATGTATTATTAAAGATGACTGATATATGACTTTAAGGAGATTTTAACGTATTCAAGTGGAATTGTAATCACCGGATCAGTTATATGAATACGATGCTGTTATATGAATAAGGAGCTGTTCCGTTGGGACGGGCTTCACCTGAACCATGCTGGGACCAGTGTTCTGGCAAACCGAATAACTAGGGCTGTAGAGAAGCCTTTAAACTAAATAGAGGCAGGGTGGGCTCAGGTGGAGCGAAGTTTAGATTGATAAAGAGAAAAGACAAGGAAGTTTTTTTTTTATTCGTTCACGGGATGTGGGCGTCGCTGGCAAGGCCAGCATTTATTGCCCATCCCGAATTGCCCTTGAGAAGGTGGTGGTGAGCCGCCTTCTTGAACCGCTGCAGTCCGTGTGGTGACGGTTCTCCCACAGTGCTGTTAGGAAGGGAGTTCCAGGATTTTGACCCAGCGACAATGAAGGAACGGCGATATATTTCCAAGTCGGGATGGTGTGTGACTTGGAGGGGAACGTGCAGGTGGTGTTGTTCCCATGCGCCTGCTGCCCTTGTCCTTCTAGGTGGTAGAGGTCGCGGGTTTGGGAGGTGCTGTCGAAGAAGCCTTGGCGAGTTGCTGCAGTGCATCCTGTGGATGGTGCACACTGCAGCCACAGTGCGCCGGTGGTGAAGGGAGTGAATGTTTAGGGTGGTGGATGGGGTGCCAATCAAGCGGGCTGCTTTATCTTGGATGGTGTCGAGCTTCTTGAGTGTTGTTGGAGCTGCACTCATCCAGGCAAGTGGAGAGTATTCCATCACACTCCTGACTTGTGCCTTGTAGATGGTGGAAAGGCTTTGGGGAGTCAGGAGGTGAGTCACTCGCCGCAGAATACCCAGCCTCTGACCTGCTCTCGTAGCCACAGTATTTATATGGCTGGTCCAGTTAAGTTTCTGGTCAATGGTGACCCCCAGGATGTTGATGGTGGGGGATTCGGCGATGGTAATGCCGTTGAATGTCAAGGGGAGGTGGTTAGACTCTCTCTTGTTGGAGATGGTCATTGCCTGGCACTTATCTGGCGCGAATGTTACTTGCCACTTATGAGCCCAAGCCTGGATGTTGTCCAGGTCTTGCTGCATGCGGGCTCGGACTGCTTCATTATCTGAGGGGTTGCGAATGGAACTGAACACTGTGCAGTCATCAGCGAACATCCCCATTTCTGACCTTATGATGGAGGGAAGGTCATTGATGAAGCAGCTGAAGATGATTGGGCCTAGGACACTGCCCTGAGGAACTCGTGCAGCAATGCCCTGGGGCTGAGATGCTTGGCCTCCAACAACCACTACCAGTAGTACAGGAAAGTGATGGGGGTAATGATAAACAGCGTGTGTCAGGAAGGGACAGAGCATACAAACATAAGAGTGCACTAGCAAATGGGGCCGGGGTGGGAAAGAATGGTAAAAAGACAAAATTAAAGGTTATTTATCTGAATGCGCGCAGCATTCGGAATAAGATAGATGAATTAAAGGCACAAATAGAAACAAATGGGTATGATCTCGTGGCTATTACAGAGACGTGGTTGCAAGGTGACCAAGGTTGGGAGCTAAATATTCAGGGTTATTTAACATTTCGGAAGGATAGGATAAAAGGTAAAGGTGGTGGGGTAGCTCTGTTAATAAAGGATGAAATTGGTATAATAGTGAGAAATGATCTTGGCTCAGAAGATCAAGATGTCGAATCAATTTGGGTGGAGGTAAGAAATAGCAAGGAAAAGAAATCACTGGTGGGAGTAGTATATAGGCCTCCTAACAGTAGCTTCGCTGTAGGGCAAAATATTAATCAGGAAATAAAGGGGGGCTTGTAAAAAAGGTAATGCAATAATCATGGGCGATTTTAACTTTCACATCGATTGGACAAATCAAATTGGCAAAAAATAGCCCTGAGGAGGAGTTCGTAGAGTGTATTAGGGACTATTTCTTAGAACAATACGTCGGGGGAACAAACAGGGAACAGGCCATTTTGGATCTGGTAATGGGTGATGAAACAGGATTAATGAATGATCTCAAATTAAAGGATCCCTTGGGAAGCAGTGATCATAACATGATAGAATTTCATATCCCGTTTAAGAGCGAGGATCTTGGGTCTGAAACTACTGTATTAAACTTAAATAAGGGCAATTATAAAGGAATGAGGGCGGAATTGGCTAAAGTGGACTGGGTAAACAGATTAGATGTTATGATGGTGGATAAGTAGTGGCAAACATTTAAAAAGATATTTTATGACTCGCAACAAAAATATATCCCTGTGAGGAGGAAAGACTCCACAAAAAGGGTGAACCAACCTTGGCTAACTAAGGAAGTCAGGGATGGTATCAGGTTAAAAGAAAAAGCATACAACATGGCAAAGATTACTGGTAAGCCCGAAGATTCGGAAAACTTTAAAAACCAACAAAGGATGACTAAAAGAATAATAAAGAGGGAGAAAATAAATTATGAGAATAAACTAGCAAGAAATATAAAAACTGACAGTAAAAGCTTCTACAAGTATATAAAAAGGAAGAGGGTAGCTAAAGTAAACATTGGTCCCTTAGAGGTTAAGACTGGGGAAATAATAATGGAAAACAAGGAAATGGCAGAGGAATTGAACAGATATTTTGTATCTGTCTTCACAGTAGAAGACGCTAATAATATACCAATAATAGTAGAAAATCAAGGGGCAAAGGGGAGGGAGGAACTAAAAACAATCACTATCACTGGAGAAAAAGTACTAGGTAAACTAATGGGTCTAAAGGCTGACAAGTCCCCTGGACCTGATGGCTTGCATCCGAGGGTCTTAAAGGAAGTGGCTACAGAGATAGAGGATGCATTGGTTGTAATCTTCCAGAATTCACTAGATCCTGGAAAGGTCCCAGCGGATTGGAAAACCGCACACATAACACCCCTATTCAAGAAGGGAGTGAGACAGAAAGCAGGTAACATTTGACCAGTCTTTGGGGAAAATGCTAGAATCCATTATTAAGGAAGTAGTAGCAGGACATTTGAAGACTCATAATACAATCAAGGAGAGTCAACATGGTTTTATGAAGGGGAAATCATGTCTGACAAATTTATTAGAGTTCTTTGAGGAAGTAATGGGCAGGGTGGATAAAGGGGAATCAATCGTTGCAGTATATTTGGATTTCCAAAAGGCATTCGATAAGGTGCCACATAAAAGATTCCTGCACAAGATAAGAGCTCATGGTGTTGGGGGTAATATACTGGCATGGATAGAGGATTGGCTAACTAACAGAAAACAAAGAGCCGGGATAAAAGGGTCATTTTCAAAATGGCAATCTGTAACTGGTGGGGTGCCGCATGGATCAGTGCTGGTGCCTCGACTATTTACAATATATATCAATGACTTGGATGAAGGAACAGTGTGTCTTGTGGCCAAATTTGCTGATACAAAGATAGGTGATGAGGATACAAAGTGTCTGCAAAGGGATATTGACAGCTTAAGTGAATGGGCAAAGATTTGGCAGATGGAATATAATGTGGGAAAATGTGAAGTCACCCACTTTGCGAGGACATAGCTGCTAGACTGGGCCTGCGGCAGGTGGTGAGCGAACCAACACGAGGCAAAAACTTACTTGACCTCGTCCTCACCAATCTACCTGTCGCAAATGCATCTGTCCATGACAGTATTGGTAGGAGTGACCACCGCACAGTCCTCGTGGAGACGAAGTCCCGTCTTCGCACTGAGGACACCATCCAACGTGTTGTGTGGCACTACCACTGTGCGAAATGGGATAGATTCAGAACAGATCTAGCAGCTCAAAACTGGGCATCCATGAGGTGCTGTGGGCCATCAGCAGCAGCAGAATTGTATTCCAGCACAATCTGTAACCTCATGGCCCGGCATATTCCTCACTCTACCATTACCAACAAGCCAGGGGATCAACCCTGGTTCAATGAGGAGTGTAGAAGAGCATGCCAGAAGCAGCACCAGGCGTACCTAAAAATGAGGTGCCAACCTGGTGAAGCAATAACTCAGGACTACATGCATGCTAAACAGCGGAAGCAACATGCTATAGACAGAGCTAAGCAATTCCACAACCAACAGATCAGATCAAAGCTCTGCTGTCCTGCCACATCGAGTCATGAATGGTGATGGACAATTAAACAACTAACGGGAGGAGGAGGCTCTGCAAACATCCCCATCCTCAATGATGGCGGAGTCCAGCATGTGAGTGCAAAAGACAAGGCCAAAGTGTTTGCAAACAGAAGTGCCGAGTGGATGATCCATCTCAGCCTCCTCCCGATATCCCCACCATCACAGAAGCCAGTCTTCAGCCAATTTGATTCATTCCACGTGATATCAAGAAACGGCTGAGTGCACTGGATACTGCAAAGGCTACGGACCCCGACAACATCCTGGCTGTAGTGCTGAAGACTTGTGCTCCAGAACTAGCTGCGCCTCTAGCCAAGCTGTTCCAGTACAGCTACAACACTGGCATCTACCCGACAATGTGGAAAATTGCCCAGGTATGTCCTGTCCACAAAAAGCAGGACAAATCCAATCCAGCCAATTGCAGCCCCATCAGTCTACTCTCATTCATCAGCAAAGTGATGGAAGGTGTCGTCGACAGTCCTATCAAGCGGCACTTACTCACCAATAACCTGCTCGCCGATGCTCAGTTTGGGTTCCACCAGGACCACTCGGCACCAGACCTCGTTACAGCCTTGGTCCAAACATGAACAAAAGAGCTGAATTCCAGAGGTGAGGTGAGAGTGACTGCCCTTGACATCAAGGCAGCATTTGACCGAGTATAGCACCAAGGAGCCCTGGTAAAATTGAAGTCAATGGGAATCAGGGGGAAAACTCTCCAGTGGCTGGAGTCATATCTGTCACAAAGGAAGATGGTAGTGGTTGTTGGAGGCCAATCATCTCAGCCCCAGGACATTGCTGCAGGAGTTCCTCAGGGCAGTGTCCTCGGCCCAACCATCTTCAGCTGCTTCATCAATGACATTCCCTCCATCATAAGGTCAGATATGGGGATGTTCGCTGATGATTGCAGAGTGTTCAGTTCCATTCGCAACCCCTGAAATAATGAAGCAGTCCGAGCCCGCAAGCAGCAAGACCTGGACAACATCCAGGCTTGGGCTCATCAGTGGCGAGTGACATTCGCGCCAGACAAGTGCCAGGCAATGACCATCTCCAACAAGAGAGAGTCTAACCACCTCTCCTTCACATTCAACGGCATTACCATCGCCGAATCCCCCACCATCAACATCCTGGGGGTCACCATTGACCAGAAACTTAACTGGACCAGCCATATAAATACTGTGGCTACAAGAGCAGGTCAGAGGCTGGGTATTCTGCGGCGAGTGACTCACCTCCTGACTCCCCAAAGTCTTTTCCACCATCTACAATGCACAAGTCAGGAGTGTGATGGAATACTCTCCACTTGCCTGGATGAGTGCAGCTCCAACAACACTCAAGAAGCTTGACACCATCCAGGACAAAGCAGCCCGCTTGATTGGCACCCCATCCACCACCCGAAACATTCACTCCTTTCACCACCGGCACACCGTGGCTGCAGTGTGTACCATCCACAGGATGCACTGCAGCAACTCGCCAAGGCTTCTGCGACAGCACCTCCCATCCCTGCAACCTCTACCACCTAGAAGGACAAGAGCAGCAAGCACATGGGAACAACACCACCTGCACGTTCCCCTCCAAGTTACACACCATCCCGACTTGGAAATATATCGCCGTTCCTTCATCGTCGCTGGGTCAAAATCCTGGAACTCCCTTCCTAACAGCACGGTGGGAGAACGTTCACCACACGGACTGCAGCGGTTCAAGAAGGCGGCTCACCACCACCTTCTCAAGGGCAATTAGGAATGGGCAATAAATGCCGGCCTCACCAGCAACGCCCACATCCCATGAACGAATAAAAAAAAATTATTTCTGGGCGTCACCTCCCATGCTCTTTCACCCCTCCAGAAGTGCACTGGTTGCCAAATTGTCATCCGGCGACTTGAGTGCCCGGGGTGCCTTACTAAAACAGGTATTCGGTCCTTCGAACATGTGAGTCAGGGGCATATTGCCTGCATTAGGACCCCACTGTCAAATTCAGCAAATACTTGGCAGAGCATGATCGACTCAGTTTATCTGGGCTGAAGAACAGGTAAGCTTTTGTTTTTTCATTTACCTTAACGTGGAACCAGGATGAGCAGGTAGATATATATGCTCGAAAAACCAGCAAAGTGGGCAGTGCTCCTGCCCGCTCCGCAGCAATAATATGGGCCACTGACTGACCGCGCTCGCCACCTCCCGTTCGCTTGCTTTTGGAACATTTCAGCTGCTTGTTCAGATGGATTAGAAGAAAGGTCTGCCCCCTGACATCAGATTTAGCTGCTACTGATTTTCATTCAGACCTCTGCTATGACGGCTATTTGTTTTTTTTCAAAAACCTTGATGCAGGGTCAAAGCCAGTTAGCCAATGAAAGGTAATTTCTGCTTGGAGCCCTCTGACAAGATTTCTATCAAATACATATGACAACCAATACATTAAACAGGGAATCTATGGATAGTAGGATGGTAGTGAATGGAAATGTTTACGTAAAGTGGCAAAATGCAAATACTACACATTATAGTTCGCTCAACAAATGATAAATAGTCAAGGATTTCCCAGTGACATAGTGAGTTTATCCAATAGTCATACCGACCAGGAAGATCCTTGATTTAATCCCTGGAGTCAATACCCTCTAGAGGTGAAGGGAGTCGAGAAAGTTAGTCAGAAAATAATTGATTTTTTTGAAATCGTTGAGGATATCACATCTAATTTTTTTTCCTGCACCGCCTTCTGAGCCAGTACCACCTGCAGCTGAGACTGGTCAACCTGCTCTGGAGCCTTTGTCAATGCTGTTTCAAGACAACTGATAGCAGTGCATGAAAGCGACCTGGGGATAACTCCGCTTCCCATTTAATATTTTAGCTTGAACTGGAAAGTATTACATATGAATAGTATTTAAAAAGGAACAGAACAAAGGGAAGGGGGAATCGGGGAAAAATCACACGCACAGAAATAGAACGACCTGCAAAGTGCTCTTTGGTAGATGTTTAAGTGGCAGAAATGAAACCAGCACAAGACAGTAGGATGCATAATGAGAGAAATCAAAGGAATTAAAGCGATTTTTGAGACACAGAGAATGTATGAATAGCACAGGAGGTGATGGGTTACACAGGTTGATATTTAAGCACGAGAAAACTGGCAAAGCGGAGCAGACTCCAACACTCGGGAGCCTGAGAGAGAAAAAAGCAGGTCTGCACCACGGGGGCAGACCACTCTTTCAGCACGGTGTTGGACAGAGAATCTCCACCTGTTCTGTCCCTCCCCCTCTCTTTCTTCCCCCCCATTCCCCCCTCCCAGTGCATTCATCTCACCCCCACTAGCGCCTTGCCGAAAGTGGAAGCTATAGTTAGGGTCTGAAGTTATTGAACTCTGTATTGAGGCCAGATGGTTGCCCAATAGACAGATCAGATACTGTTCCTCAAGCTTGCACTGAGAGGGTGTACAGAGGTGGCTGGCCATCGGTGGCACTTTATGGCGAAATAAAATTAAATGGTGGATAAAGTCACCCCACGAACTGTCACCATCAGACGCTACGGTGAAACAGATGCCTTGTGGTCCCTCCCAAATATCTTTTTTTTTGTCAGGTTGAAAATATAGCATTTGATAGTAGGCTGTTCCATAAATAGTATTGCAGAAAATTAAAAGAACAAATGCTATACTATAGTTAGTCGTTTTGGAGGGAAGAATGCATTTCTGTTGTTTCTTGCCCTGTGCTCATCATTGCACCAATGACGAAACTGGTTCTATAATAATACACTAAGATTCAGAGGTACCAACTTACATACACATTTACACAGCAAACCTGCCAGCAGATGCTACTGGTCAGAAATGAAGAATTTTCAACAAAAAAAATTTCATATTGTCTGAACTACATGTGATGTTCAAATGCAAGTTATTAATGGGGTTTGGATATTTGAATATTAAAGTAATTACAGTGATCATAACTATTTTAAAAATAAAAAAAATCTTTCATTAGATGAGCCCAGAAACATGATGATTATCACAGATATTGCTCTGTACTGCTAGAGCTTTTTATTTGGAAATATTTTGTAAATTTTGAGTGGGATTGACTAGTAAGTGGAGATTTTAAAAAAATCCACCCTATTTTAAACTACTGGAGAAGAATGTAAATACTCCATCGAAAGTGTAACATGTGAAAACCCATCATTAGACGCCTTTACATTTAAAACCTGTAGCTGAAAGCAATCGTGCGGTTCTCTAGCCGCCAGCTGCAGTTAATGATATAAACTTGCCCACTTTCCCTTCTCCAGTAGCCATGGATTGTCCCTTTATCCTGAGTGTTTTTATCTGCTGCCAATTTGCCAGCTCCCTTTTCTACTTAGTGCCTGATGGAGTTTGGCGCCAGATGGGAGTGTACACAAGGGGCAGTGGGACTGAGAGGCTTGTATAATGCTGCTCTCCTGCAACTGGCACTGAAATGTACAAGTACCCATTATTAAATGCTATTGAGCAGCAAGAAAGAGTGCAGAAGACAGCCCTACTGATCCCTTAATGATCTTTGTATTCACTGTTATCTTGGCTGCTGTTAACCTTTGACCATGTCAGCAATGGTCAGATGAAAGTTTTCCATCATGTAATGGATTTAATTGTTCAGACAAAGCTTTCTGACTGTATCCTGTTTCAGTGGCGTCAAGCTTTTATTTACTGGGCCAGAAGGCAGAGACAGAAAAGGTCAAAGAAAAGATGCATCTCCACATCCCATCTACCGTTCACATTTTAATCTGTGTTTTTAACCAGTATTGAATTCTTACTGGAGAGGAATTCTTCAGGATGTTTTATGCTTGAATCCAAAATTACTGTTCAGACTTGAGCTAATTATTCAAGCTTCATTGCTAGCAATGGAGTTTGGTGTTCCTCCACCAAAAAATGTAGAAAGATTTTCTTTTACGTGCAACAGTGCCGAAGAGATGATTTGGTGAAAATTCCCCTACCGTAGTGATGAGTTATTTAGGATCAAACACTCACCATAAAACCCAGTGTATTAGTTACACCAGTGGAAAAGTCATGTTTGTGGGTGACAGAAAAATCATGAAGTTGTGACCCATGCACCAGATTTTACAGGCACACAAGTGTTTATTAATGCTGCTTTTTGCATTCTACAGGATGGTAGTCTTTTAGTAAAATAATGGAATACTTTTGTGCAAACAATGGAGTGCCATATTTACAAAAATGTAAGAGTTTGACCGAAATGAACTGACTCCATTAATAGGCCATTATGTAGCAGTAGAATTGTTTCAAATGGCCTTAGTGCCCTTGAGCTCGAGAGGCAAAAATGGGCCAGGATTTCTGCTCCTGAATGCTAATCAGTGATCCCTGCTGGAAAGTTCACACGTGAAAGTCTGGTAGAAACAAGATTGGACTCTGGAGTACTGTGTTCAGTTCTGGGTACTGCACCTCAGGAAGGATATATTGGCTTTGGAGTGGCTGCAGCTCAGATTCACCGGGGCTAAAAGGATTAAATTATGAGGACAGGTTGCACAAACTGGGCTTGTATTCCCTTGGGTATCGAAGATTAAGGGGAATCTAATTGAGGTGTTTAAGATGATTAAAGGATTTGATAGGGTAGACAGAGAGAAGCTATTTCCTCTGGTGGTTGA